>NC_090439.1:636667513-637034388 GCF_031143425.1 Pleurodeles waltl
GCAGAATATATGTAAAGGGCACATCGATGGACTTCATTTCAGCGGCCATCTTACAGTGTATAACAAACTACATCTTAAACAGTGCCCCATATGTATATAAATATTTTAAGCAAACAGTGGCCAGGGCACACCCGTTAAGTAGATCCAGGTAATGTTCAGGAATTAAGTAGACGTCCGGCAAGAAACGTGATGTTGGATATTTATCCGTCATACAGGTAACCACTCACTCTATAGTTTGTGGCCCTCTGACACCTGTGGTTGCAGGTGTATGGCTAGCCTGGCACCCATTACTATTTGGTTCGCATAAAAGACTATTTTTTTATTATACACCGGATAAACCTTTGTTGATGTGCGAGCCCATTCTGGCATTCTCCACCCTCTTTCGCTGGACTTTACTATATAAATATTTTAGGCAATTTTCTTCTACCCTGCAATATTACATACTCATACTTCATACTTGCCTATTCATAACCTGCCTTTATCCAAATCGCAAAATCGCCACCCTTGACATTGAGCGGGGCAACTTGCAAGTGCCAAAGTACTTCAATAATATTGGTGTAACCATGTTCCTTATGCACCATGAAATCCATAAGTATGCCGCTATTTCTTTATCTGATAGCATCTAAAAAGAATATTGAAAGCAGCCGCATTTGCTAGCTCTCACAGCCTTGGTGCAAACCTGCAGAAAGTGCTAAATGTGACCCACCACCCCAACCTACAGTCTCACAGAACACTGTTATATAGGGAACTATTTCATTTTGCTCCACATCAGTTTGTTGGAAGAATACCTAACTGAAACCTAAGGTAAATCTTGCTGTGTGCTTCAGGGTAAATCCAGTACAAATAAGTCGTGGTGCTAAGGTATTTTTATGCGCTAAATAAAGTGACAACAGAGAACAAGCTCAAACTAGGTTCATTATTTTATTGGTTTTCAGGGCGCAATAGTCCTACTTAATTGCTGATGTTGCATTGGGCCCAAGGAGGGCAAGGATGGCCCATAGTTCAAATATAGCTAGCATAGCTACAATACCATTAACATGGGAATACATATATTATATAAGACGTTCTATTAAGTGCTATCACTTTCACATTGATTTTACATAAAATATCTTCAAAATAGTTCCTATTCAGCCTTACTTAATATAACACCAGAAGCAGTGTGATAATATCCTAAATGGGTGTTGCACCCAGCTTAAAAAAAGTGTCACTAGCGGTGTGCTTTCACTCAACTGTAACAATGATCTAAAAAAGATATTTTCAAGCATTTGGGTCTTTTTAGGTTGAGCTTAGGCAGCACTGGCTGGAAGACCTGTGTATTAAACAAAGGACTTTGCTCCTGCCTGCTGCTTACTATTGGTTTAGTCCAGTGTCGCTCTTCTTTGCTGCCTTCTAAGTGTTCCACGCATCGATACATCACTTTAATTTTTTCTGAGAGGAGCACTGCTCAACTACAGTTTCCTTCTGCTTGCTTTCTTCATCTGTTGTTGGGGTGAACTCTTTTTTTGTAATTGTTGCAGTGTGGCACGCTGCGCTTTATCTTTAAGTATGGCAGCCATGCCTTTCTTTCGTTCTACATGCCACTGCTTGTTTACGTCCAGCCTGCAACAAGGCACATTTTCACTTTCTTGCTTATTTCCACTCCTACCAAGCCTTTATTCTTTGCAGCTACTTATAGAGCAAACTCAACTTGAAGTTGATGCCGAGACTCAAACCCGGTTCCTCAGAGGCAAAGCTGACAGCTCTGGCCTTTACAACACATCCTCTCTTCCCTGTTGCTGTTTTTCAAATCCCCCTCGACCCACCATTTCTCTGTATTGCAGACCCCCAATTGCAAAAATAAAGTAAGACAGAGTGGATGCAAAGATGGCAGATTGGTTTTATTCACAACCACACACGTTAGCACCACTTCACACTGTTTGCCAGTGAAGTGCTTCTTTCGTTTTCCCATCTTTTTTTTAACAATGTTGTTTTCCCTGGCTGGGGAAGTGCACCATTCCTGGCAGTACTGCAATACCTGGTTGATGCTTGCAGTGCAATACGTTAAACTTTGCTCCTCTGCTCATCTTTTGTCCACTTGCAATAAATCCAACAGATCGCACGTATTTATCTGCCTCACCACAGGGTAGGGGCCGCCTTCTGAATATGATAAACCCCACCCCTCTCTCCCTCACCACACTCATCTCACACCGCTCACCTCTCACAGAGTTCACTTCTCTTGATTTGCTGCTGGCAGCTGCCTCACCCCTCTCTCTCTCTTTCTTCCTCTTATTCCCTCTCTTTCTGTCTCACTCCTCCTCACTTCCTGAAAACCATGATTTCAACAAACGGTTCTTACCCTCTCTTTCCCCTCCTTTCCTTGTTCCCCTGTGAAATGGATCAAACAAAAAAAAAAAAAACACTTAGGATGCAAATGTCGTCTTTTTCTGATATTTTTCTATTCCAAAGTGCAACATCAGGACAGAGAGAAAAAAAGGTTAAAGATATGAAACAAATCACTAAATAAAGGAAGACAGAGTGGTCGCACAGTGGCTAGATTGGTTTAATTCACAACTATGCACATAAGCACCATTTTACAGAGTTTGCCAGTGAAGTGCCTTCGTTTTCTTGTCTTTCTTTGAACATCATTATTTTCCCAGGGTTGGAAAGTGCACCATTCCCGGAGGTACTGTAATTGCTGTTTTATACGTACACTGGAAAACATTTGTCATTTAGTTGGCTCTTTAGCCTGTCTTTGGTCCACTTGCAATAAAACCAACCTATCACATGGATTTATCTGCCTCACCACAGAGTAGCGGCCCCCTTCTGAATATGATGAAACCCGTCCACCTCACCACTCATCTCACATCGCCCACCTCCCTACAGTGCTCATGGTTGCTCTACAGCTGGCAGCTGCCTCCTCTCTCATTTCCTCTTCCTCTTATTCACTCTCTGTCTCTTTCCTCTTCACTTGCTGAAACCGTGACTTCAACAAATGGCTCTTATGCTCTCTTTCCTCTCCTTTCCTTATTTGAAATGGATTAAGAAAAGTAAGAAACGCTTTGGCTGCAAATGTAATCTTTTTCTGACATTTTTCTGTTCCAAAGTGCAGCCTCAGGATGGAGAGAAAAAGGTTCAAAATACAGAAAAAAACGAAACAAAGCAAGACGGAGTGGTCGCAAAGTGGGCAGATTGGTTTTATTCACAACCACACACATTAATGCCAGTAAAGCTCTACTTTTGTTTTCTCCTCTTTCTTTTAACAACTTTGGGGCTTATTTACAAGCCCTTTGCGTCACTGGTATGTCACTTTTTCCCATATTAAAAGCGACGCACCAGCAGTGCAAGGGGCTTGTAAATAACCCTCGTAGTTTGCACTTGGTGGGGGAGTGCACCATTCCTGAAGATATTGCAATACCTGGTTGATCAGCCGTTTTCCTTATTTTAGTTTAGAAAATGTGTACCGCAGCTCTGTGTTCAGGGATGTGGTCTTTTTAAACCATACCGCTTACGTTTTGTAAGGATGTAAGCAATGGACATTGAAACAGGTCCCTACTGGGCCATATAGTCATGTCTTTAACTTTTCAGGTAAAAACACTCATTGATTTTTTAATAATAATTGTAAAACCTTTAAGGTAACCATGTTGTTTTTGCTTACATTTCATATGCTTTACTTAATCTTGCATTCCCTATGAGTGTTTAAGTTTTCCAGGATATTGTTACTTTTTTTCCAGCCAGTATATTACTCTTGTCTTCCCTCCCTCATAACTAATTTCCAATTTTCTGGTTCTCCAGCGCCACAAAGTCATACACATAGCAATAGCACTATGCAAATATCATCACTCCACTGCATACAAAAAAAACAAAAGTAAAAAAACATTGTAATTTTCAATGCCAAGAGCTCGAACTTTTACGCATGGGAGTCCGATTACATTGCAAATGTTTTTTTGTATTGGTGCTACCGAAAGCCATGCACTGTAAATGGCAGCATCAACTGCTTTTTGTATATTAATGTGTAGGATAGTAGATATTAAATGACAATCTACCTTACATTTGCCTTGGAGTACTGCCTTAGTAGTCTGGTGTAATATGCTGGCTTCTTTGTTAACATTAGACCTGTCAAGTTTCTAACTAAAACATATTCCCAAACAATCCAAGTGGGTTACCCTTTTCAAGGGCTGTTTGTTACTCAAAAAGAGATTTCTCAGGAGGTTGACACTTTTCATTTTAATCACTTTTGTTTTACAAATATTTTTCATTAACTATATTTCACAGCGATTTTCTACAAAACCATTAATTAACTTATGCACAGAATTTACAGTTAAAGTCAAGAGAGCAACATCTGCAAATACAAATATGGGTATTGTTGGATTCTAGTGTGGGCACGGCAACCTCTGATTCCTCCAGATAGACAACGTTATCATTGAAAAATAGGGTAAAAAATAACAGGGAGAAAACCCATCCCTGCCAGACACTAGATGCAACTGGGAAAGTATTAGTGCATGCCACACTCACGTTATGGCATACCCTAACTGTTTCATAGAACATGCTTTGGCTCAACTTCTTCCAGCATTGACCACAATTTATGTCTATTAACCAAGTCAAAGCAGGATTAAGGTCTTTAAAGGTCATACAGAGTTGCATTATTTTTACTGGCACCATACTTCATGGAAATCATGCAAAGAGACATGGTCTGGTCTACAGTGCCAGGCCTGTGCAGTTGTTGATACTGCACCAACTGTGTAGGTGATTGAGCAGTACTCATCCATAAATATTACGTGCCCCATCTTATAAAGAAATAAGGGCCAGATGTAGCAACTTGACAAATTGCGAGTTGCAATTTGCGAGTCCGAGCAACTCGGTCGCAATTTGCGAGTCGCTATGGGGTCGCAAAGACCCACCTCATTAATATTAATGAGGTGGGTCGCAAATTGCGGCCCCATAGCGACTATGGGCACTCACGGGTATGGAGGCCTGCTGGGACCAGCAGAACTCCATGTCCGTGACTGCTTTGAAATAAAGCAGTTTTTTTTTTTTTCAAGTGTAGCCCGTTTTCCTTAAGGGAAAACGAGCTGCACTTAAAAAAAAAAAAACGAAACCTTTAGTTTCGGATTTTTTCAGGGCTGAACCACTGCCTACTCTGAAAAAATATTGGTGGGTCCACTCACAAAGGGGAAGGGACCCCTTCCAATTTGCGAGTGGGTTACCATCCACTTCAAGTGGATGGTAACTGCGACTCCATTTGCGACCGCGTACGCGGTCACAAATGGAATTGCATACCACTGCGAGTCGCAAATAGGAAGGGAACACCCCTTCCTATTTGCGACTCTGAAATGCATTTTGCCAGTTGGTCTCGACTCGCAAAATGCATTTCTGCATAGCAAACTCCGGTTTGCGACTCGCAAACGGCGATTTTTGCCGTTTGCGAGTGGCAAACTGGTTGCTACATCTGGCCCTAAGTCTGTAATTAGCAGGGGTATTTGTGATGTCTTTTCCTTACAGTAGAAGGACAACACCAGGTTGCCAGGATAATGGTGGTCTTCATCAAACACTTTTTACAGTACCCGAGGGTAATGTTTAGCGCCTTTCTGATACAGGTCCACTAGCACTGCATCTGGACCCCAGGGCTGTACAGACCTTTTATTCCACCAGGCATTTTCCTCGTGGACAGGGGCTCTTTGAGGTTGATCTGAAAGCCCTTAGTCATTCCTGGTGCCTCAATTACTTTCTGCAGCTCCCTGATGTTAACTGCAGCATGCAATGGGAGGGTTCAAGAGAGAGGGAGAGAGGGGGACGGCAGAGAGAAAGCAATTGAAAAGTGAGATGAGAGAAAGGAAAAAGAGAGAATGAATGGAAAGAGAGAGAGAATGTGCGACGAGACAAAGGTAGTAGGGCTAGTTTGAGTATTTTTGCCAGGGCTGCGTTTTTGTTTCCCCAGTCTGGCGCTGCATACAAATCATCATACATCTTCAGTAATTCTACCTCTTTCTAAGCTGCAGAGTGCATAATGAGAATGCTTCTTTTGTCATTTAACTATTCAATACAACAATTTTGTGACAAAATTAAGGGTCAGATGTACTAGTACTCACTGCCCAATTGATTCTTAGATTTTGGAAAGTAAGAATGCATATCCAAGATTATGTAAAATTGAGGGACTTTGATTAAATTGAAAGAAACACAATCCTCATTGTGATCTTGCTCAGGCCCACTCAATCACTATTGTGGTAGTTTTCTTTGTGATGGGTCCAGAGGTAAACATAGTTAACATAGTTCTCAACAGATTGAACAACTTCTGATTTGGGTTGACTTTACAGAGGTATTTTTAACATTTGACTACAGAGCCAGACTGAGAACCCAAAGCAGCCCTGGCAATTTTTCTCAGACCAGTCCCTGTATGGTGCGCAACAAGCGATACTTGCAACTACATGAGGGGTGTGGAAAGTTCCCCCCACGAAAACCTGGGACAAAATGGCAAAAATGGTCTGTTCTACAACTCATTATATATTCAACTGTATTAGCTTTTAAAGAAGCATAGTAATGATGACATTACAGCGCACCACGATACAACAACTGTTGGGGCTCTTGAATGATTCCCTTATTGTCACCATCCAGCAGTGCCCCTTATCTCTCCATAGCCCCTCTTTCACATGTATTCAATTTGTTTTATAGGGTCTCTCATGCCAGTGTTGGATGTCTAAACGCTACATCACACACACATTCAGGGAAAATAAATCATAGATGTGTAAATCAGTGTATAGAAAATGTTACATAAGACAAACATGGAATACCAGATGTAGGATTTACATGCTATCCATACAGGTAGACATTTTTTAAGATTGTTCGGTCTGGAGAAGCACAAACTTAGGATTCAAAATGTAACACAGTAGTGGAGTTGGATTTACTAATAATAATGTATTTCTATCCAAACAAAGCAATTTTAGCAATAGTAGGATAATGAAAGACTGGGGAAAACACACACCTTTGGAAACCAGAAACATGCAGTTTGCATGGAGCTCTTTGATGGCACGTCACAGCTCACTGTGCTATATTACGATTGTAAGTTATGAACTGCAAGTTACAAATGGATATCTGTGACAAAAGCAGCTACCCACTGAGATATGCACATTAAATACAGTTCTGTGAGTCAAAACTGCCAATAGACAAAAAACTAATCTCTCTCCAGCAGGAAGATTAATCCCCAGATACTAATCTTGACACTTTTATTGTTGCCTGAAAATCCTGGCTATATAATGAACTAGCTGTTTTCTTGTAGGCTTCATAAATGAAGGCCAGGGCCCGGTCACATGATTACTGCAATGAACTGCCACTGTGTTCTGTCGGGGTGAGGGTGGGTCTTTTGTTTTTTTAAACTGTTTTATTGAACTATTTTAAAATATTGCACTTTCAAATTTTAAAAGTCCTTAAAAAAATGTTGTGACTGTTTTTCATATTTGATTTGCACTGACACTTTGGGGATGAAGGCCGTGTTTCAGAGGAGGTCATCACGGTGGAGATGCCGTCCCAGTCAGTAATCTAGCAGTTTCCTTGCCGGGACCATAAGTGAAGCCCAGGGCACGGTCACGCAGTGGACAAGTGCAGCGGGTGCACCTAAGGTGTGCAGAAGGCATGCCAAAGGCAAGCCTGTCTGTGCCCGTCTACACCCGAACAGGACTAAGGGCCAGGAACCCTACTCCATTCCATCCTATTAAGGTAACTTATACCTCATCTCAATTGTGACTCTTAAGGGATCTATTAAGGAAAAGTGCCTTCATTCAATTAACTTAGCGTAGGGGATTTGCAATACAATAACTGCTTTTTGTCCTTCTAATCTATTGGCAGCCCAAGACCTTTAACGTGAATGAGACTTGCTGGAACATCTTTTTGATGAACTGCAGGTCCTTACCCTCTCTAAAATGGGAATTCTGCTCCTTCTTGGAGGAAGAAAAACAAGATGTGGTGTTCCTAACAGAAACCAGGCTCAATTCGGAGTCAGGTCCTGACCTTGCTCAAGCTCTGCCTTCTGGCTGGCATATTTGCCGCGAAGGCAGAGAAAACAAGAAGGGAGAGGGCTTGCAATAATACTCAGAGAACTCTTTCAATGTCACTTACAACCCCTTTACCTTCCAGATTGAGAAACCACAACTTTTGCTATCCCTTGTATATACCTTTTCTGGGGCTCTTCTCTACTGGCTTCCTGGCCCGAGTGGAACCTTTATTCAGGCCCTTCCTGATGCTATCGCCAATCTCACTAGCAAAAAGTCAAATTTTACCCTCCTGGAAGACCTAAACATTCTTACGGAAAAGCCACTAGGTCCACTGGAAACAGCTCCTTATCAATAAAAGTCCTGACTTGGGCTCAGACCCCTCAGTTGCTAATACCAAGATAGGACATTGGATCATACAACTGTAGGAAAGTACCATCTTGCCTGGCATGTTACCCCCATTTTTCACTGTATATATGTTGTTTTAGTTGTATGTGTCACTGGGACCCTGGTAACCCAGGGCCCCAGTGCTCATAAGTGTGCCTGAATGTGTTACCTGTGTAGTGACTAACTGTCTCACTGAGGCTCTGCTAACCAGAACCTCAGTGGTTATGCTCTCTCATTTCTTTCCAAATTGTCACTGACAGGCTAGTGACCATTTTTACCAATTTACATTGGCTTACTGGAACACCCTTATAATTCCCTAGTATATGGTACTGAGGTACCCAGGGTATTGGGGTTCCAGGAGATCCCTATGGGCTGCAGCATTTCTTTTGCCACCCATAGGGAGCTCTGACAATTCTTACACAGGCCTGCCACTGCAGCCTGAGTGAAATAACGTCCACGTTATTTCACAGCCATTTTACACTGCACTTAAGTAACTTATAAGTCACCTATATGTCTAACCTTTACCTGGTAAAGGTTAGGTGCAAAGTTACTTAGTGTGAGGGCACCCTGGCACTAGCCAAGGTGCCCCCACATTGTTCAGAGCCAATTCCCTGAACTTTGTGAGTGCGGGGACACCATTACACGCGTGCACTACATATAGGTCACTACCTATATGTAGCTTCACAATGGTAACTCCGAATATGGCCATGTAACATGTCTATGATCATGGAATTGCCCCCTCTATGCCATCCTGGCATAGTTGGCACAATCCCATGATCCCAGTGGTCTGTAGCACAGACCCTGGTACTGCCAAACTGCCCTTCCTGGGGTTTCACTGCAGCTGCTGCTGCTGCCAACCCCTCAGACAGGCATCTGCCCTCCTGGGGTACAGCCAGGCCTGGCCCAGGATGGCAGAACAAAGAACTTCCTCTGAGAGAGGGTGTGACACCCTCTCCCTTTGGAAAATGGTGTGAAGGCAGGGGAGGTGTAGCCTCCCCCAGCCTCTGGAAATGCTTGTTGGGCACAGATGTGCCCAATTCTGCATAAGCCAGTCTACACCGGTTCAGGGACCCCTTAGCCCTGCTCTGGCGCGAAACTGGACAAAGGAAAGGGGAGTGACCACTCCCCTGACCTGCACCTCCCCTGGGAGGTGTCCAGAGCTCCTCCAGTGTGCTCCAGACCTCTGCCATCTTGGAAACAGAGGTGCTGCTGGCACACTGGACTGCTCTGAGTGGCCAGTGCCACCAGGTGACGTCAGAGACTCCTGCTGATAGGCTCCTTCAGGTGTTAGTAGCCTATCCTCTCTCCTAGGTAGCCAAACCCTCTTTTCTGGCTATTTAGGGTCTCTGTCTCTGGGGAAACTTTAGATAACGAATGCAAGAGCTCATCCGAGTTCCTCTGCATCTCTCTCTTCACCTTCTGATAAGGAATCGACTGCTGACCGCGCTGGAAGCCTGCAAACCTGCAACATAGTAGCAAAGACGACTACTGCAACTCTGTAACGCTGATCCTGCCGCCTTCTCGACTGTTTTCCTGCTTGTGCATGTTGTGGGGGTAGCCTGCCTCCTCTCTGCACCAGAAGCTCCGAAGAAATCTCCCGTGGGTCGACGGAATCTTCCCCCTGCAACCGCAGGCACCAAAAAGCTGCATTACCGGTCCCTTGGGTCTCCTCTCAGCACGACGAGCGAGGTCCCTCGAATCCAGCAACTCTGTCCAAGTGACCCCCACAGTCCAGTGACTCTTCAGTCCAAGTTTGGTGGAGGTAAGTCCTTGCCTCACCTCGCTGGGCTGAATTGCTGGGAACCGCGACTTTGCAGCTACTCCGGCCCATGTGCACTTCCGGCGGAAATCCTTTGTGCACAGCCAAGCCTGGGTCCACGGCACTCTAACCTGCATTGCACGACTTTCTAAGTTGGTCTCCGGCAACGTGGGACTCCTTTGTGCAACTTCGGCGAGCACCGTTTCACGCATCCTCGTAGTGCCTGTTTCTGGCACTTCTCCGGGTGCTACCTGCTTCAGTGAGGGCTCTTTGTCTTGCTCGACGTCCCCTCTCTCTTCAGGTCCAATTTGCGACCTCCTGGTCCCTCCTGGGCCCCAGCAGCGTCCAAAAACGCCAAACGCACGATTTGCGACTAGCAAGGCTTGTTGGCGTCCTTCCGGCGGGAAAACACTTCTGCACGACTCTCCAAGGCGAGAGGGATCCGTCCACCAAAGGGGAAGTCTCTAGCCCTTTTCGTTCCTGCAGAAACCTCAGCTTCTTCTGTCCAGTAGAAGCTTCTTTGCACCCGCAGCTGGCATTTCCTGGGCATTTGCCCATCTCCGACTTGCTTGTGACTTTTGGACTTGGTCCCCTTGTTCCACAGGTACCCTAGATTGGAAATCCACAGTTGTTGCATTGCTGGTTTGTGTCTTTCCTGCATTATTCCTCTAACACGACTTCTTTGTCCTTAGGGGAACTTTAGTGCACTTTGCACTCACTTTTCAGGGTCTTGGGGAGGGTTATTTTTCTAACTCTCACTATTTTCTAATAGTCCCAGGGACCCTCTACAAGGTCACATAGGTTTGGGGTCCATTCGTGGTTCGCATTCCACTTTTGGAGTATATGGTTTGTGTTGCCCCTATCCCTATGTTTCCCCATTGCATCCTATTGTAACTATACATTGTTTGCACTGTTTTCTAAGACTAGACTGCATATTTTTGCTATTGTGTATATATATCTTGTGTATATTTCCTATCCTCTCACTGAGGGTACACTCTAAGATACTTTGGCATATTGTCATAAAAATAAAGTACCTTTATTTTTAGTATTACTGTGTATTGTGTTTTCTTATGATATTGTGCATATGACACTAAGTGGTACTGTAGTAGCTTCACACGTCTCCTAGTTCAGCCTAAGCTGCTCTGCTAAGCTACCATTATCTATCAGCCTAAGCTGCTAGACACCCTATACACTAATAAGGGATAACTGGGCCTGGTGCAAGGTGCAAGTACCCCTTGGTACTCACTACAAGCCAGTCCAGCCTCCTACAACAACCACTCGACAACTGCATCCGTATAACTACCCAGAACTCTTGCACCAAAGTCAAATTGGCTCCCTAGTATAACCCTGAACTACAAGCACTTAAACAAGAATGTAAAGAGGCAGAGAGGAAATGGAGGCAAGATTTCAGTGAAACTAACAAACTAAATAATCGTTTTTAACACAGAAATATCATACTGAAATTAAAAGTGCACAAATTGCCTATTTTTATGCCAAAATCAATGAAGCATCTAACACCCCACGTGAAATATTTCAGGCTGTGGAAGCATTATAAGAGCCTTCCTCCAGAGGCCCAACGCCCAAACCTTCTGATTCTAGATGCAATGAACTGGCCAGATAATTTTCACAAACATTTGTTGATGTATATCTGTCTTTTCAAGAACCCGTTAAGGATACTACTTCCTCCCCGAAGGAAAGTCTACAGGAAGTAGCAAAGACTAGCTTACCTCAATTTCCGAACCTTACACTAGACCACTTTACAAACCTTTTTTACAAAGTCACATCTGGCTCATCACTCGATCCTGCCCCCTCTCATTTTCTCGCTAACGCAGCTGAAGACATTTTTCAGATTCTGACGGAAGTGCTTAATTTTCACTAAGCAAAGGAATTGTTCTGCCAGCCTGGAAACATGTAAAGTAGGCTGGGAACAAAATATCCAGACTTCCGGTAAGTAAAATTTCAGAGTTTATTTGATGATATGTAAATCATCCAGTGAAATCACCCCAACGCGCAGTAGAGACTGCCCTCAGTGTCGCAGATGAAAACCGCGTCAGGCCGTTGCTTTCCTATGAATGTTCGGTGCTCCTCACGCTAACAACGCGGAAAGGAACACCCAACAGCGAAGGTGGGCCGCGTGTCAGCGTCTCCGCTGCGCGTGCGATACCATGGACAGCTGACCGGCACGCGTAGCGGTATCCGCTGCTAACAAAGCCACTACAATTAGTTTTCTCTTTTAACCCCTTAGCTGCTGGGCCGTTTCCCCCCCAGTGCTGAGCCCTTTTTTGGCTATTTGGGGTAGTTCGCGCTTAGGCCTTCATAACTTTTTGTCCACATAAGCTATCCACGCCAAATTTGCGTCCTTTTTTTCCAACATCCTAGGGATTCTAATGGTACCCAGAGTTTGTGGTTTCCTCTGGAGGAGACCAAGAAAATAGCCAAAATACAGTGAAAATTTCGTTTTTTGCAAAAAAATGGGAAAAAAGGGCTGCCGAAGAAGGCTTGTGGTTTTTTCCCTGAAAATGCCATCAACAAAGGGTTTCTGGTGCTCAAATCACTATCTTCCCACCTTTCAGGAACGGGCAGACTTGAATCAGAAAACCACATTTTCCAACACAAATTTGGCATTTTACTGGGACATACCCCATTTTTACTATTTTTGGTGCTTTCAACCTCCTTCCAGTTAGTGACAGGAATGGGTGTGAAACCAATGCTGGATCCCAGAAAGCTAAACATTTCTGAAAACTAGACAAAATTCTGAATTCAGCAAGGGGTCATTTGTGTAGATCCTACAAGGTTTTCCTACAGAAAATAACAGCTGAAATAAAAAAATATTGAAATTGAGCTGAAAACAACAGCCATTTTTCTTTATGGTTTACTCTGTAACTTTTTCCTGCGATGTCAGATTTCTGAAAGCAATATACCGTTTTGTCTGCTGGACTCTTCTGGTTGCGGGGATATAAAGGGCTTGTAGATTCATCAAGAACCCTAGGTACCCAGAGCCAATAAATGAGCTGCACCCTGCAGTTGGTTTTCATTCTATACTGGGTATACAGCAATTCATTTGCTGAAATATGAAGAGTGAAAAAGAGGTATCAAGAAAACCTTTGCATTTCCAAAATGGGATCAAGATAAGGTTTTGAGGAGCAGTGGTTATTTGCACATCTCTGAATTCCGAGGTACCCATACTAGCATGTGATTTGCAGGGCATTTCTCAAATAGATATCTTGTTTACACACTCTGTTATATTTGGAAGGAAAAAATGTAGAGAAAGATAAGGGGCAATAACACTTGTTTTGCTATTCTATGTTCCCCCAAGTCTCCCGATAAAAATGATACCTCACTTGTGTGGGTAGGCCTAGTGCCCGCGACAGGAAAGGCCCCAAAACACAACATGGACACATCCCATTTTTTGACAAAATACAGAGCTGTTTTTTCCAAAGTGCCTACCTGTAGATTTTGGCCTCTAGCTCAGCCGGCACATAGGGAAACCTACCAAACCTGTGCATTTTTTAAAACTAGAGACCTAGGGTAATTCAGGATGGGGTGACTCGTGGGGCTCTGACCAGGTTCTGTTACCCAGAATCCTTTGCAAACCTCAAAAAGTGGCTAAAAAAACAAGTTTTCCTCACATTTCGGTGACAGAAAGTTCTGGAATCTGAGAGGAGACCCAAATTTCCTTCCACCCAGCGTTCCCCCAAGTCTCCCGATAAAAATGATACCTCACTTGTGTGGGTAGGCCTAGCGCCCGCGACAGGAAATGCCCCAAAACACAACGTGGACACATCCCATTGTTTGACAAAATACAGAGCTGTTTTTTGCAAAGTGCCTACCTGTAGATTTTGGCCTCTAGCTCAGCCGGCACATAGGGAAACCTACCAAACCTGTGCATTTTTGAAAACTAGAGACCTAGGGGAATCCAAGATGGGGTGACTCGTGGGGCTCTGACCAGGTTCTGTTACCCAGAATCCTTAGCAAACCTCATAAAGTGGCTCAAAAAACAAGTTTTCCTCACATTTCGGTGACAGAAAGTTCTGGAATCTGAGAGGAGCCACAAATTTCCTTCCACCCAGCGTTCCCCCAAGTCTCCCGATAAAAATGATACCTCACTTGTGTGGGTAGGCCTAGCGCCCGCGACAGGAAATGCCCCAAAACACAACGTGGACACATCCCATTTTTTGACAAAATACAGAGCTGTTTTTTGCAAAGTGCCTACCTGTAGATTTTGGCCTCTAGCTCAGCCGGCACCTAGGGAAACCTACCAAACCTGTGCATTTTTTAAAACTAGAGACCTAGGGGAATCCAAGATGGGGTGACTCGTGGGGCTCTGACCAGGTTCTGTTACCCAGAATCCTCTGCAAACCTCAAAATTTGGCTAAAAAAACACATGTTCCTCACATTTCTGTGGCAGAAAGTTCTGGAATCAGAGAGGAGCCACAAATTTCCTTCCACCCAGCGTTCCCCCAAGTCTCCCGATAAAAATTATACCTCACTTGTGTGGGTAGGCCTGGTGCCCGCGACAGGAATAGATCACACAACGGTCAATGTTGGTCCTACGTGAGGCAGCTGTTGACCCTGGGGTGATCCATTCCTGACACAGGCACTAGGTGTAGGCACTCAAGTGGGGTAGTATTTTTATCAGGACAGGTGAGGAGTCACTGGGTGGTAGGAATGTTGTGGATTCCAGCATATTCCTGTAGTTTGTGTGACAGAAATGCGAGAAAAATTTAGTTTTTTTCAACATTTCAGCTTTGCAGGGTGTTCTGGGTAAGAAAACTTTGGGGAATCCACACAAGTCACACCTCTGTGGACTCCCCCGAATGTCTAGTTTCCAGAAATGTTTGGGTTTAGTGTGTTTCTCTATATGGCCGCCAAATCCAGGACCAAAAACACAGGTGCCTGCCTTACAAAACCAGTTTGTTTTGCGATAGATAATTTTGATGTCTCCACAATACGATTTGGGCGGTGGAATTTGGGGCTGAACTAAATTGGGGAGCTCCCAAGAGAGCACTCTCTCTCTCTCTGCTTCCGCCGCATTCACCTGCTCTCTGGGTTGGGCTAACCCACTATTATCCAGTTGCACAAACAGCTTGCGAAGGGACAGCAGGACTGTCCTCATCACCTTCCTCATAATGTACTGGAAGAGGAGTTATCGAATGGGACTCCTCCGACTGAAAAATCACTCCCAGAGTCTGTGCCATTGTCCTATCCCTCAGATGCTGTCTCAGTGTCTGATATCTCAGTCTCTGATCCTATGTCAGAGCGGTCCTCTATAACCCGAGTGCAAGCAGCAGTCATCCATCAAGATGCCATATCTGCTATTGGCTAAACTGTTGCTCTAAAACACTAGCCTACGTAGACAGTCACAAAATCGGTGGTGTGTGTGAGATACGTGCAACAGTAGAGGCCACCTTACCTGCGCTTCTTCCCTCGATCAGCACGTTCTTTCAAGACACTCAAAAAACACCTTGTCACATACCATTCGTCACAGTCTTTAGCACCTCCTGCGCCCAGTCCAACAATCATTATTAGTGCTCCCACTCCCTCCTCCTAGGATTCCCTTATTACCACCCAGCAAAAGTGCCCTTCATCTCTCCATAGCCGCCCTCCACCCTGCACATACATTTCATTGGTATTATAGCGCAGGTAATGGCTGACTTTACTAATGTACTCAGCTATTTACATAAAATACAGATTTGCTCTTTGCAGTAGGCATATAAACTTTCTGCGCTTCTTTATGGCACTAAAACTGCCACTAGACAAGTCTGACCCTTTTCCCCCCAGGGAAACCACACACATATTGACAAAAGTGATATATATATGACAGCCAACCACCTGAAACTCAACTCAAGCAAAACCGAAATAATCCTCTTTGGCCCACACAAAAACACCTGGTACCCCTCATGGTGTCCCACCACGCTAGGCCCTGCACCCACCCCCGCCAACCACGCACGCAACCTCTGCATCATCCTAGACTCCGCCCTCTCGATGACCCAACAAATCAACGCTCTCACCTCCTCATGCTTCAACACACTCCGTATACTGAAAAAAACATTCAAATGGATCCCCACAGAGACCAGAAAAACTGTCACTCATGCACTCATCAGCAGCAGACTTGATTACGGAAACGCCCTCTACGCCGGCACCACTCTAAAACTCAAGCGCAAACTACATGCATCCAGAACTCAGCAGCACGACTCATCCTCGACCTCCCCGGACACATCTCTCCACACCTCAAATCCCTCCACTGGCTCCCCATTGACAAAAGGATCACCTTCAAGATCCTCATCCTCGCACACAAATCACTCCACAACACAGGCCCTGCCTACCTCAACGAGAGTCACCTTCCACACCCCTACACGAAACCTCCGCTCAGCTGACCTCTCTCTCGCCTCTGTCCCCCGCATCAAACACACCACCACCGGGGGCAGATCCTTCTCCTACCTTGCACCCAAAACCTGGAACGCCCTCCCAACCCACCTTCACAAGATCCAAAACCTACTTCTTTTCAGGAAGGGCCTCAAAACCTGGCTTTTCGAACAGTGAACCTCCCAGGCCTTTTCCCTCACCCCCCCCCCCCCCCACAAAGCGCCTTGAGACCCTCACGGGTGAGTAACGCGCTTTATAAATCTCTTTGATTGATATATATAGATCTATCTATATATATATCTACATAGATATATCTATAGATATATCCATGTACATAGATATATCTACATAGATATATCTATATATATATATATATATATAGATCTACATATAGTTTTTTGTTTTTTTTTAGTTGTTGTATGGTTCCTTGGGGGCCAAAATGGCCCACAGGGAAACCCTACAACATCTAAAAAAAAAAAAAGATTGCCCCCACAGGGGGTCCCCCTGCCCACGGGCGACCCCCTGTCTTTTTATTGTATTCATTTTTTTTTTTTTTTTTAAATACAATTTCCCCGGGGGGGGGGGGGGGCACCTACCTTTTTTTTTTTTGTAATAAAATATGCCCCGGGGGGGGGGGGGTGCGGCCCGTTTTCTGAGGGGGCCGACCCCCCCAAGTGAAATCCCTGGCGTCTAGTGGTGTTTCCTGGCCCCCCGATCGCAGCACAGCTGTGACCGGGGGCCAGGAAACACTTTCAGGAATGCCTTGTAAGAAAGGGGAGACTCTCCCCTTTCTTACGAGGCCTTCCCGAACGTGGGGAATGCCGTTTTCCCCATCGAAGCAGGAAGCGGCCGCAAGGCTGCTTCCTGCTTTGATGGGGAAAACACCTTTGAAACGTAAGCGCGCAACAAAGGGGCGGGTGGGGGGGAGACACGGAAGCTTCCGTGTCTCCCAGGGAAAGGTTAAAAAAAAAAAAAAAAAATCCTCGGCTGCGACGCACCCGAGGATTTATTAATACCCTTCCTGGTGTCAGCCACTGGTCATGACCCGCACCAAAAAGGTTAACAAATAAAAAAGAAAAAAAAGAAATTAGAGATTTACCCCTTAACAAGAGAACAACTTCAGGTAACCATACATGCTGTGTTTTACATTTTTCAATGCATACAGATAATTGAACATTCCACATAAAACCCAACATAAACAATTCCCACATGAAGATTAACTATACATGCTGTGTTTTAAATTTTTCAATGCAAAAAGATAATTGAACATTCCACATAAAACCCAACATAAACAATTCCCACTTAACGATACCTTATAGTTAACCTGTGCACTCTATCAATTTTCCTGACAGGCACAAGATTCGAGCATGAGTCCACCCCCTTTGAACTGGAAGGCTTAACTCCACCAGATTTTTGTACACACAAGAATTTCTTCGCTTTTGAAGAGTGTTCACCCTTGTCGTGAGGTGGCAACAAAACATCCTTTGATTCAACATTTACAACTTTCCCTATATTCCACCAGTTACGTCCATCAACACGTACAGCATTACCGCAAACTTTGTCTACCTTCAATGGTTCAGAAAACTTAGAATCACCTTTCTTGACAAATACAGGCAATTTGACCCTCACCCAATCACCAACAGTGAACTGCAAATCCTTCACACTCCTTTTCTTGTCATAATATGTTTTTTGTCTTTGTTGAGCTTTTTCCATACTCAAATGAACCTTTGAGTAGATGTGTTCCTTACACGTAGAATGCTTGAAAAATTTGGACAACCAAGCTGGTCTAAATAGAGTAGCAGGTTTCCTCCCTCTAAGTGCCTCAAACGGAGATATCCCCGTGGTAGTGTGGGGTGTTGTTCTGTAGACCCAGGGCATACTCTTTACAGCGGCATCAACCACACACCCATTAGCTAATGCCCACTGTATACACTCACCAATCACTCTATTAAAGCTTTCAACCAAACCATTTGTTTGCGGTTGATAGAGAGAACTCCTCAAATGTTTGATGGCACACTCATTCAGAAAACTTTCAACTTCACTGGATTCAAATTGGACCCCGTTATCAGACACAAGTTCCTTGGGAAACCCTTCCTCCAAAAATACATCTTTTAGAAACGTTACAACTGACCTGGAATCTGCATGACTCACGAACTTCACATGAGGCCACTTGGAAAAGTAATCCATTACAACATAAGCATACCGTAATTTAGGTGGAAGAGAATTGAACGGCCCCGACAAATCGATACCTATCTTTTCCCATGGACCTGCCGGACATCCTATTGGCCTTAGCGGAGGAGTTGACGTTTAGAGGGTCTTATCACTAGTTGAACAAATGTGACATGATTTGACTAATGTTTCAATGTCTCTGTCCATTTGCGGCCACCAATAGTATTCTCTCACCCTCTTTTTAGTAAGAGTATCACCCAAATGACCTTCATGTGCTTTTTCCAGAATCTTGGATCTTATAACCTCAGGAGGCACAATTTGACCATTTCTCAACAATACACCATCTTCAATAGACAGTTCGTCAGACACCTTGAAAAAAGGTTGTTCACTCTGATTCAAACTTTTTTCATGTGGCCACCCATTCTCAACGTATGTCAAAACTTTAGAGAGTATAGGATCACTTGTAGATGCTTCTTTCCACTGCATTTCGAAAACGACCCAGTACGTTCCAATTCGACGACAGCAATGAAGCAGTTTTCATCCTGAATGTCCATTTCCTCTCCACTGTCTTCGGAAACAGGATACCCGGAGAGGTAATCTGCTCTCACATTCTTTCCCCCAGAAATGTGTACCACAGAAAAATTAAATTGTAACAAGCTTGCCGCAAATCTTGCAATTCTTGGTTTGCTACTTTTAACATTGGTACCATTTAAAATAGAAACTAATGGCTTATGGTCTTTTTGGAGAAAAAAATGTCCTCCCCATAGATATGACTTAAATTTCTCCATACCCCACCAACATGCTAATAATTCTTTTTCAATGACAGAATAATGTACTTTATTAGGTCTGAGCACTCTTGACGCGAACCCAATGGTAAACTCTTGTTTCTCATTGATTTGCGTCAGAACAGCCCCCAGACCGAACTTGCTGGCATCCACAGTCAAACAACATTTCAAGTTATGATCATAAGATTGTAGTACCTTAGCACTACTCAACTTCTGCTTAATAGTGTCAAACGCTTCTGCACACTCAGCATCCCACATAAACTCTGTTTTAGTTTTAAGCAGATTAGAAATGGGTCTGACTGGGGTTGCAAAATTTTCAATAAACCTGGAATAAAACTCGCAAAGTCCCAAAAATGATTTGATCCCAACTTTGTCCTGAGGTGCAGGTGCTCTTACAATCGCATCTACAAGACCTGGTCTGGGATAAACACCTTCTGCTGTGATGACGTGCTCAAGATACTCTACAGACATTGGAGGAACTGACATTTTTCTCTTTTCAATACAACACCAGCACTATCAAACTTACTCAAGACTTGCTTCAAAACCGCATCAAGTTCATATCGATCACACGCATGAATCAACACGTCATCCTGAAAAATACACACTTTATCTATGCCTTTGAGAAGTGTAGACATTATTCTCTGAAATACTGACGCCGCTGACGCCAGTCCGAACGGCATACAACAATATTGATACGTTCCCCACGGGGAAACAAAGGCAGTGAAGTGCCGAGAATCATGTGTCAATTCTACTTGGTGATAAGCAGTGGCCAAATCAAGTTTAGTAAAACATTTTGCTCCATTAATACAAGAGAGCATCTCACCAATCTTTGGCAGTAGATGGGAGTCCACCCAGATCTCTCTGTTGAGTGCCCTCAAGTCGACACATACTCTCAGTTACCCATTTTTTCTTTGCCACCACCAACGGAGATAACCATAATGAAGAATCAACGGGTTCAATGATTCCCTTCATTCGTAAACTTTCCAATTCTTTTTCCAACTCATCCCTGACACTAAATGGTACGCCTCTCAATTTATGTTTAATAGGAATGGCATTGTCCTTGACCTTAATCTTGTGTGTAAAGCCTCTTATCTTACCTAATTCACCCGAAAAAACCCTTGGAAACTCATTAAGCAAATTTTCTATATCGGAGGAATCTCTTATAGCTGTCACCTGATCACCTGTACCTGGACGCAAGACCATTCCAAACAACCCTTGGTGAAACCATCCTAAAATGTTCAGTCCTTTTACAGCCACATAGACCTTCCCAAAAATGCGTCATCCCTTGAAAACCATAACGTCTTCAAAGAAACCAACTAAATCAATCCTCCTTCCCTCATATGAAATCAGAGTCCTATCTGGTGGGTTCAATTTTCGTGTGCCCCAATTTTGTTCGAATAGCTCCTGAGTAATCATAGTGATTCTGGCGCCCGAATCAGCCAATAACTTTAAATGTTTGTCACCTACTTGAACTAAAATGTACGGATCAATGCAGTGTTCGGGATTACCAGTTATTATGTCATGGTCTCCCACAGCCAGAATCATCTCTTGCATTTCAGTGATCAACTCAACCATCCTGTCATCACTATCATCAATGACAGCATTAACCTTAGTGTTACCACTTTTGTTACTTTTACACACTTTTGCGAAATGACCTGTTTTGCCACATAATCTGCACTGTACATTCTTTGCTGGACAGATCTTTCCCCCTTTTATATGTGATGGATAGCCACACCTAAAACAAATGTTAGTCTGCTTGAAAAAACTCTTGGATTTGTCCGCCTCCCCTTTGTTGTGCGAAAGAACATTCATCTTGTGTCTGTCGTCAGGTCTCTGAACTACGTTCACTTGTTCCGCCTGTGCACGTTCCAATTCTTTAGCAGATTTAATTGCAGTTTCAATGCTTTTAGCGATTCTGATGGAATTCGACAAAGATAGATCTTCTTAGGACAACAACTTTTGCTTGATAGATTTATCCGAACAGTGACATATGAATTGGTCACGTATTAACTGATCAGTAAATGTATCAAAACAACACTCTGATGCAAGTTTCCTCAAAGCAGAAATTTAGGTATTGACATCTTCTCCACTTTTTTGTTCTCTCCTAAAAAACTTATGTCTTGCAATAACCAAACTCGGTGGAGCATCAAATCTGGTGGCCAATTTCTTAAGAGCTTCATCAAATTCGTCGAGTTCCTCGCCTTCTTCCACCTGAATATCTGGTAAATGTTTAAACACCGACCTTCTTTCGAAACCTAA
Organism: Pleurodeles waltl; assembly: GCF_031143425.1. NCBI lineage: Eukaryota > Metazoa > Chordata > Amphibia > Caudata > Salamandridae > Pleurodeles > Pleurodeles waltl. Next base: position 636,689,197 of record NC_090439.1, read on the forward strand.
TGAATGGAGCAACGACCATTTTTTCCTTTCAGGTCTGAACCTTGATGCTCCGATAGCACCCATATACGTTTCAAAAGCATCATACCATTGCTTCCATGGTATAGGTGGCTCCCCAGGTGTTTCCAAGAATGGTGGCGGAGGGTTGACCGACTGCATGACTGTTTTTTGAGGAAGTACAGACACTTGGGACCATATAAAATAAAATAAATCGTTTTTCCCAGATTTACTAACTCCACCACAAATTTCTGCTTGAAAAAACACTAGAAACCTTGGTTATAATTGCCGTTTAAAGATGGCCGCCACGTTTCCATAGAAATGGGGACTTCCTGTACATAAACCTTCTGACTCGAGGTTCATGGGAGGAAAAGCTGGCAGTAATGAGAACCCCTCACTGTAATTACAGCTGTCCAGGAGGTCCTCAATGATATGAGACGAGGAAAAGTGCAAGCACGAGTGGGCCTCGAAGTAACAGCCTGGAGTGATTCAGTTCCTCAGCTTGTCGCCACTTAAAGTAGGCTGGGAACAAAATATCCAGACGTCCGGTAAGTAAAATTTCAGAGTTTATTTGATGATATGAAAATCATCCAGTGAAATCACCCCAGCGCGCAGCAGAGACGGCCCTCGGTGTCGCAGATGAAAACCACGTCCGCCCGTTGCCTTCCTCCGAATGTTCGGTGCTCCTCGCGCTAACAACGTGGAAAGAAACACCCAACAGCGAAGAAGGGAAGCGTGTCAGCATCTCCGCTGCGCGTGCGTTACCATGGACAGCTGACCGGCATGCGCAGCGGTATCTGCTGCTAACAAAGCCACTACAACATGCTATGGTGAAAGCCCTCTTGAAAAAGCCATCTCTGGGTATTCTGCATCCTGAAAACTACAGACCCATCTCACTGCTTCCTGTTCTAGGTAACATACTGTAAAAAGACATGAACCAGACCCTTTCAGATTTTTTTAGAACTGAATGACAGTTTTCACATGACCCAAACAGAATTCTGACCTAGCCATAGTATGGAAACCGCCATTCTGGTAGTGGTGGAGAAATATAAGATGCTGATGGATAAGGGAAGCTCCGCAGCAATTATCCATCTTGACTTAAGTGCCGCTTTTGACACTGTAAACTATGATATTCTGATTGTAACAGCTTCCAGAGGCAGAGTTTCAGGATTGGTCCTGAAATGGCTTAATTCGTTTCTGCGAGACAGGACTTTTCAGATCTTTGAGGGACCTTGCATTTCCGATACCTTTCCCTTGAGCTGCGGAGTACCGCAGGGCTCTTCACTTAGCCCTACGTCATTCAATCTATATATGTGCCCGCTGGCTGACATTGTACAGCCATTCGGGATCTCCATACTCTCATGCACTGATGACACCCAACATCTCATCTCTCTGTCTTCCAAGCAGGACCCCCAATCCTCCACTCTTTGTCCCTGCTTAGAAAGAGTTTCCAGCTGGATGAATAAATCCTGCCTTAAGCTAAATGGACTCAAAACTGAGTTGATAGTAAAAGAAAACAACCTTAACCCCCACGTCAGTCTGGTATGGCCTGAATGCTTTGGCTCCCCTCCTACCCTTAAGATAGCCTGGAAACTCAGGCCACTAAGCTCTCAGCAAGCTGCCTCTGCAGTCCACAAATGCTTCACAAAATTATGTATCTACTCCCCCCACCATTACAGAAGGCTGGTAGTCCAGGCACTGATACTCTCCCACTTGGACGATGGAATTCTCTTTATCTAGGAGCCCCAAAATCTGTTAGTACAGAACTCTGAAGTCCACATATTGTTCAATATCCCCAAGCACAACTCAGCCCAACAGGAATGAAAAAATTGCTAGCTATAGTAACGGAAAGTTTCAATTCTATTAAGGACACGGAGGCGAGGATTAGGCTTATCTTTCGTTCATTTTATTTTAACAGCAGTGTTAATCAAGCATTTAACCACTTATTAAGCTACATTTCCCAAGAGATATTGGGAAAACAACAAAGAAGAAGGTTCATCAAGCAATATCCAATCAGTGGTCGTCAAGTGTCATATGTCTGAAGAGCATGAGCAGACGTCTTCTCTTCCTCTTCCTTCCTGCGACCTCCAACGGTATGAGCTTCCGCACTCCTGTTTGGAGGCATCCATTACTAAAACAACATATTATTGTTTAAAACGAGTTATCTCTAATTAAAAATATGACAAAACATTGCAACAAAGCCTTGTCATGGCTCCTAGACCATATCAGTATCTACAGAAAAAACATTAATGTATGTAAAAGACAATAAGAACTTCATCATTAGCACTTTCTGTACAGGATGTAGAAGCCAACTTAGATTACCTACCTGATAAGTAGGGCGGGATTCCTGTTCTATAGGGTGGGCTAATCTTCGTCTCCATGTCCTTAATAGAATTGAAACTTTCCGTTATGATAGTTAGGAAATTTTTCATTTTATGTCAGGACCGGAGGCGAGGATTAGGCTAGTTTAAAGCTTATCGACCACTAGCGAGGCCAGGGTTTGGATAGGTTTAAAATGAAATGTCTTGAAAGTGGACTCCGAGGACCAGTCAACTACATTAAGAATATCTTCCAATCTAGCTCCCAGGGTGAAAGCCTTAGATGCCATACCGCCTCTCGCTGAATGGGTACCAAAAATAGAAATGTCTACTCCTGCTTCCCTCATGGCCCCTGTAATCCATCTAGCAATCGTAGGGGAGGAAACCGCTTTATGGGGTTTTGTCAGGGCTATGAGAAGTTGATCTCCATGTGGTCTGAGATCACTTGTCATGGCTTTGTAAGCCTTTATCGCTCTAGCCTGTGTGAATTTTGGGCATGAAATTGTCAGAGAATTAGATTTTGTATGCCTGTGGATATGAAAAACCACGCCTTCAGGAATCAATACTCTACCTGTTAAATCCAATGCCCTGACATGCAAAACTCTGCGACAAGATATAAGACATAAGAAGGTTGCAAGCTTAGCCAACATTTGCTTCCTGGAAAGGTATTTATTAGAAGGCCAAGCCCGGAACAGAGCAAGAATCTTATTGACATCCCAAAGGGAAGAGTAGTGAGGTTGGGGAGGCAAGGATAGTCTAACGCCTCTCAACAGCTTGCACACCTTAGGATGTTGTCCCGCAGGGAGCCCCTTAATCGGGAGGTGGCCTGCGTAAATGGCTGAGCGGAAGGTATCAACTGACCTATACGCCATCTCTTCAGATGCTAGAGATGCTAAGAAGTTAATTATATGGACAACTCCTGCCCCTATGGGATCCAAGTGTCATTTAAGACACCAACCCAGCCAGTGGTTCCATGCTGAGTTATGTCTTCTGTTAGTGCCCTTTGACCAGGCTTTGCAAAGGAGAGAGGCAGCCTCCTGTGAAATTCCCGGGACTTTCCATCATTCCCTGTAATCTTCCAAGCCATAAGACGGAGACAACCCTTCGCTATCAGGGGACGGGGTTCTCCGAAGGATCGAGCAGGAGATCTGGGAGAAGGGGTAGATGGATTGGAAAATCCCAAGAAAGTTTCATCAGAACTGGAAACCAAGTTTGAGACTTCCAGGTGGGCGTAATCAGAACTAGGTCCGTCTTCTGCTTCCAGAGGTGGGATGACGTTCTCATTATAATAGCGAAGGGAAGGAACGCATATCCCTGTCCCCCGGACCAATCCTGGAGGAACGCATCTGTCCAGATCGCACCGGGGGCTGGCCTGCAGCTGCAATATCTGTCAAGTTGATGGTCCAATCTGGAGGTAAATAGGTCTATGGAGAGAGGACCCTATCTGTCCTTGATCGCTCGGAAAACCTCCCTGCGGAGTTTCCAGAGGCTTGCGTCGTGCCAATGACGCGAGTGCCAATCTGCCACCTGGTTGGAGGTTCCTGGTAGATGTTCTGCCACCACAGACATTTGATTGTCGAGACAATATTCCCAGAAGGATTTTGGTAGGTCGGAAAGAGACTTTGAGCGGGTGCCTCCCAGGTGGTTGATGTAACGGACCGCTGCCACATTGTCCATTTTCAGAAGGACACAGCACTGAGACGTGTCTCTCGTCTAACAATGTACTCCGAAAGAGCCTGTGAAAAGCTCTAGGCAGTTGATATGGAGGGAACGCTCTTCGGAAGACCACACTCTGCCTGTGGTAAACTTCCCACGCTGAGCCCCCCCAACTGGATGCGCTGGCATCGGATTCTATGACTAAATACGGCTGAGAGCCAAAGATGGCACAGCCGTTCCATGCCTCCATGTATGCGATCCACCATTGTGTTTCCTCCTTGGCTTCGTCCGAAAGGGGGATCACTTGTGAGTATGTGAGGCCCCTTCTGAAGGTTGGAGATCTTCAGCTGTTATAAGGCTTAATAGTTGAGGGGGCCCAGAAAGTTAGCCTGGATGGAGAATAATAGGAGGCCCACAATGCGAGCCAGATGGTGAAGGGAGATAATTTCCTTGACCAAAGTCTGTCTGAGTTTGTGACGTATCTTGGATAGTTTGCGAAGGGAGGCTGAGGATGGTCTTGACTGAGTCCACTAGGAAACCCACAAACTGGAGGGACTGGACAGGGGTCACAGCTGATTTTGTATAGTTGATGACAAAACCGAGAGACTCCAGGAGATGAATGGACAATTGTAGATGTGCGGAGAGTCGGTGCAGGCATTGATCCATAAGAAGAAGCTCGTCTAGGTACATGATGAGCCTGATACCCCTGGACCTGAGGAATTCTACCACGGGTCTTAAGAGCTTTATGAAAACACCAACAAGTGGAGGAAAGGCCGAAGGGCAGAGAAGTAAATTCGAACATCTGCTCTCTCCATTGAAACTGGAGGATGCGACGATGAGTGGAAAAAAAGACACTGTCGAGACACACCAGCCAGTCGTTTGCCTGCAGGAGGTCTCACAAGAGATGGATACCCTCCCTTTTTGAGTGTGGGAATCCCACCCATTTGTTGCATCCTTTCAAACTGATAACTGAGCGGTGACCCCGTCTATCTTCTCCACCAGAAAGATGTTGCTGACGAATCCTGAGGGATGGGGAAAGACTGGAGCAATAGACCTTTTCTCCAATAGTTCGGAGATTTTGGTGTCTATCAGGTCTATTTGGGTTGAGGCGAATGCTAGTGGTCGAGGTCTCCTTGTCTGGACTGGAGAACTGTACAACTCTATATTCAACCCTCTCACTGTTTGCAGAACCCAGGCATCTGAGATAAGGTTTTCCCAGCTGTGAGAGAATTGCGCCAACCTGCCCCAAAAAGTATACCCCATACGGGAAGTACACTCACCTTGGTGGGAATTGAAGGTGTTGTTATTGCTCTGCCGGTCCCTCTGTATCCCTGTTGCCTAGGGTGTCGTTGGGTCTGGTAGAAGGTCCCAAAGAGGGATGTGTCCTGCCACTATACATTCTCTGGAGGAGTTCTGAGGTGGGAGGCCAGTCGAGTGCCCCCTTCCTCAATTGGCCAAGGCAAAAACCTGGGTGGGGGGTGAACATTTTCTTGACAAACGTCTGCACCTTATCCAGGGAAGTGAAGGTATTGATGAATTTGCTGAGTTCGCTGATAAAAGGCTCTCCAAAGAGCCCACCTTGAGCCACTGGACCCTCCTCTGACGTCACCAATTCCCCCAATTTGGGATCCACCTTAACAAGTAAGGACCTGCATCTCTCTGTCGAGAGTGCGCAGTTGGCGTTGCCCAGGAAGATAATTGCTCATTGCACCCAGCCTGACAGCGCTTTTGGGGAGATGAGGGTGCCGAGGACATCTTCTGCCATGTCAAGGATCTGGGTGAGAGGGCCCACTATGTCCAAGAGCTTATCCTGATGAACCCGCCAGGAACTGTCAATCCCCTTCTTGGGAATCTTTCATGAATTTTGCTAGGAAGGTCGCCATACTGGTATAAATCTCGGGGGTGGATGCCACTTTATCCGAGAGAGAGGGGCATGAACATTCCGTCTTAAGACAGTTTCTGAATTCTTTGTCTAGAGGTTTGCAAAGGAGCCCGCCACGTAGGAGGCCACTTTGGGTGCTGGGATCCATTCCGTCAAATGGGTATGAACCAGGTCTTCGGGATCTAGCATGTCAGAATCTTCTGGGGGAGTGCTGTCTGATCCATGGACCTTTTGTGAGGAATTGCAGGGGCCCACAGGTGCCCAGTCTGTCAGGTTCCATGTCCACGTCCGAGGAGTGTGGAGAATCATTGGGTTTGTCAGGCAGGGGGGTCAGGAGATTGGGGGGGGTTTCCATAAAGGCTTTTTTGAGCCGTGCAAAGGCCTCTACATCAACACCATCCTCCCCTGCGTGTTTTCGCTTAAGATCCAGACTTTTCACCTGCCCCGGAGGTGTAAGGCCTGAGGGTCTGGCCTGGTCTTCCCTTGGAAGGGGTAAAGGGCATTGTGATGCCATCAAGTCTAGTTTCTTCTCCAGGGGGGGCATTAGTTGGATAATGACTTTAAATGTAGAGGCATCCATGATCTGGTATCATGTCTTCTATCGGAAGATAGGAGATCTGCTTGTCCTCCATTTAGTCACCAGAGGGATCTTCAAAATGGCACTTCTTGGCCATATTGGCAAACTACAGTAAAAAAATGGGCTGGGACCTGTGCGCATTGTGCACTGACTGCTGAGGGCAGGAAGGTTTCGGGGCGAGCCCTATATATGAATGTGCCAAAGGCACTTGAGAAGAGGGGGGATGCTAGTGACTCCCTTTATTTTATGAGGTGGGGTAGAGTAATGCTGAGCGTTATCCCGCCTGGGCTGCATCCCTTTTTTTAATGCAATAGGCCTTACCCGCTTACGGGTGTCAGGCCCCAGGCTGGCTCTGATTGTTGTATTTATTGGGATTCGAGCATGGACAGCTTCCACCAAGTGTTGGGAAAGTAAAGCCCTCCTGGCAATTGCATGCCGCGGTCGGCGTCAGAATCAGTTGTCTATACACTTGAAACTGACGCACGCCGGCCGCCGGGGTCTGATGCACGTAGCGTGGTATATCAGGAATGCGGGGAATGCGCAGAGCCCCCTGCGCTCAGAGCCACTATGTTTTGGCGTGAACTAGACTGGAAACGTTCCTGTGGACGTGAGATAGGTGAAGATACCATAAAGGAAGCAAATACACTCATAGACTGAAACAAAAAGTGCACAGAAAGTTATGAGAAAGAAACGACTGGTACTTATCTCACTGCAGGAGCAGTGGAGAAAGAGGAAGAGAAGATGTCTGCTCGGGCTCTTCGGGCACTTGACGACCGCTGATTGGATATTGCTTGTTGAACCTTCTTTGTTGTTTCCCAATATCTCATGGGAAATGTTGTTTAATGAGTAGTTAAATGCTTGGTTAACGCTGCTGTTAAAATAAAGTGGAGAAAGATAAGCCTAACCCTCGCCTCCAGTCCTGACATAGGATTCAAGATCCCTATGTATAGCTCACAGGGCACTGATGGACAATGGTACCCCAATCCTTCGCCCTTTGTTCTCCTACTATACTCCTAGGAGAACTCCCCAGTCCACTCAAACTCCAAAGGCAGTAGTCCCCACTATCAAAAAGGAAAGAGTTAGGGAAGATCCTGTGGCTACAACATTGCCAAACTTTGATACTGTCTCCCCTACACATTGTGGACAACTGACAATAAATTGACCTTCTGCAAACTATTAAAAACTATTCTCTTTTCATCCTAACTCTATGGAGAGCCCAGTTCAGTCTATGTCATGGAAAGAGGAAAATGCCTCCCAGGATTGTTTTTGTAAAGGAAGTTGCCCCTTCCCGTACAAAAACAATCCTGCCTACAATGGAGACACCCTAGCACCATGATGCAGAAGTGCCTGCATTGGTGCTAGTCTGCCAAAATGGTGCAGCACAGTTGAAAAAGACAGGAATGCACCATATGCCATAAATATATGGTTCATTCCTGTCCTTTGACACAGGGCAGTGCAGCAAGGTGACTTGCTGCGCTGACCTGCGCTAAAAGCCCATACATATGAGCCTTAGTCTAGATATATCATTGGTAAATGTTGGTTTGTTGTGGCTAGCTCACAGTACCACAACCAGACCCCTAACCTGACCAGGGTAAAAGATGTTATTGGTAACCAGGAACACAACCATTCTGATTACCAAGGAATTTGTGGAAACAGATCTAACCCTTTTAATTTATTATTTTCATGACAAGAAAGATACGAAAATGCATTTTCAAAAGATTTATTGAAATAATTGTATTCTTGCAAAGAAAACGTGTGCTGCAGCGATCAAACAGATAATAATAAGCATTATTAGGCTGGTGAAAAATACAAACAATTCACCCATGTTAATTGATACTGATGCTACTCTAATTCTGTCAATTTGAATACTAAAGTGAGCATAGCGGGAGTACCCGCTGCTAGAGTACCCTCTGCTAGAAGTTTTGGGTTGGTCTAATCCTCATACTTTGGTTTGTCAAGAAGCCAGTCTAAATGTGCAGGCTGCTTCTTCCTTCACAGAATGAAAGTTGGAGTCAGCAGGGATGCAGCTCAGTCACATTTCACAGCAGTTTCATGATAACCTCAGCATGTAGTGCTCCTCTCACTGAGTCTAGCCTGGAGGCTGTTTATATAATAAAATGCTGTCCTTATAGCACTGCAGAGGTGCAGAACAGCTTCTTTGGATTGTCTAAAATAAAGGAGTTGTCTCTGACGAGCACAGAAAAATAAAACAAGGGAAACACATTCTGATTGTATGACCCTGAAACTGAATGTGCAGACTACAGGGCAACAATGCCTACCAAGAATAAATGCGCATGTAGCACAGTTTCACGTTGGAGGAAAATATGTAAAAAGTCACCATTAGAAAAGATGTCAAGTTAAAAAGGAAATCTAAAATGGAGACTATGCGCCGGGCATACAACAACCTGTTCATCCTCCCAGGGAAATGCCTGATGCCCGATATGACCAGTCCGGCCTTGGATGAATCCATTAATTTCAAGTACCACTTGAATCTAACATAATGTCCACCTTATCCTGGGAGCCTCCCAGCTATTTTATGGTTACAGTGAGTGTCAGATGGGAGTGGCGCTTGCAAGGTGTTAGCAAGATTTTGTTCAGGAGCTTTACAGATTGTACTTGAAACTGACTTCTGACCCAATTTCAAGTTTTATAGTTTCCCCTTTGCTGACATTTTTCCAGGTATTGCTGTTGGTCTTGTAGAACAATCCTTAAGGAAAAGCCCTTTTTTGCCACAATAAAGGCATTGACCATATTTCCATGTTTTCCCTTTCTTCCTTAGGTAACGGCTCACATATGCTACCAATCACCATGCGTTCTAGTGTTTCTATAGTTGTTGGAGGAGGGTTTAATGTCGAGATTTGGCAATTTTTACGCAATGCCCCTTTTCTCTCTGCTAACCTATGATCCAATTGCAAGGTTTAATTAATGATATTATTATAATTAGTGAGCTGTGGGTCGACTTAAAATGATACATCCTTAAACTCATCTTTTAGAGTTTGAAACAACTCAGCCTTTTTCTCTACTGGACACTGTGTTTCTGTGCCTAGTCTGTTGGAACTGTGTCAAATACGCTACTAATTCCTTATTTCCATTACGTAATTCCTATAATTCATGATCTGCACATTTGGCTACAATTCTGCACTCAAAAACTTTAAAACCTTTTAAAATTATTCCTTAAATGTGTCCCATTAATTCTAATTAGTATTATTTGCATTCACAAGAGGAATCACCGAAGTTGCTGGATCACCAATCAGATTGCTACTGGTACAGGTATTCTTGATTGTGAATGGGGAAACACAGTTGGTCTAACCATAAAGTGTAATTGCAATGCTGTCATGAATAGCTGCACCCTGGCTCAATCCTCCGAAAAACATTCTATGGATTCCAATGAAACCAGCATAGGAATAGTTATGGACACCACCGGTGGAAGATTAATAGCCCCTGCAACAGATGATTCAACTCCTGCCATAAAATCAAACTGGTACCTGACCCAGGCTCCAACTTGATTCTGTAGCTGTATTACCTGTCCTGCCAAAGCTGCCGTCTCTGCTCTAGAAGCTGCTCAGTCTTCTTTGAACTCCACCATTATTTTACATTACTATTTATTGGATTTGTCCCTTTCTGCAGGGTTATCCACAAAGCTTTTGCCTTAGCCCTCCTGTTTTCCGAATCTGTTTTTGTTGGCCCTTAGGACTCTTTAACACTGCTAACCAGTGCTATAGTGTGTGTGCTTTCTCCTTTAAACAAGGTGAAATTGGCTTACATCCAATTGACACAATGTATTTGTAAGTCCCTAGTATAGTGGCACTACATATCCACAGGGTCTGTTAATTAAATGCCACTAGTCGGCCTGCAGGAATGATTGTGCCACCCACTTAAGTAGCCCTTAAAACATGTTTCAACCCTGCCGTTGCAGCCTGCATTTGCAGTTTTAAGCTGCCATTTCGATCTGTCAAAATAAACATTTTGGTAGGCTTAAACCTTCCTTTTAATACATAAATGGTAGGCCTAAACATCCTACAGTGCAGGCCCTTAAAAAGTGAAAACTTTTAATTGGGAGCAGGTGGGAATATCGAGCTTGGTCTCCAAAGAACTGTAATTTAAAACCATCTCTAATGGTACATTTAGATTTTAAGTAACAATTGTGAAAATATCACTTTTAGAAAGTTAAAAAAGAACAGATGATGGACGGAATGATGAACAACATCAATTCACCCCCAGTCAGAGATCTAGGCCTAAATCCATTCTTTATTTGCCCACCATGCCACCCCAGTTTGGACACAGCCATATGTAAATCAGTCCTGACCCTGCTCCCCATGGGAACAGTCCAGCCCGAACTGCCAGGCCAGGTCCTTCGTGGACCAGAAATAGGCATCCTGGGACTGGTTTTGGGGTATCACCCATCACCAGCCAGGTTAGCTTGAATCCAGTGGCAAGGTGAGCCCAGGTCCCACGTCTGAGCATACCCAGTGCACTTAGGGTGACAAATCCAAAAGAACAGATGATAGAAGGAATGCTGAACAATGTCAAACATTCACCCCTTCAGAGAGCTGGGCCTAAATCCGTTTTGTTTGCCCACCATGTCACTCCAATTTGGACCCAGCACAGTTTGGGCTGGACTGTTCCCATGGGGAGCAGGGTCAAGACTGATTTGCATATGGCTGGGTCCAAATTGGGGTGGCATGGTGAGCAAAAAAACAGTGGATCGGGATGCATCCTCGAGCAATTGCCAGTGGCTGAGATTATTTCAAGCATTCTACCCATCACCTTGTAGTTTTTACTTTTAGAAAGTTGGCATTTTTTGTGCCAACCATTTGGTACCTTTAGCCTGTATACTGGGTTACATGACCAGACGTAAGTTGCAGTTTGTCTTTGTGTATTGCTCTCAGACATTGATACAAAACGGGAATAGGTGTTGGCAGAATGGGCCATCTCTGTGCTAATTGGGGACGAAGATATCAACTACCACACTTGCACATCACAAAGGTTGTGCCTCAACACACTCACAAAAGGTTTCACACTGGTCTTTTTTGCCCCCAGACTAGCTAGGGCAGGGACAGGGTGGACTGAAATTCCAAACACCTCTGGGGGTGATATGCTAAAGAAAATTCTCCTATTTCAAAACTGGCATCAAAGATAAAAAGTGGACCCTCAGACCCAACTCTTCAGTACACTTCTGCACAGGTGGAAGAGTCAGAAGGACTGAGTGAGAAGGATTGTACCTGCATCTTGAACCTAGGACCACCAGAGTGATTCCAACGGCTAGTTGGCTGGCCTCTTGGTCAGAGCCTCAGGGACAGAAAAGGCTCCAACCACCTTGAACCCTGCATCTGGACTCTGCCTGTTGTCAGCCCTACCAATGTCAGTTTTGGACCCTTGAAATTGGGCCTCAAGGTGCTCTGTCAGGCCAGCTGTAGTCCTAGCAGAACTGATGCAACGCAACACATTGCCTCGCAGCTCCGCAACGGATTCACTGCTGCATGGCGCATCCCCTAGGCAGGACACTGCAGCTCTTAGAAACTGACGCTGTGCAATGCATCCACGACGCAGGACCTCATATCGCAGCCCTACCGCTCCTTAGAACCGCCACTGTACGATTCATCCTTCACCGCGCATTGCAGAACCACAGCTCCTTGGGAACTGCCGCTGCACGATGCATCCTTGAAGCAGGGCCTCACATTGCAGCCCTGCGGCTCCTCAGAACCACCAATGTGAGATTCAGCCCTGATGGCAGGACCTCGCATCACAGTCACTCGCATACCACTCCTCTGAACCGCATCTGCGTGATGCACCCTCTGTGCAGGACCTTATATCGCAGGCACAGATCATCGGAACCACTGCTGGGTGATGCATACTCGACACAGGACCTTGCTGCAGTACTGAGGTAATTTAATATTGAATAATTCAATGTTGTACATTTGTAGGCGTACACTACATGATATACATTATTATTATAATAATATGTAGAACTTATTTGTATTGACTTAATTGTATTCTATGACATACTCGGGTGGTTTTGAGAACTGTCAGCCTGGATCAGTATCCTGCAGTTCCTGAACGGACTTGGATGTTCCTGTTGTTGTGGGTTGATAACTACTGGATTAAAGAAATCTAAAAAAATTATTTGTTTGCTGGATTCTTTGCTTGACCACTGTACCCAATACATATTGGTACCAGGAGTGAGGCGCAATAGTGGCAGCTGGTTTTTATATATATATATATATATATATTTTTGTTAACCTATCAACAGTTTTGAGGAACTTGTGGAAGTATTGTGCCAGTTGAGGACGTTATTGGCAGCGGACTGAATCAGGTGACAGACTAGAGGTGAGAAAAGTTATTTCTGCATTTTTACTGTACTTTGCATGGAAAGGCATTTGGAAGGCCTTACCGTTGTAAGGTCAACGGCTGTTACTAGAGTGTGCCACCGCTGTGCACCTGCTGTCTTCACATAAAGGCTCATCTCAGCGGGCTTGGCACGAGGGTTGAGGGTTGCCTCAGAAGGCCTTGTGAGAGCTGCACCTGCAGCATGCGTGTGATGTCAGGTGCTGGTGGCAATGTTGGATTGGACAGCCTCCCATAAAGAACAATGTGGAACGCACACATCTATCTGCAAGTTTTGTGTGCACATGCCAATTTCGTCAGGATTGGACACCGGCATCATCGTTGCACAGTGCTTGAATTATAAGCACATTTCTACTATTAATTTTTTTTTTTAAAGTAGTAGCTTTTTAAGGTCTGCTCTCCAAACTGGTTCCCATTGTGAAATAACAAATTAAAATGATACGCTTTGGAATGCGGAGAGTCCCTGAAGGTGGGATTTTATTTTATTGTTATTCTGCGGTGCGGAGAGTCCTTAAAGGTCGGACTTGATATTTTGGGATTGTAAACTGTTATGGCAGCAAATCAACTGGCTGTGCATCCTCCTCATTTTCTGCAAAGAGCCGGCAAACCTGAATCAAATGGAAGTAGTAGTTATGCATTTTCTAGAACGATATTGCTGAAAATGGTGCCACTGATTATGTTCCTGCAAGAGGAATGGCTCTTTTAATTAATAATTTAGGTATTGCAGGTCAAAGAGTATTTGACAATTCTACCCAACGCTACTACTCCTATGGAGAAAAATGCACTTTGGGATGTGTACCTGGAAGCGAAGGAAAGAATGCACAGACAGTATTACTAGGAGTCAAGTGTGCTCCTTGAGAGACACAATATTTCAAGTGTAAACAGTTGATTGAAGAGACTATTGAGTAGTATATTGCCACTTTAAGGGGTCTAGCCTAGAAATGTGAATTTGAGAATAATGTAGATATTTACAATAGGGACCAATTTGTAATCAATTGTTTTTCCAAAAAGTTTCATGAGAGGCAATTTACCTGCAGGTATGCTACCTTGATTTAGCCTATAGATACTGCCAAAAGCATTGAAAGATCCATCATAATTACACAGGTCATGTCTAATCAGAGAGTCAACCAGAATGGGAGCCAAGGGGGTTTGTCACTAGTGAACTATTTATCTCATGACTCTCCCATCTGGCCATCAGTAAGGGCAAGATATTAAAAAGGGCATAATGAATGTTATATGTGTGGATCCAGAAACCATATAGGTAATCATCCATCTCGGTCTACCTTGGGAAGAAAGTGTAATTGGTGCAGCAAAGTATGTCACTTCCAAGCTGTGTGCAGGGTTCAGCAATTGGCTCAGACAAAGTGAAAATCGGCAATGTTAATGCGTGTGATAATGAGGAGGGAATGCAAGGGTGCATAGAGAGGTTTCCCAATGTACTTCTGACAGTAGAATGCCAAATTTCCAGACAAGTAGGAAAATTAAGAGACCATTGTGTCAAACCACTATTGACGGTAGACCAGTGACTTTTATGGCAGACTGGGGCACCAGTTACAATTTTGGCTGATACAATGTTCTTCAAACTATGGCCTAGCAATGTCCCTCCTGTTCAACCGGACATAAATCCAAAACATTTGGGAAGCATGATGTCGATTTGCTGGGCTATTTTATCTCACTTGTACAATGGCTGGGGAGAGAAACGTGGACAAAAGTGTACTTGGCAGTGAAAGGCTGCGACGTAATAGGATGGATGGATTTGGCAAAATTGGGCAGTTACTTGCGTCCAGGACATGAAGTATCGGTGGTGTTGGGTTAGATGCCAATTTTGTCTGAGGAACATGTGACACAACTGATGCTGTGCATAGTTTTTAGAGGCAGTATTGGTACAGTCAATGGATTTGAGGATGATATTGAAAAAAATGCCACACAGGTCATACATAGGTGAGGCCTGTACCCATGAGTGTGAGATGGTTAAAAAACACTAGTAGAAACTCACTAATGAAGGAGTAATTACATACACTGATTCCTCGGAGTAATCAACTCCAGTAGATATAACAAAAAATTGCTCCATAGAGCTAGGATTATGTGTTGACTTAAGATCTTTAAATCAAAACATACTAGTAGTTGTCCTCCTCTGCCACGCACCCATGAAATGGTTGTAAATATTCGGAATGCTAAAGATTTCTCTTCAATAGATATACATTTGTGTACTACCAAATGCCCCTAAGGCAGAATTCACAGGTACTCACAACCTTTGTTACACCTCATGAAGCATATAAGTACCTGTGGCTACCACTTAGTCTTGCATTGGCACTCAGCGTATTTCAGAAAATGATCGTCACACTCTTTAGTAGTGTGCCAGTGTGGAAGCCTTACAAGATGACATCTTGGTTTTCATGACATCCAAGGAAGAGCATATTGAAACTCTTGGAAAAGTGTTGCTCCTATTAGGGGAACGAGAGATGACAATGAAACCAGAAAAATGCAACTTAAAGGTCCAACAAGTTAAATATTTTGGTCACACTATCTCAGAGGGTGGTGTTAAAACTAAATTGTGTAGTCTGGAGGCTATATGAAAAGCACCTCCACCCACATATAAAGTTTCTTTACGATCTTTTCTAGGGTTATGTGAGTACTACGCTAGCTTGTTACCCAAGTATGCTCTTTCTATACAACCAGTTATGTGCTTACTTAAAAAGGGGGCAAAGTTTGGATGGACAATGCAAGTGAACAAGTCAATTGAAAACATCAACAATGCATTCATATGTTCCCACTGGTAAATCCTTAATCACAGTAGATGCCAGTCTTAGAGGAATTGGAGCAGGGTTTGGAGTTTGGGTTAAAGAACATGAAAATACTGTTGCTTTTGCATCCAGAACATTGAGCAATGCAGAAGCAACTTTCAACACAATTGAGAGGGAAGCACTGGCATGTGTCTGGGCAGTAGGCAAGTACTAAACTTACATTTTGGGGTCATCTTTTGATCTATACACTGACCATAGGCCACTAGTGTATCTTATGAATGGCAATGGTCTAGGCAAGGCATCTGTACACTTAGTACGACTACTTCTCTCTAAACACCAGGAATAGGACGACTGTAAAATATATAAATGGAGGAAAAACTTTCAAGCAGATTGTTTCCCATGATTACCCTTGCCAATGCCTGACACCTTATATGAAAAAGACAATTAGGGCATGGTAGCTGTAGTGGATGCCATTTCTGTGTAAAATGGTATTATATCTAAGAGTGAATGGGTGTCTGCAACAGAAAATGATGACATTCTGAAAAAAGTGTTCCACTATATTAGAGTTGGTTGGACATCTAAGACATCCTTATCTGAGGAGTTAAAGAGCTTTTGCCAGATATCTTCTGAAATGACTTGCTTAAGGAAAGGTTTATTTGTTCCACCTTCTGGCTTGCACAAATGTATAGCCACTTTAGCACATGATGGACATCTGTACATTTCAGCCACTTGTAAAAAACTAAGACAGTTTTTCTGGCAGCCAGGTATGGACAAAATGGTGTCTGTCTTTATTGGAAAATTCCCTTAATAAATAGTTTCCAATAAACACTATAAAACAACCAACAAACCCCTATTTTTGGTACCATTTCCCATAGGTCCCTAGAATAAAGTAGCTTTGGAGTTTTCAGGTCCCTTCAATTTACTTTCTGCTGAAAACAAATTGTGTTAATAGACTGCTTTTCAAAGTCAATTTATCACTCATTTCTTGATTCTCCTAATACCAAGACTGCTATTACTTTCCTGTGAAAAGTGTTTTCGATTGAGGGTTGCCCATGGTACCTAGTAACAGATAATGGAATGGATTTTGTATTAAAAGAAATGAATGAATTTATAACCAATATGGATATAGAACATTTGCAGTTTGACTTATACAGTCCTTCATCCAATGGCCTCGTAGAAAGGGCAAATTGAATGCTCAAATAAGGCATCCAAACTGTTCTTCCGTCTCATATGGATGTGGCAAAGTTTTCAGAGGACGAAGTCTGGGCATATTTGACGACCTCTCATTCTACTACAGAAGTGTCACTTTTAAACAGTTTACAAGGAAAAGAAGCTAAGACCAAATTAATACCCGGTTGGTTAGAGAATGCCAACGTGAGCAACAAAAAGAATTACTTGGGGAGTGATGAGGATTTACTTTGAGATCAAGAGTGTTGTCAAAGCAAATTATGCAGAAACAATCTTATGATTGTAGGAACACTGTGGGAAATGTTGAGGTTAAAGCAAATGATTGGGTTCCAATAAAGAAACCTGTTGGAGTGGTGAAAGGATAGTCAAAATTCACATCACCCGTCGAAGTGATTAAAACTAGCAGAGCTTTAGTTATGTTACAAGGAAAAGGGTGGTGGAATAAGGACAGTATGGTGGTCATCATTGATTCCCAGGCAGAAATATACAACTACACATGTCTTACTAGTAGACACAGTGATTCGATGTTGTCTATGGATGTGTCTTGCTATGATAAGGGTGCTGGACTGAAGCCAACCAATGCGCCAAATGTTCCAAATCTGAGTATTGAGCTAGTGAGCTTGCAAGAAAAGCAAATCACAGCAAATAATAGTGTGGAAAACATGGGGAAGCTGGGAGAACTTGTGGTTCCTGGACTGTGAGACTACCAGTTAAACTGCAGGATCATAAGCTATCTTAAATGTTTTACTATATTTAGGTTGTTTCATTTTTAATTATTGTCTGTGTAAAGAAGCCGGGGTGGTGTACTATTGAGGGATTTGAATACTGACGTTTTCAATATTATACATCTGTAGACAGACACTATTTGGTATACATGATAATAATATAAGAATGTATTTGTACTGAGCTAATTGTATTCTGTGGAAGGATGGATCTGTATGCTGCAGTGCCTGATTTGACCTGGATGTTCCTCCTGTTGTGGGTGCATACCTACTGGATTAAAGAAACCTAAAAGAATAATTTGTTTGCTGGATTCTTTGCTGCTCTGCCCTGCGTCAAAGTGAGAGGGCAGGAATGACTGGTATGTATTGCATACAGCACATTTCTGTCCTTTTCCCCTGCGCTGGTGCACAATGGGCTGCCTAACGCCAAAGCATACTACCGGCCTATGGTAGTTGCACAAACAGCCACAGAGGCAGTGAGATGAACCTTCTTTATGGTCACTTAAGGATCATGTGTCCGTTGAGTGAAGCATCTGACTGATGGAACTGATTGGGAGCCCTACAAGCCGTGATAGCACTACAAAGAAACTTAGGACCAGATTTCTCAAAATGTCATGCAATGCACCATGACTCCTTGCTGCATTGCGTGACAGGGAGAGGGTACGAATGCACCATATTTAACATTATGTGGCGCATTCCTGTCCTCTCCTTGCGCTGGTGCACAATGTGCTGCCTAGCGCCAACCCAGGCCCCTTTGCACCATGGTGGGAGGCGGCTTGCATTGCACGCAGTACTGTTTTTGTGCAGAAAGGGGGACCTTCCTGCACAAAAAGAATCCTCTGAGGTTTTTTCCTCTTTCTACTTGTGCTGTGGAACGCAGCACACATAGAAGGAGGAAAAAAGATGGCAAAATAAACATACTTTTCCTGGTTACACCTCCCAATGGGTAGGTGTAGCATTTTAACACATTCCCAGGTCTACCACTCATGGCAAATCTATGAATGAGCCAAATTCCATGGGTGGATACATGGAAACAGCCACGTTCCACTCATAAAAAGCCTTCCTGGGGCAGAGTAATGCAAGGCAGCAACTTGTGCTGCCTTGTGTTACTCCAGATAGGTAATTGTGAAATGGTCCAAAATCTATGGGTGGATGCATGGGAACACCCATGCTCTACCCATGTAATGCCTTCCTGGGGCACAGTAATGCAAGGCAGCAACTTGTGCTGCCTTGTGTTACCCCAGATAGGTAATCTTGGAATGCTCCAAAATCTACAGGTGGATGCATGGGAACACCCATGATCTACCCATGTAAAGCCTTCCTGGGGCAGAGTGACATAAGGCAGCAACTTGCTCTGTCTTGCGTTACTCCAGATTTAGGAAGGCCCGCAGGGCCACACAAGATCGCCTTGCGTGGCTTGGTAAATCTCATTCTAAGTTTTGTGTCGCCCTGCGCCCCCTTGCGTGGTGCAAGGGTGACACAAAACCTTTGATAAATATTTCCTTTAGCAACTTCTTGAGATACTCATGCTTTTAGATACCTACAATGCTGTGTATTTTTGACAGCTGAAACCTGAAGTTAGAATGATGTATTCTTGTGACAACCCACCAGTGCTGTGTACCGCTGGACAGCTTCATAAAACCATTCTGCAAAGTGGAGGAGTGGCAGGTGTGCTGGTTTGTGGCAGAGAGACTGATGACAATTGAGCACAATTGTCTAACTCAGGATTGAAACTGGCTTTCACTTGGCTTTGAGAGTTGCTGAAAAGGACTGATCTTACCAGGGTGACTGACCTGCTGGGATGCAGAAATAACATCTTAAGATATCTGCTTCTGAATCTAATGTATGACTGGTATTATGAGGTAGAATAGCCTGTACAGAAAAAGTCGCTGTGTTAAAGGTAAGTATATGCCTGGTATAGTTAGTTTCTGCTGTGAGTCTGACCACCAGTTCTGCAGGTGTGATGGCCCCAGTCTGCATGCCTCAGATGTGCTGCCACCAGCAAATGGGGGAGGGGGCAGGGAAGATTGTAATGATGTAACTGTGAGAGACACATGTTGTGTTTCAATAATGAATGTGGCCGCTACGAATGGAAAGACTTTCCATTCTTAGACACTCATATCCCTCCCCATCCTTTCTCTGTGGTTTGTGTGTTCATCTTTATGGGTGAGCGCAAAGCTCTCAGTCCCATGCTGTAATCTCTCTTTGTTCTTCTAACCACGCCCATGTCACATCAGTCACTTTCATTGGTTCGTGGCTTGCCTTTTAAAATCTGCTTGCTTTCATTTGTGAAAGGCATGCATACGTCATGCCTTTTCCAGTGTTAATCCCACCTACCCCACACTGGTAAACTACTGAAACCATTCGAGGCTCCATGTTTTCAGCATGGTTTCCGAACTACTTTATCTTTTTATCTTCCACGCAGTGCGATCACGCTGGGGTTTACATAGCGCAATCGAGCTCAGTTTTTCCGTTTTAAATTTCAGTGCGATTGTGCTTCATTTTACATAGCGTGATGGCGCTGTGTTTTTTTTCTTGTAATTTGTGTGGCAAGAAAAGTACGGTTAGGAGTTTACAACGCTAATAGCTCTAACTCGAGCAAATGCGAGACCTGTTGCATTGCAAATGCTTGTTCATTATGACAGAAAGTACACATTACCTGCTGGCATTGTTTCAATGTGTGCTTGATAGCACACTGGCAGCCCGTGTGCTATCCAGGTGCAGGCTTGCATGGCACCTATTTGTTTGCGTTCATGGTCAATAACCCTGCCCTGTTTAGTGTGATTGGCGAAGGAAGACTAAGGCCCAGATTTACTAAACTTACAGACAGCGCAGCACCCTAAAATGCTGCGTTGCATGCATGAGAGGGAGAGAGGACAGCACTATATCTAGAGATATAGCATTCTCCTCCCCTCTCCCTAGCACCGGCACAGAATCAGGCTCCTGAGCGCTAAGCACACACCTTTGCGCTATAGTGCAAGAGTGTCTGAGTGAAGCATAGGTTTTGTACTGGAAGGGTACCCTTCCTGTACAAAATACAGTGCTAAGACTAACTTTAAAACTTTTCACACTTTATATGTGTGCTGTGCAGTACAGCACACATGCAAAGTAAGAAGCATTAGGAGAGATAAAAACATTTCTCCTTTTTAACACCAAAGCAGCATTATTTTTTGGTGCAAAGCCCTGTGTACTAATGCTAGTAGATAAGATTTGCACGAAAAAGCATGAGTGGTTGCACAGAAATACCCATGCACCACCTATGGCATGCCCTCTTGAAGCAGAGTAATGCAAAGCAGAGCTTTGCAATGGTTTGCGTCATTTTTTCTCACAAACCAATGCAAATTGGTTTGCAGTGGTTTATAAATCCTGAAAAAGATTTTGAGTTGGGTCAACATTTATAAAAGTAATACAAACCTGCTGCTAAACCTTTGTAAACCTAGCCCTATGTGTTCCATTCGATGTGTGAGCAGTAAAGCATCTCATATGTTGGATGATTGTTCTTTCTGCGCACAACTGTTTATCCGGCTGAGTCTGCTGAAGGGCTGGATCTATGAGCGTAAACCAGGAAGTCAAAAAGCTGTGTCTCGTGTTCAGCAAAATTGCATAATATACCATATTTATGGTGGGGAGTAATGATCCGCCGGCATTTTGCTGAATCAATGAAATGCATAGGTGGGATGTCTATGGTAAGGTTTTGGGGATCAGGTGACACTTGATTTGCTGTTTACATGGAGCTGGTTTTGGTGTTATGATGAGCTAATACTAGGACTGAGAGGTATGTGGCAGACCCAAACTTTTTAATGCAAATGTATACACAAACTAAAAGAAGGCTGTCAGAACTGTACTTCAATAACTAGTCATCTACCCTACATGGTTGGACTAATCAGTTTATTTAGAATGATCACTCAGCAGATGCCACGCCTCTTGATAATGAAATATCAGCTATTGAGTGGTCCGTTCTCATGACTGATCTGTGCTAAGTTTGCAAATGTGTCTGACTTTGTTGGGATTGAAAAGTCCTTCGCCTGGTAACGGACATTACCTCCCGTCCCTCCCTCGCCTTCCTTTAAACCAATGAGGCTTCCTGCCTCCCACTAGACCCTCCCCTTCCCTTTTAAACCCCCCCCCCCACCCCTACCCCCTCCTGTTCTTTTTGTCTAGCCCACGCTAGACTTTCCCTTTTCACTTACCTTCACGGCGGGGCCTGGAGGTCATCGTTGGATGCACTCCTCGGGAAGCGGAGCTCCGCGAGGTGTGCTTCGGCCGGGCGCGTCTTTTCTGAGCAGGCGGGGCTGCTCGTAAGACGCGTCCTGGGAGGCGGCTGACGGGGTCAGCCGGCTCTTGGTGGCTGGGGCGTTCAGTTCCGGTTTTTCTTCGCCGCGGAGGGATGCCGAAGAGTGTTTTTGGGTTTCTGTGCGGGTAAGACGGGCGTTCTGCCCGCATTTTGACTGATATTCTTGTTTTATCCTTTATTTGGATTGGTTCTGGGATATGGTTCCTGGGCCCTGTATATTTTATCTGTGGATGAGATCGTGCCTACAGATTCAGTTGATGGCCGGAATCCAGGTGCTAGAGCTCAGTGGCGAGGTCAAGTACCTTTGGTGCGGCAGGTTACCTGTGTACAGTGGTACGACTCCCGCCTACACCCTTAAAATGTCTTATGAGGATTATTTCTTCTTCCTCCTCAAAGGAGGGAGGTGCTGATGGCATTTCCACTCCTGGGAGCCCCCAGATTCAGGGTGGTAGTGCTGTGCCCATCATGTCCAGGGAGGAGGTGCAGGAGGCTGTTTCCAGAGCTCTTCATGCGGGGATGGCCTGGCCTAGTGGGGCTAGGGCTACCCATTCTCCTGCAATTGCAGGGAAGTCCTCCTCTGAGAGTGTGGGAGGGGATGCTCCATCTACGTCCTCTGGGGGGTGATTTTGGCTCCTGGAAGGTGATGTGGGTTGTGATGGCACATGTACGGGACAATTTGGGGTTTCCTGTGTTTAGTCCCGCCAACGCTGGCTCTCACTTATTTCCACGATATCAGACGCTGTCTGAATTTTCCATGCCTTTTCGGGGACCTGTGAAGGATATGGTGTTTTGGGAGTGGGGATGTGGATATGGCTCAGGTTCCACGGTTCATTCAGATACGTTCTTTACTTTAGGGTAAGGAAGTATGGCCTCCCTCGGTCCTCCTGGTTTCACGTTTGGCTCCCCTGATTGGCAAAACAGCTGTCAATCCGGAGGATTGTGTGCCTGCTGATGCCACGGCCCGTAGGGTGGACTCAGGGCTTAAGAGGGCTTTTGCGGCTGAGACTCTGGCTCTGAGGGCAGGTATTTCTTCTGCTTATGTGGCCCAGTCGTTGGTGCAGGACTTGAATGACCTGGCAGTGGCTGTTCAGGATGGGGCAGAGTGTTCGGAGCTCCTGGCTGGTATGGGGCAGCGGCCTGGTTGTTGGCAGATGTGTCTTCAGATGTGGTCCGTACTTCGGCTCTGGCTTCTGGGGCTTTGATTGGGGCTCGTAGGTCCCTCTGGTTGCGTTCCTGGAAGGCTGATCCAGGGGAGAAGGCGGCCTTGTTGAGACTGCCGTTTGAAGGCCGTAACCTATTTGGTGGGCATTTGCCGTCCATGCTTTCCAAGGCATTTAAGGAGAGGAAGCATGCCTTACCTTATAAAGGGGGTTCTTCTTCGGGTAAAGGGTGGAAGAATCATTCCAGATCTTCTCCTACTCTAAATCCTTTTCATTCGGGAAACGACGTTTTCTGCCGCGTTTTTCGCCTAAGGAGTCTGCTCCTGCGACCCGGGGTGGTTTCAAGTAGTGGTTCTGACAATCACTGTGGGCCTGGCAGAGGGCCGGTTGGGGGAAGACTGTGTCACTTTCTGTCAGCTTGGGAGGACAGTGTAGACGATCATTGGGTAATAGACATTGTGACCGATGGTTATGTCATAGATTTTGTTGTGGTTCCTCCAGATTCAGGGGTACGTCCCACACCTCTGCCTTCAGGGGGGTCACGGAGAGGAGCATTGTTGAACGGAGTGCGAGACTTACTGGTCAAAGGGGCCATTTCCCGCGTTCCGCTAGACGAACGGGGTCAGGGCACTTATTCGGTCTTGTTTCTTGTACTGAAAGTTTCAGGGGGATTTCGGCCTGTGCTCAATCTAAAGGAGGTGAATACCTGGATCGGGACAGTGCATTTCCGCATGCTGTCCATTCAGACTATTTTTCCATTGGTCAGACGTGGGGACTTTCTGGTGTCACTGGATCTGCAGGATGCTTACCTACACGTGCCTGTGGCAAGATCCTCTCAAAAGTTCCTGAGGTTTGCTGTGGATCGGGTGCACTGTCCGTTTTGTGTTCTGCCGTTCGGCCGCAAGACTTCTCCTCAGATTTTTTCGACGGTACTGGCCCCCCTGGTGGCTTTGCTACATTCAGAAGGGGTGTTTACTCATCCATATCTGGACGACATTTGCTCCATTCTACCTCGCAGGCCCTATTTCGGAAGCAGGTTGCCCAAGTTCTGGTGTCCGGCAGAACCACGTTTTTTTTAATCAACGGGGGGGCTATCGGTTTAGTCCCATCCCAGGATCTGAGTTTTCTGGGGTCTCAGTTTCGGACTCTTCTTGGCTTGGTGGCAGTGTCAGTGAAGACGTTTGTGGTGCTCCGGTCCATGGTGTGGATGGTTGTGGTACAGACGGCCCTCCGTGCTTTTCTATGATTGCGGCTGCGAGGTCATTTGGTGGTTCTGCGGTGCTTGTTCGGGCAACGTAGTGGCCAGGGCTTATGTCATACTTCAAGGGGGGACCTGGTCTAGGGCTTTGTTCGGTCTGGCCTGGAAGATTTTTGTGTGGGCTCAGGAGTGGGTTTCTGCTCTCAGGGCTGCATACGTTCGGGCATTGTGTTACTTCCTCTCAACTTTTCTCCATCCAGAGTTCGCTGTTTCTTCATCTGGTTTGGCTCTGGGGTCTTCCAGTGCTGGATGTGTTCGCGTCCGAGAAAAACGCGTAGCTCGGTCACTTCGGCTCCCGGTTTTCGGTGTCCCCAAGCCTGGGAGGTGGACAGGATGTCGTGTCCTTGGCCGAGGGGCCTTTTGTATGCGTTCCCGCCGTTTCAGCTACTCAGGCCTTTGCTGTTAGGGGTGCGGCTTCTGGGGGCCAGGGTTGTCCGGATTGCTCCCCATTGGCCTAGGGCGAATTGGTTCCCATTGCTGCGGCTGAGGGCATCCGGTCGGATGTGGCCTCTTCCTCTGTGTCCGTCTCCCCTGGAGTTTCCCGGCCTCTCGTTGAGGTCTTAGGGGAGGTTACACTTGACGGCCTGGGAATGGCCCGCCGAGGTTTGACGGGTCTGGGGGTGCCTGTGGCTTTAAGTTCTACTTTACTGGGTTCCAGGCGGCGTTCCACTTTACTTCCTTAGGGTATGCTGTGGAAGGTTTTTTTTCTTCTTGATGCTTGAGGCATGTATTGGATCCTACCGGCACGTCTCTCTTTGATGTGATGCAGGTCTTGCAGGACGGTGCACAGTTGTGGTTGTCTGGGGTGTCTCTGCTGGTACAGTGGGCGGCTATTCAGGCATTTTGAGGTCCGTGGCGCAGCCTTCCGGTTAAGGGTCGTTTGTTGCCGGGATTTTTTCAGGGGCTTCTTCATTTGTTTCCTCGCCCTGTACGTTCTTTTCCTTCAGGGGATCTTTCTTTGGTATTGGAGGTTTTAACGAATTAACCTTTTGAACCTCTGGGGGACTGTGTTTACGTCTTCTTTCCTTAAGGACGTTCTTTTTGGTGGCCATTGCTTCGGCTCGCCGTTTAGTTGTATTGGGGGCCTTGGCCTGTTCCTTTCCTTTTTGGGAAGTTTTTCCGGATCGGGTGGTTCTGGTTCCGGTACCTTCTTTTATCCCGAAAGTCAATTCTTCTTTTCATGCTCGCCAGGAGGTCATCCTTCCTTTCTTTTGTCCGAATCCCGCTTTGGTGGAGGTGGTTCGTTTGCATTTGTTGGATGTACGCAGGGCTTTGTTGGAGTGCCTGAGGGTGGTGGCTCCTTTCCGTAAGGGTGATTCGCTTTTTGTAAATTTTGGGCCGGCCCGTAGCGGAGATGCCTTCCACGGCTTCCTTGAGTCGGGGGGTGAGATCATTGATTCTGTTTGTTTTTTTCCTTGATAGGGGTCGTTCCTCATCAAGGGGTTTGGGGTCGTTCTACCAGGGGTATGGCGGCTTGGGTGGCAGAGTCTCAGGGGATTTCAGTGGTGGTAATTTGCAGGGCCGCCACTTGGGCCTCGCCTTTGGCGTTCGTTCGGCATTCTGGCCGGTCGGACTTGGGTAGTTTGGAGTCGGTATTGGTTCACCGGGTCTTATCCTCTATGAAGTCTTAGGGGTGGGGTTTTGGTGGCCTTTGTGCATGATATTGAACTTCTTGCAACTCAGTGTCCGTCTCCTGTGTGCTTCTTGCTATGTCTCATTGGTTTAAAGGAAGGCGAGGGAGGGACGGGAGGTAATGCGTCCATTTTCTTGCGATAATGGCATTACTCCTAGTCCTACTCCCTCGCCTTCCTTTCCGTTCCCTCCCGCCCTCCCGGTACGGACTGTCTGAGTTGCTGCTTGGGCTTGGTGTTTGTACAGGAGGGGGTAGGGGTGGGGGGGGGGGGTTTAAAAGGGAAGGGGAGGGTCTAGTGGGAGGCAGGAAGCCTCATTGGTTTAAAGGAAGGCGAGGGAGTAGGACTAGGAGTAATGCCATTATCGCAAGAAAATGGACGCATGCACCCCTGCCTTGAGTGCCCAAACAGTACTGATGTGTGGATCCCTTATGCTGATTTTTGTTGTCATGGGTTTGTGCTATGACATAGGCCTTTCTCATGGATTGCTGACTTTTTGGATCGGGAGGGTTGTGAGAAACTGGCACTTTGTTGCAGTACCCTACCACTTTTTGTCTGGCTTCTGGATGCAACATGGACTTCAGTGCACTGGGATGCCTGTTACCAGGCTCCTAGTGCCAGTGTTCCGTCCCTAAAAATTGCAAAGGTAATTGGCAACACCGTTAGCTGCCACTGTAAGTCCCTAGTAAATGGTACTTAGGTACCTAGGGCATGGGGTAAAGAGGGAAGCAGTACTGATTGTGCCACCCTCTAGGGTCATGCATCCAGATGCACCCAAAACTGCAATTGCAGGCTGACCGTCCTGGTGCACACACAGAACACAAACTCGACGTGGCACACTGTCGGTGTGCCCTGTCCACTCTACACTGCTTACACTATGGGTATGACACCCCTTTGGCAGGCCTTCCAGTCCTAAGGGAGGGTGTACCATATTATATGTGAGGGCATAGCTGCATGAGCAATATGCCCCCACTGTGTCCTTGCCAAACCTAGGACACAGTGAGTGAACGGAGCAGCCATTTTAATACATGTGCTGGACACTGGTCAACACGAGTTTCCCAGGTACATGATGGCCACTCTGGACACTGGGTTGTTTGGTATCAAGGAACTCGGAATGATAAATTCAAACTGTTACCAGTATTGGATTTATCCCTAAAAGACCCCGGGGGTCACCTTAGAGGTGCCCCCTACAAAAGCTAACTACACTGGCATGGTTGCTGACTAGTCCTATCAGCCAGCCACTTCCAGCCACCCAATCTACAAACCTTGGGGGAAGATCCATCTCTCTGGTTTGTAGAACAATGCCCTTCCTGGGTGGAGGTGCTAACACCCCCTCCCTCAGGAATGTACACTGCTCTGGAAGCAGGCTTCAAAGGGCTTACCACCTTTGAAACTTGACCCCCAAGCCTGCTGCTAGCAGCATATGGTCAACCCCCTTGCAGACTCCCACTTTTGGTGGGAGCAAAGGCGGAAGACTACACAAAGGGTAGGAGGAGTGGTCCCACCTGGCATGTAACACCCCTAAGGTGTTGCCTGCGAGGTGGACTGTCCATTTCATTTTCATCCATCTTAGATGGAAGGAAAATAGCCAATCAGGAATAGGGAAGTGACCCTTCCCACAGGAAGTGGTAACTATGGGCCATATGTATGAAAGCTTTTTCTCATAGACACAGAATGACTAAAATCCTTTGGTACACCTGGCCCTATATTGGGTGTAGCCACCCAAAGGTAGGTGTCCCATTGGACACTACCAGGTTCCCCCTAAAACACCCAGTAAATTCAGTATTTAGTGGGCATCCCTAGACCAGGAAATCAGATTCAACGGGCACAAAGGAGGAACGTGAACTGTGGACCTGCTGCACAAAGAAAAAGGCACCAAACCCTGCCAGCTGCACCCAGGACCCGACAATCACCTGTGAGGAGCTGTGGACATTGGAAAAACTCAAAAGAACCCCAGAGGACCTCCAGGCTTCACAAATCGCCCAGGAACTCCGACTAGAGTGGAGGTACCAATCTGCAACAAAAAGAAACCCACAAACCAGTGAAGGTCACTTCACTGACAAGCCGCTAACTCTCAAACCGAAAGTTGCAGCTGGACCCAACGACACACCGACAATTGTGAGGAGAAACCATATAAATGTGCCAAGTTTGGCGCTGCATCCTCCAGTGGTCAAACCATACCAAAACCCTGGGTATTGGCCAGCTGACGTCGGACACCAAGAAAACCAGCCCGTCCAGGGCTGAAAAAAGATCAGGAGGAAGCCCCAGTCGACAAAATAAGGAAAATCCCTGACCTCCCACCAGAGTGCCCCCGTTGTCCTGCAAATGACCCTTGAACCAACTTACCTCCAAGCGGCATCTTTGTGAACAGCTTCTGGCTCACCAATTCGCTCTGCAACCGGAGCCGCCCTGTGCCCTGCAAAGCAAAACCTGCTGTGCCCTAAGGGTCCCTCACCCCTTGCAACCTCCACACTCCCAGGGTACCCCAAGGAACCACCTCTAAACTTACCTGTCCAGTTTTTCTCCAAGTGGTCCCCCACAGTGGCCCTGCACCAGCTCCAGAGACTTTTCACCGCTGCTCCCGCCGGAACGGGGAGCCGCCCAAACTTCTTCTGCTGGCACAGTGTGCCCACCAATGACCTCGAACAACCTGAAAAAGAAGAACTTGGTAAACTGACTATATGATTTTGTATGTATTTTTAAAAGTGACTTTCCATTGATTCATTTGGTGCGTAATTACGTACAAAAAAATACTCCTTGTATCAAACTTTAAAAATCCAAATCTCAAAAAGCACTTAACCACTTTTGATAATCTTAATCTTAAAAATTACATAAAAAGTATTTTAATAAATTGGTTTCAAATTATTTCTTCTAATGTGTGAGTTGCATGATTGATACTGTGAGTACAATAAATGCTTTGCACTTCCTCAAGATTTGTCTAGCTGCTCAACCAAGCTACCTTAAAAATTAGAGCATTAGATGATCTAGTTTTTAATCCTGTAAACCAGTGTTTCCCAAAGTGTGCGCCGTGGCTCCCTGGTGCGCCATCAGAACTCACCAGGGGCGCCGCACACTTCTAAGGAACACTGAAATGCTTTCATTTTCATACTACCGTAGGGCCCCATTCTAAAAATACATCACATTTAGAATGAGGCTTTACAGGAGTATGAAAACGAAAGAATCACAGTGGAAATAAATCGAACTTGTTAGGGTTTTGCAATGTTATGTTGTAAAGTGTAAAACCCATCAAGTTTGATTTGTTTCCACTGCGAGTCTCTCTTTCATACTACGGTACAGCTAACAAAGCTGCATGGTAGTATGACAGAGAAAGACTTGCAGTGGAAACAAATCAAACTTGATGGATTTTACAATAGACATCATAACATTGCAAAAACCTAACAAGTTTGATTTATCTGCACTGCAATTCTTTCTGTTTCATACTACTGTACGGCTCCATTCTAAGGACAAGTTATGTTTAGAATGGAGCCGAACAGTAGTATTAAAAAGAAAGAATCACAGTGGAAATAAATCAAACTTGTTAGGTTTTTGCTATGTTACATAGTAAATTGTAAAACCCATCAAGTTTGATTTGTTTCCACTCAGTGTTTAAATATTTATAAATAAAAACATGCCTGAAAGCTCTCCTCTGAAACATGTGGCTGCTGCAGTTAAATATGCATGCACAGAATATTGAGGCAGCAGTAATCCTAAAGCCATCTTGGGCCTCTTCAATCCATTTACAGTCTCTCCCTGCCCCTTCAGCTCACTCTTGCATCTTTCTCCCAATGTGGAGCTTTTACGTCCTTCTTTTTCTTCATCCTTCCCATATGTGCCTTTGCTCACAGTAAATGCCTGATGCAGAAAACTAAGGCCCATATTTATGAAAAGTTTGTGCCGCATTTGCGTCATTTGTTTATGCAAAAGCAGCGCAAACTCACAAAATATAAGTATATTTTGTAAGTCTGCGCTGCATTTGCGTCACAAAATAATGCAAATGTTGCACAAACGTTTCATAAATATGGGCCTAAGTGCCAGTCCTTAAAAATAGGTGCTGTGCCCCCCACTGTATACCCAGTGCTTAATTTGTAGATAAAAATGTGATGGTGATGAAAGCTCTCTTTTGAAACAAGCGGATGCTGCATTTAAATGTGCAAGCCTTCTCGGGCCTCTTTAATCCATTTACAGCCACTCCCTATTCCTTCAGCTCACTCATGCAGCTTTCTACTTTCTCCCTTAGCGATGCTTTTTAGTTTCTCTTCCTCCACGTTTCCCATATGTATCTTTTGCTCTTCCTAAATGTCTGATGCAGAAAACCAGAAACCACCTGCTCAAATTAATCCCTGCGGAAAGCACTGGCTCAAATTAAGCACTGTTAGCACTGCGACTCTTTCTCTTTCATACGGCTCCATTATAAAGATGTTATGTTTGGAACAGAGCCGTACGGTAGTATGATAAAGAAAGAATCACAGTGCAAAAATCAAACTTGTTAGGGTTTTGCAATGTGCATTTGCAGCCCTGAGTAACCCATGTGGGAATGCCATGTGGGGATGTTATGGAAGCCACAGCTGTCAGCGTCTGGAGTGGTTTGGACTAGCACATGACGTCTTGCCTAATAAATAAAGAGTATGTCCATTTAGGCAGGATCAGGCCCAATCAGGACAATGATAGAGTGTCACTTCTGTCAGTGTTCTGCAGCTACTCAAGAAAAGAGGGTAATCATGAAATTACAAAAATGTCAACATTTAAGAGGAAAGCGGGAAATTGAAAAAATAAGAATCGGGAGAATGTATTTCTCCCCTTGAGGCTGAATCAGGTCTATTGTCATATGTGGGACTTCCAAGTGTGGTGCTGGAGGATCTGAGATCAAAAATACTAATGTGCTTTTTTTTTTTAACTTGCCAGGAACAAGGAGAAAGCGCAATGGCAGGCAGAAAGAGTGTGATAAAAATGTTGTGCACTGGCCTTCAGCAGCAGATTACTGGTAGTGCATACTCCAAGCCACTAAAGACAAGTCCCTATCGCAGAAGCCCTTTATCAGCTTCATTCCAATTTTTTTTTAGGAAGAAAAATGGAAGTGCTCCCAAATCCTGGCTTACATCCCCACACCCGTCCAAAAAAGTGACATAACAGGGAGCCGCAGCCAATGGCCAATAGGTCAAGGGAGCCACAGGTCGAAAAAGTTTGGGAACCACTGCTGTAAACCAACATGTGGTTGCCTGGACCCCCTGCACAGTGTGCCTAGCGTTGCACACTACATAGAGGGCCAGCCTCCTACAAGGGGTACTCAAAGCGCTTCCCTCATAGTGGTGAAAAGCTACTGCCTTTACCAGGAGTTAAGCAGCACACGCGGTTTGGTGGCAGCATACCGTATAGTGATCAGTAGAAGTGGACAGGACCTATGGAACCTGTGTCACTGAAGTGAGGCCTACAGGTTCACATATTACATGTTCCATTTCTGTGTGGTTAGCTCACCCTGTGGCCTACCATGGTCTGATGTGGAATGCTGCACTGTGCATGAGTGGGGTACCTGTGCTGGGTGTATGTGTGCCTGGGAAAGGTACAATACAGGGATAATGCAGTACTATGCAGTGCACGCATGTTAAATGCATATACTGGGTGTATGTAAGCCTGTGAGTGGTACAGTACATGAAGGATGTGTGAAGGGGCCACCGCAATTTGAATTGTAATTGTTACTGTCTTGATCAGGCCAGAGCCTGCGTGCAGTGAGGGAACAGGGACCCCATATGCTAGGAGGGGCCGCCATGGACAGACTGCTATGCAGAGTGGGTTGTTGCCCTTGCTCGGTAAAGAGCAGATAACCCTGTATGCCAGAAAGGCCCAACGTACAGGCATCTGCTGTGCTAATCGGTCCGGTGCCTGTGTATTGTAGATATACAATGACCCTATATGCCAGAGGGAGTCACTGGATCAATAAGAAGTGTGCCCTGGCGAGGAACATTGCCGAAGGAGTGACGCTATGATGGGAACTCCTACGCACCTACAGCAGGACTAGGGATCAGGAACTTAGCACCACCTTCCTCCCCACTGTGGGACACACCAAAGTTCCTGCCAAAAGAAGCCACGAGGAACCTCTGGTCACTGCAGGAGCACCTGGGCTGCATGCAGTAAACTTACCTGAACCAGCTGCTGCCTTTCCTGTGCCTGCAGAACCAAGTCACTCAGGAACTCCAGATGTTCTGGTCCTGTAGGTGTGGGCAAGACTGAATTTGGGTCAGTTGACCTTGGGGTTACATGCTTTCTAGATAGCACTATGGTGCTGGAACATTTTGACTCTGAGTCGGAGTGGACTCTTGAGACTCGGTTTAGCAGTGGGGCTTACCCTAGATGATGCCGACAGTAAAATGGGGAAGAAAAAATATCACTAGAGCGAGCAGGGATTGAGACACAAGAGCTGCCTACAAAACACTAGAGCCCTGACCTTAGTGGGATTGTGTAGTTGTTGTGAATGTTGTCTTTCCCTTTGTGTTGTTTGCTGTAAAAAAAATACTTCTTTTATCCAAAAAGTGAGTATTTGGCTGGACCATAATTTATTGGTTCTCGTATTTGGAGTTGTGAGCCTGTGTTCACCTCCCATGCTCTGGACTGCTTGGACCACACTATTCCTCATAGTCATGAGTTGAAGGAGTACTTGGCCCAGTTGCTCAGGGCCCATAGTAAGTTGGGCCCTGGGATGTAAGAAGTAAAGGGCCTAACCCTCCTGGTTGGGCCTAGTAGCTCCTTCTTGCCCTGTGTCCCTCTAAATGGGGTTCTGACAGACTCACTTCTAAATGTGCTGCTTCTCCTCAAAGCTGGGAGAAGATGCTTCGGAGCAGAGAAAAACTGGTTTCCAGATTGGCTTAGTAATACTTTTTTTTACATTTCCCATTGAAAGCGCTTGTTGTAGTGAGTAAGTGACAAGAGAGGAGTTGTTACTCCAAGTCACTAACACAACTGATGATGCCAGAGGTGACTGCATTATTTTATAGCAATGTCATTAAGAATAGATGAATAAACTGGTATTCCACGCTAAATACATTTTTAAACTTACATTTTGGATTAGGGTGCACACTACATATTTTAGAATCCCTAATGAAGCAAGAGAGTGGATAAGGGACCATCATTAGTGATGCACAACAGTGTTTTTGTCCAACACACACCAGGTAGGTGCTAATAAACTAGACAAGCTCACAGACACTTGAGGTAGTGGTTTGTTCCCATGTGAAACTACTGATCATGATTTACAGACTTGGTGGTGCCATATGGGAATGTCTAAGAGAGAATTGCTATCTCTCTTTGTAATATATGGGATTCTGCAATCCCTGTATAAAAACCTGTCTTCAATGTCTTTTTAAAATGCAACTTGTGAGGCCCCCAGTAGTCAAGTGTAAAGAAATGAGTAGCCACTTGTGAGAAATTGGTTTATTGGTTGTGGGGGTGAACCCCTCTCAAAAAAGAGCCACAATCCTTGTCAGGGTGAACAACAAAAAGTCACTAAATTAACCTGCGCTTAAACTACCTGGTAGCTTGACACAAAAGCAGTAGCCTTAACTTGGAGGCAACGTGTAAAGTATTTATGCAGACTGCAAATAGTAATAAAGTGAAAACACAACACAAGAAAAATCCCACACAAATTTAGAAAATTGGATACATTTCATAAATTATTTCACCAAAACAACAGAAATCCAATCAGTAGAACCATGGTTATGATTTATAAAGTTTTAAGTATAAAATAGTGCCTAAAAAAATCAAAGTGCCAACCAGGGACATCTAGTCGCACAAGACTGGGGCAAAATCAAAAGTTATGGCCGACAGCAATGGACCATGGGTCGAATACATGAAGTGGATTGGGCCCGGTCTCTGCTTATCTTCAGACTTAGAAGGAAGTTTGGAGACAAATGTCTGAGAAGGTAAGAGTTCAGCAGAGAAAGGCAGCTATCGGTGCCCAAAGAGGAGGCATTGTCATTAGGGAGCAGCTTGACGAAGTTGCAGTGAAGAGTCTTACATTTGGACTCTTTTTTGCAGTCAAAAATCTTCAGCGGGATGAAGCTACAGACTATAGCTGATGAGGGCACCACAAGGCTAGCTACCCCTTCTGCGAGGAGCCGATAAACAGGATTTACTGCTGTGCACAATGTAGTCAGAGCTGCCACGAAGTCCAGCCGACCAGCAAACTACCTTGAGCAGATCAACAAGCATGAAGTCACGGTCTCTTCTCGGTTTTCAGAGCACTTTTTGGTTGAACATTTTCCAAGTCCCAAGTTTTGTATTTTGGGTATCTGGGCACATTTGCCACCACTTCCATGTGTCCAAAACCAGAGGGGCACTACTTGGAGGATCAGGGCTCATGCAGGCAAGGTTCATGTGTGGGTTTAAGATGGTTGGAGCCTTTTCTGTTCCTGAGGCTCTGATCAGGTGGCCAGTCAACTAGCCTGTAGAGTCACTCTGGATGTCTCGGATTCAAGGAGAAGAGCAGGTCTCAAGCAGCAGGGTGGCCTTCTGAGGGCACACAGCAGGCTTCAGGCACCAGAGCATCCCTTCCTGGTGCAGCACGACAGTCCTCAGAAGTACACAGCAGGCCAGAGCAGCAGACATTCCTCTGAGAGTCATTAACCAGGCACAGAAGTGATCTGAAGAGTGGGTCTGAGGGTCCCATTTAGGTACCTGGTCCAACCTTTCAAGCAGGTGAAACTTCTGGAGGTTTCCACTCCACAGATGTATCTGGAATTTCCTGCCTCCCTGCTCTGGTCACAGTCTTTCTGCAGGCAAAATAGGCTAGTGTGAAACTCTTTGTGTGAGAGCTGAGGAGCTGAGGCACAGTCTTTTGAAGTGGAAGTGGGGCTGTGCATAGCTCCACCCCCATTCCTGCCTGAGCTGGCCCATCCAGGCACACCTAGTCCCTCTACTGTGTGGATGTTCGGGAGGACTACATAAAAGCCAACTGCCATTCACACCTAGTCACGTGACCCAGGAACAGGCCGCAGGCACCAAATGGTTTGAACACAAAAATGGCAACTTTCTAAATGTGGCATTTTAAGAATTGTGACTTAAAATCTGACTTTACCTTAAAGAGGAATTAAAATTACAATTCCTCACACACCAAATATGACTTTCCTATCTGCAATCAATTGTTAGCACATCATAAATGTAATAAGGTGACCTAATATTATCCTGTGGGAGCGGTAAGCCTCACAGTAGTGAAAAACTAATTTGTGAGTTTTTCACTGCCAGGACATGTGAAACTTAAAAATACATGTCCCACTTTTTAAAACAATGCACCCTGCCCTATGGGCTGTCTAGAGCCTACCTTAGGGGTGACCAATGTATAGTAAAAAAGGAGTTTAAGGCTTTGCAATGGGATTATTTGCCAAATTGAATGGGCAGTGCCAACAAACTGCAATGGCAGACCTGAGATATGTTTAAAAAGGCCACTTAAGTGGGTGGCATAGTAAGGGCTACAGGCCCACCAGTAGCATTTAATTTACAGGCCCTGGGTACATGTAGACTACGTTCTAGGGATGTATAAGCAAAATAAATGTGCTAATAGGGTATAAGCCCATTTTACCACATTTAAAGGGGAGAACACAAGCACGTTAGCAGTGGTAAAGGGCACAGAATCCTAAGGCCAAGAAAAAATAATTCTGAAAAACAGGAGGGATAAACACTGCTCAACTGTAATATTGTTTTATAGTTGAGTTCTAAAATTGTAATACTTGCTTCCAGAGTCAGAAGCTTAGGGTAAGGCAGGCCAGGGCAAGGAGCATAATTAAAGCAGCTGTTTTAAGTCCAAAAACAAAACATAGCTTTTATTTCTTCTGCCCTGTTTATCTAGCTGTTCAGTGGCAAGCAGAAATTAGTTATTTATAGCAACATGTCTATTTTTTGCATTGCTCGGGTAATTATAAAAAGTTTAAAACTTTCTACATGTTTTTTCTGTGCCTTGTTTAAAAAAATTGACTTGTATTAAACTGATTTTAATCTTTTTGCAACAAATATCTAACAACTTTTATATGTGTTCAATTTTGCACTAGAGATTCTGTTTTTATTCTTCATGTTTGCAAACATGCAGTCTCTTTCATATGAAATAGCTTCACACTAAGGCCCATATTTATACTTTTTTAGCGCGCAATTTGCACCGCTTTTTGACGCAAAAGCAGCGCAAACTTACAAAATACAGTTGTAGTTTGTAAGTTGGCACCGCTTTTGCGTCAAAAAATGATGCAAATGCAGCGCTAAAGAAGTATAAATATGGGCTTAAGAATTTAAGTGGTTTGTGGGAAAGGGGATATTATGGCCATGTAGCATGTGTAATAAAGTATATGTAGTATATGCTAAGGATATTGCAAGTCACCTTGAAGTTCCATAACCTTATAAGGGAACTCAACCTTCAACCTTTTTTCTCTATATGGTCTTAGAACTCTTCAGGTACTTGCAATATCCTTATAATCAGTGCATAATTTGAACAGGTGGCTGTCGGTGGGTACCACCAGGACTTATTTTTGGGTGACAGCACTTATTTTCCCACATTAGACATTTACCAAGCGCACAGAGGAAAAAGGACACAGATCTGAAAGACAGAGGAAGAGAAAGACAGAATACCATCACAAAGGGAGAAAGCAGGAACCTGCAAAAGTGAGATAAAGGAGAAGGCAGTATCTGGTAGAGGATTAACACTACTAGTCTTAGTACTCAGAGTGTCGATGTTTGATTACTCCGGTTGCGAACTTCTGAGCAGAGCTTTGGGCACCATTGGCAGCCTTTCTTTTACAAGACATGCACTACTTATAATGTACAGCTGGGCGCACGTTATCCCATATACAACCCCATTCAAGAGATCTGAGCCACCCCCAGTTCCTCTTTTTACGACATATTCTCTCTTCATCTGACTGTAAAAGGACACTGGAAAACGAGTGACTTGTTCATTTGTATAAAAAAAATAAAGAAATGCAATGGCTCTTCAGAAGATATCTTTAAAATGGATACTGGTCATGCTATAGTTGGAAGCAGTGGCAGCTGCCAACTACAAAAGAAGTGGGTCAGGCAAGTGGGTGGGTGCATGCACACAATTACATTAACTGCATTGCTGAGATGCATTACATTATCAGTTTAACGCTAAAATGTTTAGCTTTAAAACAGTAATGTAATGCATGTTGGCAATTTACTGCAGATTAAATAAATTAAAAAGTAAAATACTTACCTTGCTGCACATTCTCGCTCTGGTCCCTGTGTTCTTCTCTTGCCCATCGTGGGCCCCAGCTAAATTCCCTAACCAATCCTGGCGCTGTTCTCATGCTGTTAACCAGCATGAGAGAAGTGCCAGGATTTGGCGGAGCGGTCTCTCTCAGTGCTCCCAAGGGCACTGAACGAAAGTGCATGCTCTCCACCCAGATGTCTAAGACAGCTGGGTTGGAGAGGTTTAAAGTGCGCATGTCTGGCTGGCCGTCATAAGACAGCCGACCAAAGTTACATGCACACTTTAAACTGACCACTTCTCCCTTTTGCTGCCACTCAGCAGCAATGGTCCTGCCCCTTCCTGACACTCAGCTTGGGACAAGGGTGAGTGAAAAATAAAATGGTAATAAATTAAGTTTATTACCTTTTTATTTTTTCATCCCTGAGATATTTTCTGGGGCACTTTTATTAGTGGGGCGATGCTACTCGGCTCCAATGGAGAAGCCGCCCCTGGTTGATAGTAACTCTTACAGTTGCAACTTGTACTCTACATTGTATTGCAACTTACTTAAGTGCTCATGTAGTGTAATTTGTCTCATGCAATGGGCTCCGTTACCCATTTGGGTCTTGTTTGTGCCACATAAAACTGTAAAATAAAATGTAAAGATTAATAAATTTCCACATTAAGTGTTTTTCTAAATCTGAGTATGCAAACCACTAAGCCAGAGGAAGGGAATTCCAATACTTAGCATCTACAACAGGGATAACCCTTTCACTATAAGTTAGAATGTACCACGTAAAATGGAGCTTGGTGAACCATCTCAATTCAGCTTCCAGAAAACTAGGGATATTTTATAAACAGCCTTGTGGGAGATCGTCACAGCCTTGAAAAATATTCTCCGTTGAATGGGAAGCACAGCATTGGACTAACGTGATCACACATGAAAAATCTATTCATTAATCAGACGGGCTACATATTTTGGCACTGATAGTTGTCTGTGTAAGAGTTTCATCGGGGAGCGAAGTAGATGGACTTGCCTTAATCTAGTTGAGACTGTGGACTAGGACAATAACAAGTGGAATGGCAAACCACAGTTCAATAAAAAGCAGGACTTTCCTGACTGAGAGTTTTTCTCCTTACAATACACACACTGCATACCTTGGCCACTTATCCAGCTATCCCGAGAGTGACAGGAGTCGTCGTAGTTGCCCAAATAGCAAACATCTTTAGAAGATGAGGGCAAAGGGCCTTTGATGAGGGACCAGACAGAAGGGCTTCCATTTGAAGCATCAGAAGACTGAGGAGCTACGGCTTAGCAGGGTTATGTCTCAGGAAGTTGGTGGACATCTATCTGTTAATAAGGAAGAGAGAGTTAATCAAGGTAGAGGGATCATCAGCTCCCCTTTCCGAGCAGGGATGAAGCAATGGCATAGAGATATGCAATTGACACCAGAAATTTAAAGGTGGGCCCCTGCCTGATTGAGAAACATAACTGGGGTTATATGGAGATACTAAATACAAAAAGGAGGCAAATTAGTGCAGCTGACCTCTCTTGGCCCAGAACTGACTAGGGATACAGTGACACACTGTTTTCCTTCCACTGGAGATGGTCTTAGCAATTCAGGACACATCCTGAGATACCTGCTTGTGACAGGCTGGTATCAAGGATGGCATAGTTGGCAATGTTGATAGGTGCAGACAGATCTAACAATATTAGCCCTCAGTCATCAACTCCATCTATATCTTCCTCAGGTCATCCAATACAGATGGCTTGACCAAACCTATGCTTCTATGCAGACATCATCAAGTCTAGGAAGGATCCAAGAGCTAGTGTTCTTCTGCAGATTTCTGTAACTGTTCAAAATGAATTTTCCAAGCTTTTTTCTTACATAAGGGAGTAAAGAGATGGAACAAACATGACTTGCATCACCCACTTTCATAGATAAAATAATCCCAGTCCCTGTACTTAGGAAGTTATTGACCAGTGTAATATTGCTTGACCCAACTATGGACCAGACTGCTTCATATACCTGGCTGCACAGTTACCACTGGGTGAGCCAGCAGGATGTCTACTAGAAAGAACCATCAGTACCTACACCTCAGGAATGAAGTCTAAATGCTCCAAAGCTAGTTGTGGACCCTCTGCATGGACCTCTATTTC
The DNA here is from genome assembly GCF_031143425.1 of Pleurodeles waltl. Taxonomy (NCBI): domain Eukaryota; kingdom Metazoa; phylum Chordata; class Amphibia; order Caudata; family Salamandridae; genus Pleurodeles; species Pleurodeles waltl. The sequence continues at coordinate 636,728,297 of NC_090439.1, forward strand.
CAAGTACTCATATCAAAGGATTGGGGAGGAAAAGATGCAATGTGTGTTGGCAGGAGTTTGCATCTCTGTCACTATTCTATATAGCTCCTTGGAAAGACTGGGGCTTTTTTCATCCAAGTAGAGTAGTAATATATTTTGTGTGTCCTAATATTGTTTTTAAAAACAGTCAATGGGGTACTGTATGTGTTTCTTAATAGGAGCATATATTAGCCTTTATTTCTTCTGGGGTTGACTAACTCCATAACTTAGGTCATGAAAGTGTGTGATGGAATACAGTGATGTGATTACTATTCATGAAAGAGACCACCGAAACCCTGTTTGACATACTCCCATTCATTTTTATGATAGAGATGCTACTTTCTAAAGTAGAGAAAGCATCTGAATCTATTTACCATATATTTCGGTTTACGGTTGCTCTTACTGAGTGTGTTAATTTACATAATTCTCTTCACATTGTCTTCAGCCTTTTCCATATTGAATTATAAAACTGATCAATAAATGTTGTATGAAGTGCTATCAAATACTGTCATTGTTGCATAGTGGCCACATATGATGAGATTACAATAGTGAACACCTCATGCACAATTCCCCATTGAGAACACGCCATAGTAACAAAATAACACTGCAACAAATGTTCTCTGGCATCAAGGAAGTTACTTCAGCAGTAAGCCTTCTCAACTCAGCATGAGTTATAATTCACCCATTAGCTTTAAATATATTTCTGAAAAAATATTTCTATTTCCAAACATCAGATTATCATTTTTGGAAAATTTACACATTATGCTATAAAATATACATCTTCGTTTTCAACAAACTCATTTACCCCAAACAAAATCTTGTAATTTCTTTCATTTTTTCACTTTAAAACAGCTGTTTTTATTTTTGGAAAGTAAATAGTTTGTCCACAAACATTTCCGCAAACACTGGAGTTAGAAATTGGCAGAGGTAGGTACCCTGTCCAGGTAGGGACCACATTCCTAGTCAGGGTCAGTCAGTTACAGACCATAAAATAACCTTTACTCACCCTCTGGTAACCCTGCACAGACCAAGCAGGCTTAACTTATGAGGCAAAGTGTAAAGTATGTGTGCAACACTTCAGACAGTAACACAGTGAAAACACCACAAAAGGACTCCACATCATGTAAGAAACCAGGTTATATTTGTATGAATAAAACAAGAAAAAAATGATAAACATCCAATAAGTAGAAGTCGAGATATGAATGTTTGAAGAATATCGGCAAATGTAGTGCTTAGAAGCTTAAAGCACCAAACAGTTCTATCTGGTTGGGGTAGACCAGGGTAAATACAAAGGCTCAGGCCGACCGCAATTTAGCTCAGGCTGGCTACAGGGAGCAATCTTGTCCTGCTGAAAAAGTACCTTATATGGAGGGTTGCGTCAACATCGAAGATCAGATGAGAGGAGCAAGATGGCCGATACAAAGGTAATGTGTGGGTTTCGATCCATGTAGTCGGTGATGCGCTGTCGTTGATCCACACAGTCATCAATGCAGTGTCCCTGTGTTGTCCTCAAGCAGTGGTACAGCGTCGACCCCTTTGCGATGAAGGTGATGCGTTGAGGCAGAGGGCAATGCGTCAATCCTGAGCCGTGCAGTTGGTATTGCAATGTCCTTGTCTTTAGTGACAGCTGCAATGCGTCCGCATCAAGAAGAGGTGCTGCGTTTACGATTAGCGCAATGGCAGTGATTTGTGGATTTTGCTGGGTCAGCACAGGGATACCCACTTCCAAGGGCCCAGGACTGGGTTGGCACCACTTGGCAAGGAGGACTCACAGTTGGCAGAGCCCAGGTGCTGTTGTAGAGTTGCTGGAAGTCTTTGATGTCCCTGAGCAGACAAGCCCTTTAAGTCACTCTGGGTTCAAGTGGTGTAGGCCCATTCCTTCTCACACAGGCAGAGAGGCCAACAGACAGCAGGAAGGTCAGCACAGCAGAAAAGCAGTTGTTCCAGGGCAGCAGTCCAGCAGAGTAGCAGTCCTTATAGCAGCACAGCAGTCCTTCTTTCTGGCAGACTATCCACAGGTACAGAAGTGTACTGATTTGGTAGGGTCAGAGGTCCAGTACTTATACCCAGTTGTGCCTTTGAGGGGGGTGACTTCCAAGAAGGGTCTCTGAAGTGCACAGAGGTCCTTTCTTCCTGCCCTGGCTCCAGACTTACTAAAGGGGGTTAAGCATTCCTTTGTGTGGGAGCAGGACACTGCTTATTCAGCTGTGAATGTCAGCTCCTCCCTCCCATCCTGCCCATGATGACCCATCAACATGCAGATGGCCACTCCATCACATCTACCCTTCCTTTGTGTGAGTCTATCTACAGAGAATGCAGGAAGCCAGCTGTAACCCCATCCCAGATGTGTATTGGAGACAGGCTGCAGGCACACAGAGCTATGAGCAGGAAAATGCCAACTTTGTAAAAGTGGCATTTTCAAAATTGTAATATTAAATCCAACCTTATCGTTAAAGAGGATTTGACACTACAATTTCATAGGTACTAAACATGGCATGCTTACTGCTGCTTAATTAGGAATAACAGCTTATTAAATGTAATAAGGAGTCCCCAGTGCTGAAAAATGATTTTGGGAGTTTTTCACTTCATTTTTCACTATGAAGACATGTAAAAGTATATGTCCTATCTTTTAGTTACATAGCAGCCTGCCCTATCAGCTACCTAGGGCCTAACTTAGGGGTAACTTACATTTAATAAAAGGGGAGTTTGAGGCGTAGGCAAGAGGTTTTAAATGTCAAGTCGACATGGCAGTGTAAACAGCACACACAAGCTCTGGAATTGCAGGCCTGATACATGTTTAAGGGCTACATGAGTGGGTGGCATAAGCAGTGCTGCAGTCCCAGTAGTAGCATTTAATTTACATGCCCTGGGCACATGTAGTTTACTGTAATAGGGACTTACAGGTAAAGTAAATGTGTCAATTGTGGATACACCAATCAAAACATGTTTTAGTGGAGAAGCACATGAACTTTAGCATTGGTTAGCAGTGGTAAAGTGCTCTGAGTTGTGGAAAAATAGTTTCTCACCCTTCGTGCAACCACTGTTCATTTGATATCAGGACAACCATATTGAATATGGCATCCATTTTGTGAGTGTTTTAAACACCCCGTCGCAGAGGAAATAGGCAGAAAAAGATGCAGCTTGAAAGCAGCTACATCGTGCAATATGCCTAAGGCCGAATACCAGACCGGCCACATACCTGCGGTTAAGCCAATTTTGAGAAAAACTAATTTCCACGGAATAACCTGCAATTGGAACAAGGTCATACCTGCCATTACGGGGACTTTTGATATAGAAAATGTCCTCAAAGTAGAGGAACAGTTGTTCAGGAGAAAAGCAAGACAGGGCCAGTTAGAGGCCATAGAATGGTGGAGGAAAGAAGCCCAACGGAGGCAAGAGAAAGCTCAAGGAAAAGTTGAGAAAGCCCAGAGAATGTCAGGAAAAAATAGACACGAGGAACTACAAGAGAAAGGAAAGGAGGTAGTTCTCGAGCGGATGATAAGGGAAAGTCAAGGAAATGTTACAGGTTTATACCCCGTACTGCCAAGTTGTGAAAATTCCTGCCCTGATAAATCAAAAAAGAATCCTCTCCTTCCCAGTGCACCTATGCCCCCTGATGATTTGGCGCTTATAGACTTATTAGATGTGCCACCCCCATATTCTACCAATACACGACTACTCTTACCCATACATAATCTACCACCATTGGTTTCTCCTGAAGCTGTCGAGTATCTCTCCGAGGCCGCAAGATTTCTCTCTATAGCAGAAGAGGATAAGAAGGACAAAGCGGGAGGGGGAGAACCAGAAGGACAGTGCCCACACGATCCCTTATCCACGATATACCCCGCCTTAGGGGACGAGGGAAAAAGACTAGTTGCCATTTGGAAAAAAATAGAAAAGATCCCCGCTGTACAAAATAATATCAATGGTATGCTAGAATTCATGTTAAGAGGGGGCGACTCTACTCCCTACCAAGATGTCTTGAAAGGAAGAAACAGAAAACAACAAATGTATATATATACCTTCATGTTATATCTATTTGCTCGATACTTCCAATTTAAGAGATTAAGAAATCCGGCGAAATTAGAAGATTTAATGGAAGAGGTGGCGGAGGAAGAGGAAGGGGGGGATAAGGGAGAAGGAGTGGATTCCAAATTAAACAAATTATTAGATCTCATGAGGGAACATAGACATAAATTTAAAGAAGGAACAGTAACTCCCGAGAGGAAAATCAGTAAACAGCACCCTGTATGATGCGTACCACCCCTAGGGGATAGGTTTGCTCCCCTACTCGCGTTCCCAGAACCTCCCAGTAGCGAAGAATTATATGAGGAAACTGAGGAAGCTCTAGACTGGTTCTTTGAACAAGAACCGCCATTGACAGCCGAGGAACAAGAACTGGTCCGTACTGCTACCCTATGGACTTCACAACCGAAGATTTATAATTCGGACATTATAGCCCAGTTATACTCTAGTTTACCCCTCACCCAGCGTAGGTTAGCAAGTCTGTACATGACACAACACTTGATGACACTGAATAGAGTTTTCAGACCCCATCAATCAGCCCTTGAAGACTTGTTATCCAAATGTACCTCCTTGGCCTTCTTGCAAGATCCTGCACACTTCCTTAACATATTTTTAGATGCACGACAGGAATATCATGATGAAGTGGCTAGGACACTCCTTCGGGCCCGCCATACTGAGTATGGGGAAAAAGAAATGTATCGACAATACCCTCTCAGAGAGGTCCATCCTAGAGTAAACGCCGCAAATGAATTGCAGAAAGTTTTTGTGTATACACCTCTTACTAAATTAGAAATAATGAAAATGAAAGAAATGGTACCACCGCATTCTAAGGATCCTGTTGGGTTTTTTAAGGAACTCACAGACGTCCTTACTATGGGAATATATACCTTAACAGATCTAACAATTATACTAAAAAATTTGCTGCCCCCAGGTATTTATGAGAAATTAAGGGGACAAGACTGGTTAGTGGATAACGCTAATTTGAATTGGGCCGCCTTAGAGACAAATGACAATGCCAGGGCAGCTAGAGCTGACATACCAGATGATGTGAAATTAGCACCGACCCTCATTCTTAAAGTGTTGCCCCAACTTCTTACCACAAGGAGAGAGGATTGGGATGCTATCTCCGCCTGTAAACAAAAGCCAGGTGAAGATATAGGGGATTATTATACGAGATTAAAGAAATGTTTCACTGCCAATAGTGGTCTTAAATTAGAAAGTGATTCATATGCACATCTTTTTGTATCCAAATTGGTGGAAAACAGCCTCCCGAAGTTAAGGGAAAGAGTTCAGAAGGTAGAGAGCTCCTGGCAAGCACAAAGTCCCTCCCAAGTCCTACGAATATTACAATACCATCAAAACAGGATAAGGGGGGAAGAAGAAAGCGAAAAGGTTAGGGTAAAGGAGACTAAGTTAAGAGCACTAGTGGCACAAACAGTGATGCCCAAATCAGGGCCACAACCTCAGATACAAAGAAAGGGTAATAATTCTAAAGGTGTTTGTAACTATTGTAAAAAACCAGGACATTATGTTAAAGATTTACAAGGGAACGTTACGTGCCCAGTTCTAAAACATAATGTGGCCACTGGGAAAACTACACCCAGAATACATGTTCCTCGAGATCAGTACAGATGTCAAGAAGGAACGCCCCAAGAACAGAATCAGGGAATACCAAACACAATGCAAATGTACATATCTGATGAAAATACTGGATATGCCGATTTTCCCAGTTTTTTATGAGGCTGCCCAGGGGGGGTTGAGGATAAATTGCCCCTTATCCCTATACCTGTGGACCAAACTGGTCCATATGTAGACGTTCACCTCCTGGGACAAGACAAGAAATTCCTATTGGATACAGGGGCAAGTAAGACAACGATAGATCATAACGAGCTTCCGCAAGCTCCACTCTCTGGGAATTAAAATATTTCACTGGGTTTGTCTGGTCAACCCATTACAAGTAATACATCAGAGCCACTACCCTTACAAATTGGTCCCCTTACCACTACGACAGATCTTCTCTTGACTGATGCTTGCCCCGAGAATCTATTAGGAATAAAACAATTGAAAGAATTAGGAGCCATAATATTGTGCTCCCCCCAGGATGTGCGTCTGTTCCTTCGAGACTTCAAGGGCCATTATACAGTCAGAGATTTAGATCCTCGATTGGCCCACCTCCCAGCCGAGTTGTGGGCCACCAGTCCCACATCGGTCGGGCGGATGGTCATTACGCCCCACAAGATCATTTTAAAGGAGGGAGCCATACTACCACGACTCTGGCAATATAAAATGCCTCCACAAGCTGAGAAAGACCTTACTTCCATTATAGAGGACCTCATCACTAGTGGGGTGGTGATCGAAGTACCATCAAATACCGTGAATTCACCCGTATTACCTGTGGCAAAGAGAGTACAACAAGGAGAAAATACCAACTATAGACTTGTGGTAGACTTACGGGAATTAAATAAATGTGTTGTGGCACAACATCCTGTCGTACCAGACATATCTACCCTTTTAACAACAATTGATTGTGAAGCCACACATTTTACCGTTATCGATCTCAAAAACGCGTTTTTCAGTGTACCAATACATGAAGACAGTCAATATTTGTTTGGGTTCTCATTATCCGGAAGGAGTTTCCGGTTTACCCGAGCTCCTCAAGGATTTACTGACAGCCCGAGCATTTATAGCCAAGCACTAAAAAGACAGCTAGACACCATACAAATGCCTGATCAAACAGCTCTTCTGCAGTATGTCGATGATATACTCATTACGGCCAGATCTGAGCAGTCATGTGTCGAAGCTTCATTATTGGTATTAACATTCTTGGCTGAAAATGGCCACAAAGTGTCGCCAAAGAAATTGCAATTCTGTCAACAGCAAGTGACCTACTTAGGGCACTTACTGTCAAAGGAGGGAAGGCAGCTAACAAAGGAGAGAATACAATTGATACAAAATATACCACAGCCAAAAACACAGAGACAGGTACGCGAATTCATAGGACTAACATCCTACTGCAGACAATGGATACCCCAATTTGCACTAATATCAAAACCACTTGTAAAATTGACAACATTAGAAGCCAGCACGTCACCCCAGCTTCCCTGGACAGAGGAACACACGCTCACTTTCAAAACATTGAAAGAGGTGATGTGTCAGGCCCCGGTGTTGGCCACCCCTGATTATCATAAAGATTTTACACTATTCATCACTGAAAAGAATGGGACCGCTCTATCGGTCCTGACACAAGAGCAAGCTGGAAAACAAAGACCATGTGGATATTTTTCATCCACCTTAGATCCTGTAGCACAAGCTCTTCCCGCATGCCTGAAGGCTGTAGCAGCAACAGCTCAAGCTATTAGACAAAGCGATGCTATAGTATTGGGACACCCTTTGATAGTACGAGTTCCCCATGCAGTAGAACTATTACTTAACAGAACACAGACGCAACATCTAACAATAGCAAGACTGTCAGGGTATGAACTGACACTTTTTCAACCTCACATACAGATCTTAAGATGCAATACCCTGAACCCTGCCACACTTTTACCCATTCACGAGAACATAGATGAGGTACATGATTGTATGGAAGTGATTGAACAAGTGACAAAACCACGAACAGATTTAAAAGACACTCCATTACCAGATGCAGAAGAAAATATTTACGTGGATGGTTCTTGTAAAAGAACAGAAAAGGGGGAGATAAGGGCCGCCTACGCTGTTACCACAAATACTAAAATTTTAGAAAGCAAACAGATACCCATTCTCTCAGCACAAGCGGCCGAGTTGATAGCATTGAGCAGGGCCTGTCGATTGGGTAAAGGAAAAAAAATAAATATTTATACTGATTCACAGTACGCCTTTGGAGTAGTACACAATTTTGGAAAATTATGGAGAGAAAGAGGATTCATGACATCGCATGGATCAAAAATACAACATGCAGACTTGATAACACAATTGTTAGATGATATACATCTACCAGAACAAATAGCTATAATAAAATGCAAAGCACACACAAAGGGGACAGATCATGTTATATTAGGAAATGCATTAGCAGATCAAACAGCTCAAGACATGACACAGAAAGACGTAGAGAGTACGCTGCATCACGGTCCCGAATTTATGCATATGCAGGTCACACGAGATATAACTATGGACATCCAAGACATACAGAGTCACGCCACAAATGAGGAAAAAGAAAAATGGAAAGAGGAAGGAGGGATACTAACTGATCAAGGATGGATGACATCACATAAAGCAGTCTGGTATCTTCCCGATGCCATGGTGCAGATTATTATAGATACAATACATGGACCAGCCCACCTTGGGGAAAAAGCTATGCTAGACGCAATACAACATATATGGGACAATAAACATCTTAGGGCAGCAGCCAAACAACGAGTCCAAACATGTATGATATGTTGTCAGTATAATATTGGAAAAGGCACAACAGTAGGGGCAGGAGGATTTCATCCTCCTGAACACCCTTTTGAAGTTATACAGATGGACTATATACAAATGGAAAGGTGCAGAGGACAGAAGTATGTACTCGTAGTAGTATGTGCATTAACACAATGGACCGAAGCTTATCCTGTACCTGACTATACTGCCAGCACTACAGCTAAACAATTGATTAAGGAGTATTTCCCTAGGTTCGGTCTGCCCCGAGTTATATATTCTGATAATGGTCAACCATTCTCGTCTGAATTAATGAAAAAGATATCGCTCCTGTTGGGATACCAGTGGAAATTTCACTGTATGCGTCATCCACAGGCAGCAGGCCTGGTTGAGCGACATAACCAGATTTAAAAAAACAAATTGTCAAAAATATGTGCAGATAAGAAAATTGATTGGATAACTGCTTTACCTGTAGCACTGTTCTATATGAGAATGGTTCCCATTCCAGGATAGGATTAGCTCCCTACGAGATAGTTTTTGGAAGACCACCTAACTTATGGGGGATACCTCGAGCTAAGTCTATAACAGATATTGAAATACCTGTACTGACTGATTACCTGGCTTCCTTGATGTCTGCACTTCAATCTTGTCGTTCACAGGTTGCAGCCGCATTTCCTGATAATACTGAGCCCAAAGAGCACCCGATCAAACCAGGCGATTGGGTTTATATTCGTAATTTTGATCGAACAACACCTCTTGAGCCTCGACGGAAGGAACCGAAGCTCGTTCTACTGGTTACCAGGACAGCTGTAAAAGTCGAAGGTCGTAAAGGATGGCTCCATGCCAGTCACTGTAAGAAACATTTTCCCAAAGAAAAAAGCGGACAGACATCGCCACTTAAGACACAACAGAACGCAGAACAATTGACATTACCCACAGAAGAAAGTCTCCACCAGACTTATAGATCTAAACTCAGGTCATCTACTCGAGCCCAGGTCAATTAAGTCCAAACAAGCTCTACTTGTTGGTGAAACGGCAGGGGCTCTGAGAAGTATACCTGACAAAAATGACGACGGAGACAGTGAAGCAGAAGATGTTGAGAGACAAATACAGAAAGAAAATGTGTGCGGAAAGAAATTTTTGTATAATGGTGTTAATGTTGTTTCTGGCAGCAGCAATGTGTTTAGGTTGGGTTTTACATTTAATTTTTCCATCTAGTCAACTCCCTATATTCTCACCCAACAGTACACAAGAACATACCTATTATGATCTTACACCTCATGAACGGGCCCACAGATTAGCTATGCAAAATAACTCCTTTGTTCGGATGTTGCACTATACTCACCAGGTTGCCAATACTACCGATTGCTGGATATGCAGACAGATTCCCCCTCATCAGAATGACGGAGGGATGCCACTGGTACCTTTTCCATTTTCATATAATGGTACCTGTGAGGCTTGGTTTGCCTTAATAACAGCGTACAATACCTCCAATTCCGCATGCCCTGAAGGAGATGCTCGGATATGTAAGAATGGGTGGCCATGGGGAGATCTGAATACCGTCCTTAATCAAGTCTGTTATCCCGACGATAATGGAATACCACAGGCTAAGGGGACTATATTCGAAAGTGAAGAGTATAAACAGGAGTATTGGTCTTCCAAATTAGTAAATACCAAGCCTAAAAAGAAAGGCGGACCAACCTCCATATCTGTTTCCAAAATGAAAGGACAGCTGTGTGTCCAGAAGACTGGTATAATCCAGGTAGGACACAGTGAATGTAATATTACTGTGAGTTTCGAGGATAAAGGCCAATCAACGTTTCCAGCATCTAGACATACATATTTTGTCTGTGGAGAGATAGCCTATATACGTCTTCCCCTCGGATGGGGAGGAAGATGCTATATATCTTTCCTATTGCCTCCTGTTTTCCTTGCCCCTCCGATGTATCATAAGGATCGCCTACTCCCTAATGAAAGGAATAAGAGATCTATAGATACTTCGGAGATAGACCAAACAGAGACTAACCTGGAACAGTATACAGACTTCAATAGAGGTTTCTTCTTCTTTATTGGACCGATTCAGAATAGTAAGCTTATCCGTAGGCTTACTCGAACAGTAGAAGCAGTTGTAAATCAGACTATAGCCGCTCTGGGAAATTTGACACAGGAACAATCCGCTATCAGAATGGTAGCGCTTCAAAATCGTCTTGTTCTTGATGTCATACTAGCAGAGAAGGGCAGAGCGTGTAAAATTATCAGGTCGAGCTGCTGTGTTTTCATACCTGATAATGCCCCCTCTGTCTATGAGGCTATTTCTAGATTGCACAAAATTGCGTCCAGCTTACACCAGGATCCTGGCAACTGGACCTGGTCAGGATGGTTTTGGGGACTAGTCTCCACATGGGGCTGGAAATTGATTTCTGCTATTGACATAGCATTGTTTACATTAATGGGATGCTGCCTGTGCATCCAGTGCGGCCCGCCACTCTGTGGATTGTGTGCTACCATGTGCATTCCTAAACCACACATCCAGAAAAAAGAAAATGTTAAGATTATGCTCCAAGATCATATTGATGATCTTATGGCCATCGAGATAGAGGACAATGGTTGCACTCTGGTGCAAGGAGGGAATGTGGAAAAATAGTTTCTCACCCTTCGTGCAACCACTGTTCATTTGATATCAGGACAACCATATTGAATATGGCATCCATTTTGTGAGTGTTTTAAACACCCCGTCGCAGAGGAAATAGGCAGAAAAAGATGCAGCTTGAAAGCAGCTACATCGTGCAATATGCCTAAGACCGAATACCAGACCGGCCACATACCTGCGGTTAAGCCAATTTTGAGAAAAACTAATTTCCACGGAATAACCTGCAATTGGAACAAGGTCATACCTGCCATTTACTACACACTATTATACGCTTCATCTGTTTGCACATTTTTGTTTGTAAGCAATCTCCCACTCCTCTCCCCTGAGGCATACAAATGTTTTTATACCTAACTAGTGGAAAATGATTGAACCTCTGCCATTTGTTTGCATGTAGTAGAAAAATATATAAAAGCTCTATGCTGCGCGAAGTAAGACAGACTACTCCCTAACCCGCTTGGCGAAGGAGCTCTCCCTTAACTCGAGTTATTGAATAAATCCCGATTATTCTCTACGTCTCGGACCCCGTCTCTTTCCTTTTTTTATTATTTATTTAACTTACAAGGAAAATTCAGAGGTATTTTAAATTATTTACCACAGAGTCCTAAGTACAACAAAAATAATCAGCAAAAACATGAGGCAAGGCTGCCAAGTCTAACACGTGTCCCCCCAGCAGAACGTGGGGCCAGCTACCCAACCTCTAGGGAGTTCTCATCACTAAGGCAGAAAAATCTGGAAAGACACTCAGCGTTGGCATGGTCTACCCCTGGGCTGTGTTCCACCTGAAAGTCCATACCCTGTAGGGAGATAAACCACTTCAACAATTTTGGATTCTCACCTCACAATTGCATTTGCTACCTGAGGTGCCTATTGTCAGTCTGAATCAGGAAGTGACCCCAAACAGGTATGTCCTTAACCTCTTCAGTGCCCAGACCACAGCAAAGGCTTACCTCTCAATAGCACTCCACCTTTGTTCCCTGGGGAGTAATTTCCTGGAGATAAAGTCTATAAGTTGGTCTAGGCCCTCTTCATTACATTTTGAAAGTACTGCTCCTATGTCATGCTCTGAAACATTTATCTGTACAATACATTCCTTGGAAAAGTCAGGGACCTTGAGCACAGTGGCTGTGCACATGGCCTGCTTTAGAGAGGAAAATGCTTTTTGACATGCCTCTGTTAACTGGCCTGCTCCTTTGAAGTCAACTCTGTCAAGGGGGCAACAATGGTGCCATATCCCTTGACAAACCTCCTACAGTACCCAGTGAAGCCCAAGAAGGCTCTGACCTCAGTCTGGGTTTTGGGGGGCTCCCAGGCCATGATTTTTTCTATTTTGGCTTGAAGGGGGTGCACCTTACCCCGTCCCACTAGGTGTCCTAAGTACACTACAGATCCCTACACTATCTGGCACTTACTGGCCTTGATAGTCAGGCCTGTCTGTTGCAGAGCCTGAAGCACTTGCTGGAGGTGAAAAAAGTGATCTTTCCAGCTACTGCTGAAAACCGCAAAGCCATCCAAGTAGGCATCACTGAAGGCCTCCATTGCAGCCAGAAATTGATTCACCAGCCTTTGGAAGGTGGCAGGGGCATTCTTGAGTCCCATGGGCATCACTCTAAACTGATAGTGGCTCTCTGGAGTGTAGGGAGGTGACCTCTCCTTTGCTCCCTCAGTTAGAACAATCTGCCAGTATCCTGATGTGAGATCAAAGGTACTTAAGTACTGGGCAGCCCCTAACCTGTCTATCAGCTCATCAGCCTAGGGGGTAGGATGAGAATCAGTCTAAGTGATGACTGAATTTAACCCCCTGTAATCCACACAGAACCTGAGTTCAGGAAGTGTACCTGGTGGGGTAGCTTTGGGTACCAGTTCCACAGGACTGGAACAGGGGCTAATGGAGGGTTCAATCACCCCCAATTCCAGCATTTTAGAAGCCTCCTCTTGAGTGCTGGCCCCTGCCTTGTCAGACAGCCTGTACGATTTAGGTTTGACAGGGGGGCTGTCTCTTGCGTCCACATAATGGGTACATAGGTGGGTAGTCCCAGGAATGAGGGGAAACAGAGACTGGCAGGAGTCCTCTGCTGTTCAGGAGTCAGACTAGGGGAAAGGTTTACACCTTACACTCATCCATCTTTCTCCTTGGAGGCTAAGAGGTCAGGGAGAAGTTCACTCTCCTCTTCCTCCCCTTCATCTGTCACTTAGAGCATGGTGAGCTCAGACCTTTTAAAGCATGGATTGAGAAGGTTGATATGGAACACCCTATTGGGATTTCTAGGGGGCTTAAGGTCCACCAGGTAGATAACCTCACTCTTTCTTGCAACAATGTCAAGGGTCCCAGTCCAATGATCTTGGCGGGCCCTGGTGCTCCATCATCCACATCTTCTGCCCAGGTTTCAATTCCAGAGGGGTAGAATGTTGGTCATACCACAGCTTCATCGCTTCCTGACTTGCTTCTAAGTTGCCAGAAGCTTGCTTCCACACCTTATCCATTTGGCTTCTGAAGGCCAGCATGTAGCGCACTACCTCCTGGGAAATCTTCCTGGGAGCTTGCTCCCACCTTTCTTTTACCAAATTCAGAGGTGCCCTTACGGGGTGCCCATACAGGAGCTCGAAGAGGCTGAAGCCCACTCTCATCTGTGACACCTATCTGTAAGCAAAGAGAAGGCATGGCAAGAGGACATCCCACTTATGCCTCAAGGCCTCAGGTAGACCTCTGATCATGCATTTTAGGGTCTTGTTGAACCTTTAAACAAGCCCATTGGCTTGTGGGTGGTAGGGGTGGTGAACTTGTAAATCACTCCACACTCCTTACACACTGACTGCATGTAAGCAGACATGAAGTTGGTGCCCCTGACAGACACCACTTCCTTGGGAAACCCCACTGGGGTAAAAATTCCTATTAGGGCCTTAGCCACTGCAGGTGGTGGTGCATTCCTCAGAGGTATGGCCTCTGGGCATTCTGTGGCATGATCCGATCCACCAGAACTAGGAAAACACCTGCAGCCAGAGGCTGTCTGTGGATCAATGAGCCCAACAAGGTTGATGCCCATCCTTTCAAAGGGGGTGCCACTATAGGTAAGGGTTTCAGGTGAGCTTTCAGCTTTTACCCTGTCTTCCCACTGGCTTGGCAGGTCATGCAGGTCCTACAGAATGCAGCTGATGAATTCTTTATCCTAGACCAAAATAAATTGGGGACAAGCCTTGCAAAGGTCTTGTCTTCGTCAAGGTGTCTTAACAGGGGTATGCTGTGACCCAGCTCCAGTAGGAAGACCCTGTAGCTTTGGGGACCCACCAGGGCCCATTCTCCCCCATGCACAGGGGCCTTGGGCTCACTGTAAAGAAGGTTGTCCTCCCAGTAAATGTGATGACTTCCAGAGGCATCACCTGCTGCTTGGGCTTCCGTCTGTAGCCTCATGTCCTCCAAAGTTGGACACTCTTTCTGTGCCCTACAGAACTCCTCCTTGGTGGGTTCTCCTTCTATATGCTATCCAGCAAGCTCTGGCAGGTCACCAAGGGGAGCAATGCACTCCTCAATGGGCTCCAGGCGGCCACCGTAGGTGCCTCTTCCACCTCAACTAGGAGACATTCAGGCGTTGGTTTCCCATGCCCTCTGCCTTTACCCTTCTTAGAAGCTGGTTGGGCCATTCTTCAAGGATCCTGCCCATCTTGACTACCATCCTGGGTAGCCATGGACCTGGTAGTCGCACATTTCCACTCAGGCAACCCTAACATTTTCAGGCATGCCTTAAGCTCCACTTTCCTTCCAGGCAGTGCGCTCAAAGCCACTGCCTAACAAACAGTCCACAGGCATAGTGGGGGCCACTGCAAACTTCAGAAGACCTGAGACCCCCCCATACACTCAAATGGAACCAGTCCACTGGATAGTGACCCCCCCCCATTATCAGCCACCACAACCTGGTGGAATACATTAGGTATAACTTGCTCTGGGGACACCAGCTGGCTCCTTACAATAGTAATGCTGGCTCCTGTACACCTCAGAGCCTCAACACATTGCTCATTGATAGTAACCCATTGCCTATACTTTGTAGCATTTGAGGGCACATGAATTTTAGGAACCATCTCACTGTCACCCAGGGACACTCTGAGCTCCCCTACTTACTGGGACAAACTCCTTCCCAAGCACTATACTAGCCAGCTCTGGTGTCTTTCCTTCAGTGGGAGATGGTGTTCTTTTTGGGCACTTGGCATCCCCCTTGTAGTGCCAATACTTGAAACACTCATAGCATTTGGGAGTTTTTGGCTGATTTTTGTCTAGGAAGCTCTTTTTCTGGTGGCCAGATTGAGAAGGGGACCCTTTCCCTTGTGAACAATTTTGAGAGAACTCCTTTTTACCTTCCGCTCCTGGTTGTAATCCTAACCACCCTTTTGGGAGTCCCCCCAGATGCCTTCTTGGACACTCTGGTGCTGACCCAGATGTCCGCCTCCTCAGCAACCTTCCTGGGGTTAGTCAGCTTGCTATCAACTGGGATTTGGTGCAGTTCTGGAAAACAAGTATCTACCATGTGTTCCTTTAAAATTAAGTTGTACAACCTGTATAATCATCAACCTTATGGTCCCTCTCTGAGCCCTTTAATGCCTTGTTAGTATAGTCCAACCATGCCTGAGAAGAGATCTTGTAGCTGCCCCTGAGCCTCTTTCTATATTTCTCAGGAGTCAGCCCAAACTTGTTGACTAAAATGACCTTCATGAGGGCATACTGTGTCTGCTCTTCTACCTCTAGTGTTAGTAGTGTATCCCTGCCCACTGTGGGACATATCTCCATAGTCCACCCCCCAGGATTCCTCAGGAACCTTGTGCGCCCTTAGAGCAAATTCATAGGCAGAGATCCATTTGTCTATGTCATCCCCCGCAACATAACTGGGTACCAAATATTTTGGGATGCACACCTTTCCTTCTCTAGCGTACACTGCAGGTATGGTGCCACCATTGCTGCTGGAATCCAGCTGCTTAGATTTGAGATCCATCTCTCTGAGACTGAGCTCATGTGCCATTCTCTGCCCCTTCATGGATAGCCCCCTCTACTCTACAACGTCCTCCTTCTCCAGTTTTGCAAGCTCCAATTTTCACTTCCTCCCCTCCCTCCTGCTCCTGTCCTCCAGCTCCTCTGGAGACAGGTTCCTGGCTGACACACTGCTTCCTGCCCTAAGGGGGGACCACTGCTCCTGGCAAGATGTTGGCCCTCTGCTCCATAGGCAATCCCAGACTTTCCAGTGAGTCTTGGCTCAGCTCCGCATTCTCATCTTCTGATCATCCTCCTCTGGGGTCACAGGTCCTGCATTGTGAGTTGCTGCCCAGGCTTTTAGTGCATCTGCAGCTCCACCTTCCTGGTGAAGCCTTTAGTGGACTGCTCAATCCCCTTGCATAGTTCCTTGTGCTGGGCCACAGTGTAGGTCACCAGCTTGGCAAGCTCAAAATACATTTTTGCAGATGCAGATGTAAACCCTCCAGCCAGACACATAATTTTAGGAAAAAGCAAAAATGCTGATCAGGGAGAATTGAAAAATCAAAAATGCCAATTGGTAAAGATATGGAAAAAAAGAAATGGCAATCAAGAGATATTGATTCGAACTGGTCTCAGGTATGGAGTGGTAGTGTACACCAAACTACTGTAAGGCTCTGCACAAATGCAAGTCCTATCCTCACTGCTGATCACCAATGGCAAAACATTGGGTGTATAGTTGGCAGAAGTATACACCATGTCCAAGTAGGGACCACAATCCTAGTCAGGGTAAGTCACCATAAATTAATGTGCTCACCCTCTGGTAGCTTGGCACAGAGCAGGCAGGCTTAACTTAGGGGGCAATGTGTGAAGTAATCGTGTAACACTTCAAACAGTAACACAGTGAAAACACCACAGACGACTACCAAGTTAGAAAAACTGATTACATTTTTATGAATAAAACAAGATCAAAACAACAAAAATCCAACAAGCAGAAGTTGAGCTGTGACTTTTTTTAAATGTCTGCAAATTTAGCACTTAGAACCTTAAAGTGCGAACCGGGGCTATCTGGTCACGATAGATCAGGGTAAATCCCAAAGTTCAAGTCTAGCGAGACGGTGCAATTGTCCTTGTATGGAGTGTTGCGTCGATGTAGAAAATCCGATCAGAGGAGCAGGGGTGATGAAGCGAAAGCCATGCGTCGGTTGCGGTCTGTGCAGTTGGAAATGCATGGTCATCGAGTCGCGCAGTTGAGGCGATTTCCTTGAGGAGGGGCGTGGAGACAATCCCTCTACAATGAAGGTGATGTATTAGAGCTGAGGGTGATGCACCAACCCTGAGCCCCACAGTCGGTGGTACAATGTCTTCATCTTCAGCGGCAGCTGCGATGCGTTGAGTTGAGGATAGATGTGGCGGTTCCGATCGGCATTGTGACTGCGATGCATGGATTTTACTGGTTCAGCACAGGGAAACCCCCTTCCAAGGGCCCAGGGCTGGATTGGCACCACTTGGCAGGGAGGACTCACAGTTGGCAGAGCCCAGGTGCTGTTGTAGAGTTACTGGAAAGTTTTGATGTCTCTGAGACATCAGGACAGGTAGCAAGCAGATAAGCCCTTGGAGTCACTCTGGGTTCAGGTGAGTTGGATCCAGTCCTTCTCACCCAGGCAGAGAGGTCAGCAGGCAAGTCAGCAAGGCAGAAATGCAGTTCTTCCAGAGCAGCAGTCCAGCAGAGTAGCAGTCCTTGTAGCAGCACAGCAGTCCTTCTTCCTGGCTCAGTACCCACAGGTCCAGAAGTGTACTGATTTGGTAGGGTCAGAGGTCCAGTACTTATGCCCTGCTGTGCCTTTGAAGTGGGAGTGACTTGAAAGAAGGGACTTTGAAGTGCACAGAGGTTGTTTCTTCCTGCTCTGGCTCCAGACTCACTACAGGGGTTTAAGAATTCCTTTGTGTGGGAGCAGGACACTGCCTATTCAGTTGTGAGCGTCAGCTCCTCCCTCCCATCCTGCCCAGGATGACCCATCAACATGCAAATGGCCCCTCTGTCACACCATGGCCCCTCTGTCACACCTACCCTTCCTCTGTGTGAAGTTGTCTATAGGGAATGCAGGAGATGTGCTGCAGGCGCACACAGGGCAAAGAGCAGGAAAATTCCAACTTTCTGAAAGTGGCATTTTCAAAATTGTAATAATAAATTCGACCTTACCATTAAAAAGTATTTGTTGTTACAATTCCATAGGTACTTTACATGACATGCTTACTCCTGCTCAATTAGAAATTACAGCCTGTTAAATGTAATAAGGAATCCCCCAATGTTACCCTATGAGATGGGAAGGCCTTGCAGTAGTGAAAAACGACTTTAGGAGGTTTTCACTACCAGAACATGTGAAATTTATAAGTACCTGTCCTATCTTTTAGTTACACAGCACCCTGCCCTATCAACTACCTAGGGCCTACCTCAGGGGTGGCGTATATGTAATAAAAGGGTAGTTTAAGGCTTGGCAAGAGGTTTTAAATGCCAAGTCCACATGGCAGTGTAAACTGCACACAAAGGCCCTGCAATGGAAGGCCTGAGACATGTTTAGGGACTAATTGAGTGGTTGGCACAGTCAGAGCTGCAGTCCCACTAGTAGCATTTAATTTACAGGCCCTGGTCAGGTGCAGTGCACTGTTATAGGGACTTGCAGATAAATTAAATTTGTCAATTGTGGACACATCACGCAAACCATGTTTCAGGGGAGAAGCACATGCACTTTAGCTCTGGTTGGCAATGGTAAAGTGCTCAGAGTTCTAAGTCCAACAAAAATGATTAGCAAAAATATGAGGCAAGCAGGCAAAATGTTCAGGGAAGACCACCCTAAGGCTGTCAGGTCTAACACATGACATTGTATTTTCATCAAGTATTCTCAAATACAACTCCCTCACATATTTTTTCTCATATGCCTATGCACGCCCATCACATGTCAGCTATGACTCCCATAATGCCAAGGATGCCCACATTGTGCCAGGGATCATCACTATTTACGGGTACCTCAATTATGCCAAGGTGTAACACCATAATGCCAAGAATGCTAAGAATATGCAAAGGATTGCCCCATGATCTTAGTTGTAGGCTCCATTGGGTTGTAAATAACCACTATCGTGGAAGAGATGACCCCCATGTGTCCAGGGCCAATAATGGTTCCAGAGCTCAGGGGCTGCTACGAGGCATTGTGAGGGCCACCATTCTCTCTGTCTCCCAACTTTGCCCCCCAGTTTCCTCTGCTAATCGGTTTCTCTCAAAAACTTCTACTCCAGCTTCTGTAGGTCTGCACTAGCACTGCATTGACTATAATTAGCATTCTTCTTTTACACAAACAATTTGACTGATGGGGCGACAACATGACAATGTAGCATTGCCTCCTGAAGATCATGCTCAAGGACTACACTATCAGTTGCACTGTGTGTGTGCTTGGTACGCTCACACTGGTTTGGCTGGTTGCAACTCTGCAGGACTGAAGCTCACCAGTGCTGACGTTTGCACTTTACAGAAGGTGATTTTTCTCAGCAAAAGTCCCTGTGACTGATGTGCTGTGCTTGCTCCATGTCCACAAGGTATTCCGCACTGTAGACCACTCTTAATAACATTCTAGAGCTGTCAACTGTACATATGTACACCAAAAAGTAAACACACAATTCAAAATGTATTGAAAGCCCCACTAGTTGCATATCTAATAAATACATTATTCATAACATATTCTAGAGACTATATATTCATACATCACTCACACACTATCAGGGTGCACCTCCACATGAAACTTTTTATACCGATTGCATATTTCTAAAGCAATTAATTTAACTAAATCGTCAAAACATTTCTGCCTCTTCCTATTTTTCAACACGACTTTCGTTAAGCCAGCAGTTCACAGAGTACAACAATTTATGTACAACTCATAGAAATTGCCCAGGCCATTGTACCTGGGTTCCAGGCCCACTGAAGTCAAAAGGTTGAGAACTGCTGCTTAAAATTATATTTAGCAAAAAAAAAAAAAGAAACTTTTCGAAACATGCATTATTAGATCCTCAGGAATCCTTCTATTGATCAATACCATGCATGAAAGGATGACGGGCACCGCATGTTGAATGACATACCTGTTACATATAGTGCCGATTAATCCTGAGTAGCCTAGAGGGGGTGGCGCCAGGCTACATTTGGTCAGTCATTGGGAAGTGGTCGGGGTGGAGAATGGATAGAGGACGGGAGAGAGAAGGAGAACTAAGGCTAATGGCAGGAGAGTCAAGGGTGGGAGGATGTTTAAGAGATAAATAGATGTGCAGCCGGGGGACACAGAAACAGACAGGAGAGGAACTAAGAAACACAGGGGTCAGAATATGTCAAAAGGGGCAATAGGGACACAGTGACAAGAATCGGAAAGGCCTTGGAAGGTGTGCAAGAGGTGGAAGATGAATGCGGGATGAAGAAAGGGGCTTGAACGGGGGTAATTGTAGAGGGTGGACTTGGGAGCAGAAGGAGAAAAGGATTGACTGAGTCAAAGAGGAGACTGGAAGGACTGTGAGAAGTGACTGGACAAGTGAATGGGACTGGAAGCTATATAGGAAAGAAGCAAGCATTCACAGGGATATCCTCTTATAGAAGTTTCACTCGGCTACTCCGGTCAAATGCAGAACCGTGAAATCAGGCAACCGGAATGAGAAGTCAGATCAGATTCGACACTCAAGTTCAGTTAATGGGACCGGAACCGAATACTGTGTATAATACATATATCATTAGTGGGGCTCTGAATACTTTTTAATTAGAATTCTTCTGTATCTTACCTGTAAGTAACAGCTGGGGATTCATAGGTGTGTTGTTGCAAGAGTGATTCACCTGAGATTTAAAAAAAGTTGTCTACTTTTTAGAGAGAGCGATAGAAAGGCTTGTTCCAAGAGGCCTTCGCGTTTTAGCCTGCCATGATAGTAATAATACCTTTTTTTATAAATGCAAATAAGTCGCTACTTCTTACAAGTGGAATTGCACTAATGGAGCCTCCATCAAAGGCTCATATAAATTTATGTGAAATTGACTCATCTCAAAAGCTTTCAAGATGAAACAAGTACAAATTGATTCTGACCCTTGCTGTGCACCACACATATCATGTTTACCGGACGCCCTGTTTGGTGGTGTAACCATCTTTTTATGGGATACTATGCGCGTGTATAAAGGCAAACCCCTGCTAAGATTTGGTATAACTGCTTTAAAATGAGTTGTTACGTCAAACAGGGTACGTTATGCAGGTCATCTTTGCTTTCAACTCACTTCCATTAGAAAGGTATTAAAATGTAGGTGTGCATGGCTCCTTTCTGTGGAGAGAGATTTGTATTTTAGGCTTGAGTCTCATCTGTGAGAAGCCAACCACATGCAGACGTGGCTCACCTTTGTGGAAGAGGCTCTATAAATGTGAATTGCGGCTCTTCTCTCTGAAGGAGACGCTATAAATTGTAGAAAGAGCACTATTTTGTGTGCTTGTCTGCACTAACTACATCAGAGGGAGCTTACTGGCAAAAAACAACTTTACCTGAGATCTTTACAGGGAGTGCAGAATTATTAGGCAAATGAGTATTTTGACCACATCATCCTCTTTATGCATGTTGTCTTACTCCAAGCTGTATAGGCTCGAAAGCCTACTACCAATTAAGCATATTAGGTGATGTGCATCTCTGTAATGAGAAGGGGTGTGGTCTAATGACATCAACACCCTATATCAGGTGTGCATAATTATTAGGCAACTTCCTTTCCTTTGGCAAAATGGGTCAAAAGAAGGACTTGACAGGCTCAGAAAAGTCAAAAATAGTGAGATATCTTGCAGAGGGAGGCAGCACTCTTAAAATTGCAAAGCTTCTGAAGCGTGATCATCGAACAATCAAGCGTTTCATTCAAAATAGTCAACAGGGTCGCAAGAAGCGTGTGGAAAAACCAAGGCGCAAAATAACTGCCCATGAACTGAGAAAAGTCAAGCGTGCAGCTGCCACGATGCCACTTGCCACCAGTTTGGCCATATTTCAGAGCTGCAACATCACTGGAGTGCCCAAAAGCACAAGGTGTGCAATACTCAGAGACATGGCCAAGGTAAGAAAGGCTGAAAGACGACCACCACTGAACAAGACACACAAGCTGAAACGTCAAGACTGGGCCAAGAAATATCTCAAGACTGATTTTTCTAAGGTTTTATGGACTGATGAAATGAGAGTGAGTCTTGATGGGCCAGATGGATGGGCCCGTGGCTGGATTGGTAAAGGGCAGAGAGCTCCAGTCCGACTCAGACGCCAGCAAGGTGGAGGTGGAGTACTGGTTTGGGCTGGTATCATCAAAGATGAGCTTGTGGGGCCTTTTCGGGTTGAGGATGGAGTCAAGCTCAACTCCCAGTCCTACTGCCAGTTCCTGGAAGACACCTTCTTCAAGCAGCGGTACAGGAAGAAGTCTGCATCCTTCAAGAAAAACATGATTTTCATGCAGGACAATGCTCCATCACACGCGTCCAAGTACTCCACAGCGTGGCTGGCAAGAAAGGGTATAAAAGAAGGAAATCTAATGACATGGCCTCCTTGTTCACCTGATCTGAACCCCATTGAGAACCTGTGGTCCATCATCAAATGTGAGATTTACAAGGAGGGAAAACAGTACACCTCTCTGAACAGTGTCTGGGAGGCTGTGGTTGCTGCTGCACGCAATGTTGATGGTGAACAGATCAAAACACTGACAGAATCCATGGATGGCAGGCTTTTGAGTGTCCTTGCAAAGAAAGGTGGCTATATTGGTCACTGATTTGTTTTTGTTTTGTTTTTGAATGTCAGAAATGTATATTTGTGAATGTTGAGATGTTATATTGGTTTCACTGGTAATGATAAATAATTGAAATGGGTATATATTTTTTTTTGTTAAGTTGCCTAATAATTATGCACAGTGATAGTCACCTGCACACACAGATATCCCCCTAACATAGCTAAAACTAAAAACAAACTAAAAACTACTTCCAAAAATATTCAGTTTTGATATTAATGAGTTTTTTGGGTTCATTGAGAACATGGTTGTTGTTCAATAATAAAATTAATCCTCAAAAATACAACTTGCCTAATAATTCTGCACTCCCTGTAGATTCCCCCAACAGCAGCATCATCGTTCAGGGCTCCGTTTAAGAGAGGAGGGCAGTAACCAACAAAACATTACAGACCTATTTTTCGCCTTCACCTCCATTCACTTATTCCATTGTCAAGGTGCATTAAGCGCAGTATTGGCTCCACGACTAAGAACGCTTTGTGGTTTAGATTACTTCGAAAAAGATTATAAACTGTCCACCAACTCAGGCAAGCCCATTTTCAGCTGTGCTCTCTGTGATGTAACTCCTGAAGGCTGTACACACAACTGAAGGCAGGTAGGTGCCTTTGACGTGCTTGCTGACCTGTAGTAATAGTGGTATGAAATTGCAAACATTGCAATAGTAGCACTATACGAAAAATGATATTTCCATTTAATATTAACTCTCTGAGCTACCCTCTTCATTTTTGAGAGATTGAAGTTCAGCAGCTAAACAAACAGCTTCATCTTGCCGATTTCCACAGCCCGCTAGCTCTCACGGTTAATGGCCTCCTCCATAAAGCCCTTCCAGGATTGTTTATGCGTAATTCACTCCTGAATCGCACCACTCACAAAGGTAGTTCAGTATATACAAAGTGGAAGATTACTAGGCAATTGGTGACGTTATTTAGGGCCAGATGCAGGAAACGTTTAGCGAGTCGCAAACGGCAAAAATTGCCGTTTGCGACTCGCTAAACGCATTTCCCTATGCAGAAATGCATATTGCGAGTCGGGACCGACTCGCAATATGCATTTCAGAATCGCAAATAGGAAGGGGTGTTCCCTTCCTATTTGCGATTCGGAGTGGAATGCAATATCATTTGCGACCGCATATGCGGTCGCAAAGGGTATCGCAGTTACCATCCACTTCAAGTGGATGGTAACCCACTCGCAAATTGGAAGGGGTCCCCATGGGACCCCTTCCACTTTGTGAATGGACCCAAAATTATTTTTTCAGGGCAGGTAGTGGTCCAATGGACCACTACCTGCCCTGACAAAATACCGAAACTAAAGGTTTCTTTTTTTTTTTTAAGTGCAGCTCGTTTTCCTTTAAGGAAAACGGGCTACACTTTAAAAAAAAAACTGCTTTATTGATAAAGCAGTCACGAACATGGAGGTCTGCTGACGACAGCAGGCCTCCATGTTTGCGAGTGCCTAGACTTGCTATGGGGCCGCAATTTGCGACCCACCTCATGAATATTAATGAGGTGGGTCATTGCGACCCCATAGCGAGTCGTAGCGGTGTCTGAGACACCGTTCTGCATTGGCTCGCAAATTGCAAGTTGCAATTTCCACATTTGCTACATCTGGCCCTAAGTGGTGTGGCAATTCATGGTACACAGATCATTTTGTGTACTGCAATAATAGTTGTCATTTGAGAAGATCGTAAGAGTCACAGTAAACTTCTTGTGTGCATACTAACATGAAATCCTTCTTCAGGTACTGTGGTGGGTGCTGCTACCTGCATTTCTTTCTTTACCCTTTCCTACCCTATTATTGGATTTGGGATTGGTATCCGTAATTCCATAGAAGGCCTGTAAGCTCTGTCCCTGAATGGTGGAACTTGTTCATTTTAGTTACGCTCGTCCTTAAATTTTCCACAACTCTCCCAGAATCAGGCCACTGACGGGGGCGTAGCTTCAGGCGGTGTGTGTGTTGGGTATTACATCCTTCTAACAAAAGTATCTTGTGATAAATAGTTGGGTACAGGGGCTTTTAGTTGGGTATGGTGAGGTGTCATGTCAGATTTCAGCAGGAATTTTACACACACAAACAAAAACGGACACACACTCTGCATTCCTTTCCCTTTCTGCTGCCCCTAAGCCCCTCTTGTGCACTAGCTTGTTGTATAATGTATTTCAACATTATGTGCCAGCATGATTGTTGGGATATCAAGTTCACCACATCCCACCAATCTTACAGACCAAGCTACGCCCCTGGGCACCGATTCTTGCCTG
This sequence comes from Pleurodeles waltl, assembly GCF_031143425.1. Classification (NCBI taxonomy): domain Eukaryota; kingdom Metazoa; phylum Chordata; class Amphibia; order Caudata; family Salamandridae; genus Pleurodeles; species Pleurodeles waltl. The sequence continues at coordinate 636,753,403 of NC_090439.1, forward strand.
AGGCCTTACCACACCAGAGCACTTGCACATTTACTATAGTACTTCACTGTAGTGTCCTGCTGGACACATTCTAGTGTTTCACGAGCCACTCGGCTGAGGGCTAGCCTTACAATCACACCCGACACCCATCCAATACAGGTGTCACCAGTCAGGTGACCCTGCCAATAAAAAGGGCTGGGCGCATGTGCCCAAGGCCAGTTCCTACAACCATGCTACAGTGTCTGTGTCACCTTTATTTCGTAGCATGAGGGCCTGGGGCCCACAACACTACAATGGCGACGAGTGGGTTCGCCCCACGCATGAACGGACTGCAGACCCGTCGCTCCTCGTGAGCGAGAGCATAAGGTTCCTGCTCTATAAGAAGTGTGCTGTTGTAGCTCCTGTGAGTCGGAGCTCACGTCATGCCTGCGGTGCCACCCCCGTACAGACATCCCGAGAGGCCTGCAGTGGTGAGGAAGCTGCCGCGGCCTGTGAAGGGAGAGAAAGGCGCGTTGAAGCCCCAGCCCCGCCGGCACATGACATGGTAAGGGCTGTCCTGCTGCCCCTCTCCGCAAAAGAAGCTGCGCTCAGCCGATCGTACCCCCCCTGGGAGTGGCGCACCAATAAGGAACAGCGAGCAACATAGCGGCCCCCAACACTGCCAAGACGGCTGCAGCCGCCGCAAAGAAGAAAGGGCAACGGTGCTGCCGCGCACCGCACAAGGCGTGAGGTGCCCAGGGCATCCCTCCACCCTTGTCAGCAAAAAAAAAAAAACAGCCTGCAGCATTAGGGAAGGCCGTTGCGGGCGCGCAAGGCAAAGGTACTGTTGCGCACTGTGAAATATTAAAAAAAAACAATGGCCAGGGCCGGCTTCCCCCAATCCCACCTCCAGGAAGGTAACACAGCCCGCAGCATGAGCAAAAGCTGTTGCAGCCACACGGAGAGGTGCTGACAGGCACAAAAGATGAAGCAAAGGTCCCAGAGACCGCCTCCCACTTAAACCCACGTCAGATGCCAAGGGGGGGGTTCGCAGAACAGACACGCAATGGCATGCACCAACAAAGCTGACCCCACCACAGAATTCCTGCCTCGTCACCACGAGGCTGAGTAAGAAAAAAAAATAATATTACAATAAAACAAGGAAGAAATGAAGAGAAATGAAGAACAGAAAAGAAGAAAAAAAAATAAAGAAAACTGCACTTACCTGAAGCCCCCACCAGCATGATGACCTGCTTCCAGCCAGCATGCTCTCCTCACCAGCATCTGTTTTCCACAAACGAGGCCCGTTGGAGGATATTTCAAGTACCTCAGTATCAGTCAACCAAAGCCATTTGCTCTGTCAACCTCATACTATTTGTAAGACTTCCTTTACCTGGGAATGTTTGTTCAAGAATGACATGTTATGGCTACACTTTTTTATTTGTTTCTCAAAAAAACATTCCCTCTGAAAATCCAGGCCTGTTTACAACCAACAAATTTTGTTTGTTCATGATAAAAATGAAAAATTACCAACACGTTCAAAATCCATACCAAACTGTCATAAGGTCAATTGCGTTGGCTTTTGTGCAGTTCATGCACAAAGACATAAACACACAGACACCATGCAAGCACACAGTGGCTTAGATCATACGTGCAATTATGTATGCACATACAGACAATATAATTAGAGACACCCGCATGCACAGGTCACAAGATATAGAGAATCCTAAACATAGATATACCTGTATCCATGAACAAGGCCCACTAAGCCCATGAACCCCCATCAACTGGTATAGGTATGTATACACAGAGGCTTGTGCATATAAGCAAGACACATACAGACACAAATACACTGCCACACCTGGACAGGCTACTTTGAAACAACATCACTAATTTCCGGGGCGCTTCAACCGATACAATGAGGTAAATGTGGAAAATGAGTCCAATATCAGGGTGAATGCCAAAAAGGGCAGCATGACAGTAGACCATGCTGAAGACGAAAGGGCATGGGGGTTTTAATGAGTAGAAGTGTGTGTTCTGGTGCATTTATTAAGCAAAAGGAATCGGAGAGTTCAGTTGTGATTATCTGTGGATGGAGGTTATGGTTTAAAATTGTGCAAAGGTGATCTTGTCAGCATTAACTAAAATGTTTGCAACATACAAAGGACATACCTTTTTTACTAACATGATGGATAGGAGCATATGGCCAGACGTATTAAGAAAACTATTGCAAAAAGTGGTTGCAATTTGCAAAAAAGCCTTTTTGAGAACAGCCTGTAATTTTGCAAACTGACTTATTTACAGACAGATCTTTTCTCAAGTATTTGATTCCAAGTGGGTCGCAGTCTGACATATCCATTAGGCAGATCACAAATTGCGACTCACTCTGATTGGTTTCAATAGCAGGGATGGTGGCCTACAAGAATTAGCACCATCCCTCTTACAGTTTTCAACAAAACCTCTTTCAAAAGTTTCATTGAGAGTTGGCAGGGGTCCCCTGGATTACTGCTTACTCTCTCTTAAACTTGCAAACCAATTCACCAAGTGAAAGTAGTCTAAATGGGTCCTCTTCCAATTTGTGAACAAGTTACCACCCTAACTTGGGGGACTGTAACTTTTCAAACGCTTGCAACCAGAATTATAGCTGCAAACCATTGATACATTTGGTACCAAACCGCCATTTGGAAGGGATACCCACAACACATCCCTTTCAAATTGAGATTTGGTATCCAGTTGCAATTACGTTTTAGTAGGTATTAAAACTTTACTGATTCTTTAAATGGGTTTTGTACATGGGAAATAACTTTTTTTGCAGTCACAAACTCCGAATTTGAGTGTTTCAGACCACAAAAAGTTTAGTACATCTGAACCATAGCCGTTAATTATCACAACAGTAAAATGAGGTTACACACAATGAAGGAATCAAGGCTGCATGGTGAGAAGCTCCACCTGGAAGCACCAATGAAAAATACAGCAAATCGTTAACCCTCTTGTTTTCAACTAACAGAGTGAGGCAAGATCTTTAGTTTGTTTGTTAACTCGGCCTCTCATCACACTACTTCTCTCTCTCTCCTGCTCAAAGGACAGTCTCATGTTTTTCTCCAAGTGGACGATTTGATACTAAGATGCTAAAAGTAAAATCTAGTGAATTATTCCTCATTGTATCTAGACCCTTGCCTGTTCCCTTATCCTGACTAATTTATAACAGCACAGACACTTTGTTTCTTCCCAGTGCTTTCCCCCTGTGGAAGGAATACTGGTCTAGCTGCCATAAATATGCCTGTCTTGAATCTACTGCTTCTGACCCCTGGCCAACTTCAGTAAAACACTCCCATTTCAAATCTTCCTTTCTACAGTATAATCATGAAACAGAGGTCACTGTCCAACAATATGGGGTCTGTGGTGCACCTAAAACGATGTTCCCCCTGCAGATTGTGAAGAGGGCCTCTGAGTCTCACATACCTCACAAATATTCATTGGCCCCTCTGAACCGGGGCATAGCTTGGTCAGTAAGATTGAGGGGTGTGAGCTTTATATTTCATCATGCTGGTTAAAACACATTATATGGAAAGCAGAGCAGAAGGGGGGGGGCTTAACCCCCTTGGGTGCGTGTGTCAGACACTGGCCGACACACACCCTCTCCAGTGGGTCTGTCGGCCACTGGCCAGGGCTTTAAAGAGGATTCTTTTCTGCCCCACGGTGGAGACATGGAGTCACTTCTGCATCTCTCCCTGCCCCCTTCCACCTATCTGTGATGTCAGTACCCGACAAGCTGTGCTGATGTCAACGTTTCCCCACCAGCATGGGAGAAAGCAGCAGGCAAGCGCTTCTTTGTTGGTGGGGTTTGGGGGGGGCCGCAATGCCTCCCCAGATGTCAAGTAAAGGGGAGAGCCTCATGGATCATGGCACAGTTGCAGTCCATGGCTAGGAAATGGCACTAGGCTACCAAGGAATCATAATGGGGGGTCGGGCCTTGTGCAAGTGGGTCACCACAATGGGCCTGCAGAGAAAGCACACATTTCTTTAAACAAATATCTCTCTCTCTCTCTCTGTATATATATATACATATATATATATATATATATATATATATATATCTACAACAATATACAGCTTTCATGCAGCAGTAAAAATGTCAAGATAACTCTTGTGATGTTCCTGCTAGAGAGAGAGAGAGATAGAGAGGGAGAGAGATCAACGTTTTGTCTAGTGGTAGTTTTGACATGCCATAAAGTAGCACAGAGGGTTAATTCATTATCCCTTCAGTGAAATTTGCATCACTGTATAGGTCAAGTGATATTTCTTCCTTCCAGCCCTTGATAAGAAAAGATTGTCAACGCTATGAAAGACCAGATCCAGCACCCTAGCAGAGATTTAGTTCTTCAGACCTCAGGGATATACGAAGTAAGTAGAAACCTTGCAAATTTGTAGGCATGGTATGACTTTTTCTCTGGTTAAAACTATTCCTATTTGTATGTCACTTTACCAAATATATACGAGCCTCATGGCTTAGCCTGTAGTATGCCTACTGCAAAGAACAGATGTGTATTTTATTCGATAGCCAAGTGGATTAGTAAAGCCAGCCGTTACCAGCACTTTAAAATAAATTAAATGTATGTGCAAGAAGGGCTATGGAGAGATGAAGGGAATTTTTTCTGGGTGGTAGTGAGGGAATCCAAGGAGGAGAGGTCATGGGGGGAGCGTGCTAAAAATGATTGTTGCACTGGGCACCACCAGCGCTAAAGGCTGTGATGATGCGTATGTGGTAAGGTGAAGTAATACTGTGTATTTTTTGTCTTTTTTAGTGTCTTTGGAGAACCTGCAGATTTAGGAATGAAGACAAGGTAAGGTGACTTTGTTGTTATTTACTGTTGCACACATCAGTCACCTATCACTAGCGATGCTGGATGTAAAGTCGATTTGGCCAACTTTTTGCCAACTGACTAAGTGCATTTCTTTTTGGATGATGACTCTCTTGAGCAAATTGTGCAGCACACAAATTTGCATGCCAAACAATTTCTGAGGGAGCATGGAGGCGCTCTAGGGCACACCAGTGGACTCCCACTTCACTTGGGATGGATATTTTTGGACCTTATGTTTAAAATGGGGTTAGTGCAGAAACCAACCTTGCTGTCCTACAGGTCTACTCGCATGGTTTGGGTAATCCCCATCTGTGCACCGTACATGAGAAGAGATTGTTATTTGCTATAGCAGTGCATGCTGCATTTCAATGACAATTCTGCTGCATTGCCTCAGGACCATCCAGACCATGACAGCTTGTTCAAGATTCAGCCTATTGTGTAATTGTGTATTGTGTAATTTGTCTGCCAGGTTTCCAGAGATTTATATTACTGAAAAGAATATAGCCATTGATGAGTCCTTACAAAGGGAGGCACCTGTTGAGGCAGTACATTGGGAGCAAAAGAACTCGCAATGGCATCAAGCTATACATGCTGTGTGACAGCTCTACTGGCTATGCGTACAGCTTGAGAGTGTATACAGGGAAGGACTCCACTCTAAACCATGTAGGTTGCCTTCCCATGCTAGGAGTCACAGTAAAGGTTTATTGGGAGCTTTTCTAGCCTCTCCTTCACAAAGGTTATAACCTTTATGTGGACAATTTCTAGATGGGAGTAGAGATGTTCAGTATGTTGTACAAAGCTGGCACTGTTCCTAGTCAAGTTCTCGGATATGTGTGATGTGTACCTGCTCACTACAATTCATGATGAGAGCACTTCCTCAGTCACTGTTTGTGGTCAGATGGCCGAAGTTCACAAGCCCACCAATATACTTGATTAAAACAAGTACATGAACGGAGTGGATAAGAATGACCAGGTTCTTCAGCCATACAGTGCAAGTCATAAAACTCATGCTTGGTACAACAAACTGTTTATCCATCTGATCCAGATGGCAACATACAATCCATATGTTGTTTACTGTCATACAACCACAGGAAGAATCATATCTTTCCTTGACTTTCAGTTGTCCGTCACTGAAAGTCTTACTGCTACAGAAGCAGCAGCCTCAACTACATATGTTCTGGACGACGGGGCAAGGCTGCAGGAGCGACACTTTGCTGATCACATTCCTGAAACACCTAAAAAGGCTCAACCATGGGGAGCGTGTCTTGGCAGTTGATCATGGCAGTCTCACATTGAAACCATTCCGTATGATCACTTGCCACCTGCCGCCACCTTTCAGCACCCCAACGAGAAAATGACGGCATCCTGCCCATGAGCTCCATATGCTGTCTGCGGAGGGGAAGGTGCACTTGGGTGCTGCAGATATCTGTCATGCTGCCGAATCAGAATCGGGGCCGGTGAGTCACAGCGGAGAGACATGCAACTGAAGCTATCACTGAGGATGTGGCGTGCTAGATGCGGCTAGCTGGGGCCTGAAATCTGCATCCCTCAGCGTAGAGTGGGGCCCCTCTTCTCTCCCACCCACTTTCCCTTGAGTTGCAGTGCTCGGACCGCACCTACCACCTCCTCAACTTCAGAAGGGCGCCGGGGATTCCCAGCTGTAGATGCCCAGGCCTGCTGATGTGGGAATCATCCCCGTGGCTCAGACTTTTGTGCCCCATCTCCCCGCTTTGAGAGGGCTGATTAAGAGAGGCTTCAGCCTCATTTGGCCAGCTCCAGGGACCTGGAGCACTTTAAATTACTGCTAAGTGGGCGGCGGGCCCAGGCCACAGACTTGTGGACTTAGGGGGTGGGCCAGGGAAAGGCTTCACTGGTCTCGAGCGATTCCACCCCCACCTCTCATCATTGACTTACAGTGATGTGGAAGGCCACCTCGTTGGTCCCACCCCTGACTCTACTGGGGGACAGGCCATGGCCTACAGGTGAGGCGGGACCCGTGTTGCAGTGTGGCCTTTGTTGGGACCCCTGAATCTGATGTGACCCTATTTTCTTTCTTGGTGCTGGGCTCCTGCAGTGGTGTGGACTAGATTCCCAAGGAGGCATGGCATCTGGATGCTGACTGGGGCGCTCACAGGAAGCCATGAGAATCAGTGCGCCTTGCGTGAGCATTGCGGGAGCATTGGAAATCATCAGATTCCTGGACAGGAAGTTATTTTTGCTCACTACGCACTATTCTTTGGACGGGAGGGGCCGATCCCCCTCTTTTCTCACTACCGAACTTTCACTTGACACAGCCAATGTAATCTTCTGGTGCTTGATACTAGATCTTGGTGATGTGCCATGATTTTCTGCATGGGGATACTCCTAGGGGCTTCTCGGGGCTAGCTATCTCTGTCATCGAGATGGCCAGGCCAGGCTTTGGTGCATTTTGCGCCAGGATAAAGCTCCACCTGGCACCAAGCAAAGTACTCTTGACAAATACACCCAGTCTGGGGGGCCTGCATCACTCCCTGGGGCAGGCAGCTCAGAGGACTCCATACCTGAAAACGCTGCCCTCCTTGAGGCCATTATGCACAACGATACATGCTGGATGCCAAAATTGGGGCAGTGGGCACCGAGGCTTCCCAGCTAGGGTCTTTGAAGTGGAGGTTTCTGTTGATTCTCTAGAGCAGACAGTGACCAAACTTACGGCAGTGAATAGGGAGCTGATGGCCCGGGTCAAAGATGCAGAGGGCAGGGCTCACCGCATTAACCAGTGAGGGCCACTCATTGGAATGCTTCTTGGAACAATGGCTCTGCGCACTGATGCCCCCGGGGGCCCTTTCTTTGTGATTGAGCGGGTCTATAGGGCCCTGCTACAGTGCCCCCCACCTGTGGCTAGACCCAGACCTGTAGTCACCAGGCTCCTTAACTACATATACAGGGACATTATCCTTAAACATGCCAGACCCCAAAAACAAATTATGTACCAATGGCATATCATTTTGATTTTCCCAGATTACACAAGGATGGTTGAGCAACCATGTCAATCCTTTCAGGCAGCCAAGTATTGCCTTCAAGAACTCAACATATGCTACATGCTCTTGTATCTGGCAAAATTTAAAGTCCTCTACCAATCCCTGACACTTTTCTTTGAAACATCCGAAGAGGTCTTCAAATGGACTGATGGTTGTCTCATGGAATGTGACCAGTATACTTGACAAGGTTAAAAGAGGTGCAGTTTTAAAACATGCCATGAGGGTCGGCGCAGATGTACTCTTCCTCCAGGAAACGCACCAACTTGGTACCAAGTTTGCATGCCTGGCCTGCTTTGGCTATATCCAGGTCTTCCCGGGTTCACAAGAGGGGTCCAGTGGCACTGATATACTGCAGTATCAGGGACATTATTGGGAGAACCCCTTACATTTCTATGTGTATATGCCCCGCATCCACATCGTTCCTCTTTTATACAGCTAATGACGGAGCTGGGGGGCGAGCTCCCTGGGGGCCTTATAGTTCTCGAAAAGGATTGGAACGGTGTGATGGTTTAAGCTGTGGATCGGTGGTGCCCCCAGCAGAGCGCCGCAGGTGCCTAAGGCAGGGTTGGCTGTAGCACTGGTGGCGCCCATGACCTCCTCCTTGGATTCTCTCTCTACCACCAGGCAAAAGGTCCCCTCATCTCTTAATGACCCCTCTCTCACATACATTTCATTTGTTTTAAAACGCTGGTAAAGGCTGGCTTTACTAATCCACTCAGCTATCCACATAAAATACAGATCTGTTCTTTGCAGTAGGCATGTTAACCCTCTGCACGTTATGGCAAATCAAAACTGCCACTAGACAAAACTCTGATCTCCCTAGCAGGAACCTTAATCACAAGTTATCTTGCCATTTTTATTGCTGCCTAAAATCTGAACACTCTGCAGCAGGTGCTTCTATATTATAAGCTATTGCTAAACACAGTGCACCTCCCTGAGATCAGTCTATATTATAAGCTATTGCTAAACACAGTGCACCTCCTGAGATCAGTCATGTCATGACTTCATCTTCACCTATGGATTCAAACCCATTGGCGCCGCACTCGCCCTGCTACTGAATTGCTATGGCATGTACGGGAAAATTCTTGACCTGCTTGCCATGTTCATCCTCTAACAGAACCTAGTAGATGTTTAGGTTGCTGTATGATACGTGCATTACAGTTACAACACTGCACAGAACGGTGATGGGACTTATGCCACATTCTCCCCCACTACCCTGTGTGTCAAAAACTACAGTTCTACATAGTTTATGAGATTCTCTTTAGGGAACTTTGACAGCATTCCCCAGCATGTTTGCCTTTGTTTCAAAGGTAGATATGCTCTCTCTGTTTGAGGAATGAAGGCATCGGAAGGTATATCCGAACATCCCCAACTTGCATCCATAAACTGGAAGGGATTGGATTTAGCACAGTGGAAGGTGCATAAAAGGCATCTTTCTGAGGCTCATGTGGCTGTCATGGGAGCCATTAGTGAAGGTTCACTAGGCATGTGTTTGGTAATGTGTAGAAACAAGGTAGCAGTTACTTGACTGTTGGTGAAATGTAGTTAAACTGGTTCCATCCTGTGGCGTATGGATGTGAAGGGCCCTTGCATGGTGGCGGTATGTTGATGGAGTACACTGATCGGTTGGATTGGGCCCGCGGTATGCAAGTCTTGTTTATGGTGCGTAAATGGCGTGTGAATGGACCATAAAGTGGTTGGTGCATTGACGTGGATTTATGGCTCACCTTCAGAAGTTTTGGTTTCAGTATTCAGATACTTTGATTTGAAGTATTTGTACTTTGAAGCTATCATTTCTGGAGGTGCTAAAACCAACCAGTGTAAGTGGTGGATTAACTTTAAAAAAAATAGTACCAGATTTATATCTGAAGTGGTAAGATGGCTCTTACTAAGAACTCCTTTTTCTCATTAAGGGGACCTGCGAATTGTGGGCCCTAGCTTAGCAGGCACCTAGGCAAACCTGCACATGTTTTAAAACTAGACAAAGAGGGGAGTCCAGGGGTTCATGATTTGCAGGGCTCTCACCAGGTAATATTACCCAGAAACCCTTGCAAATGTCAAACATTGGTAACAAATGTACATTTTCATCGAATTTCTGTGACAGAAAGACATGGAATCTGCATGAAGCCACAGGTGTCCTACTACCCTGAGTTTCCGCACCTTTCCCGATAAGAATGGTATCCCACTTGTGTGGGTGGCCCAAGAGAAAAGGACATAAAAGGCCCTAAATCGTTCGGTTGGGAAATAAGCAATAGAGGTAGGTGCGGTATTTGGGGCTGTGCTGTGGAGCCACCTATGCACACCTATGACCCACAGACATTTTTTTAAACTAGTCACTGGAGGGAGTCCGGGATGGTGTGCCTTGTGTGGATCCCACAATGTTTTCTCACCCACAATGCTTTACAAACTTCAAACTCCAACTGAAATCACACATATACCTTCTATTTCTCTAATGGAAAGTACCGGAATCTGCTGAAATCCACAAAAGTCCTGCCACTCTGCATTACCACACTTGTGCTGATAAAAATGCTGCCCCACTTGTGTGGCTGGGCCTAAAGCCTGCTACATGAACGGTTCAAACCAAGGTCAAGGGCATCCTTTGCCAGGGGACTCCCACTGACCTTGGTTTGATCCATTACTGTTACGGGCACTAGGCCTACCGACACAAGTGAGGTACCATTTTAATGGGAGACTTGGGGGAATGCTGGGTGGAAGGAAATTTGTAGCTCCCTGCAGACTCCAAAACTTTCCATCACAGAAATGTAAGAAAAATTTATTTTTCAAGTCAAAGTTTGAGGTTTGCAAGGGATTCTGGATTAAAAATGTGGTGAGACCCACGCAAGTCAGCCCATCCTAGAAATCCCTAGGTGTCTAGTTTTCAAAAATGTACAGGTCGACTAGGTTTCCCTAGGTGCCGGCTGAGCTAAGGTCTAAAATCTAGAGCTACCCACATTGAAAAAAGGGCCTGCTTTCGTTTGAAAAATGTGGTGTGTCCATGTTGCGTTTTGGGCTGTTTCCTGTTGCGGGCACTAGGCCTACCCACATAAGTGAAGTAAAAAAAGATTTCAGGAGAATCAGGGGAATGCGAGGTGGAAAGAAGTTTGTGGCTCCCCGCAGATTCCAGAACTTTCCATCACAGAAATGTGAGGAAAGTGTGTTTTTTAGTCAAAGTTGAGGTTTGCAAAGGAATTCTGGTTAAAACAATTTGGTGGGAGCCACGTAATTCAGCCCCCCCGCACCCTCCCTCCCAGTTACTCTTAGGTGTCTAGTTTTCAAAAATGTACAGGTTAGATAGGTGTCCCTAGGTGCAATCTAGAGCTACCCTCATTGGCAAAAGGGGTCAGTTTCTGTTGGAAAAATGTGATGGCCAGTGTTGTGTTTAGGGCCGTTTCCTGTCACAGGCACCAGGTCAACCCACACAGGTCAAGTACCATTTGTATCTGGAGTCTTAGGGAAATGCTGGGTGGAAGAAAGTTTGTGACTCCCCGCAGATTCCAGAACTTTCCAACACAGAAATGTGAGGAAAATTTGTTTTTTGTATTCAAAGTTTGAGGTTTGCAAGGGATTCTGGGTAAAAAACTTGGTGAGAGCCACAAAAGTCAGCCCACCCTGGATACCACTAGGTGTCTAGTTTTCAAAAATGTACAGGTTGGCTGGTTTCCAATGGGTCCAACTGTGTTAGGGTCCAAAATCTAGAGCTACCTACATGGAAAAAAGGGTCAGATTTCAGTGGGAAAATGGGGTGTGCCGCTGTTGCATTTTGGGCTGTTTCTGGTCACAGGCACTAGACCTACCCACACATGTAGGGCATAATTTTGATCAAAAGATTTGGGGAAATGTTGGGTGGAAGGAGGTTTGGGGCTCCCCACAGATTCCAGAACTTTCCATCACAGAAATGTCTTTGGTCAAAGTTTGAGGTTTGCAAGGAATTCTGGATAAAAAAGTGAGGTGAGCCCCATGGAAGTCAGCCCACCCTGGTTACCCCTAGGTGTCTAGTTTTCAAAAATGTAAAGGTTGGCTAGATTTCCCTTGGTGTCGGCTGAGCTACAATTAAAAACCTAGAACTACTCACATTGGAAAAAAGGGTCCGTTTTCAATGGAAAAATGTGATGCGTCTATGTTGTGTTTTGGGTTGTTTCCTGTTGCGGCCACTAGGCCTAACTACACAAGTGAGGTACCATTTTTATCAGAAGACTTGTGGGAACATAGAATAATAAAACATTTGTTATTACCAATTGTAGTTTGCTGCTTTTGTGCCTTTCAAATGTAAACTAGTGTATAAATAAGATTACATTTTGGAAAAATTCCTACCAATTGGATTTTGCCACTTTTGTGCCTTTCAAATGTAAGCCAGTGTATAAAAAAGATAACATTTAGAAAAGTTTCCTCTATATTATACGTTAGTATGGGTACCCACAAATTCAGAGATGTACAAAGAGTTCCTAAACTCCATATCTTGTGCCCATGTTAGAAATACATAGGTTTCTTAGATACTAAATTTTCACTCTGCCTATTTCTATTTCGCAACATGCATTTGTCTGTACTCTGTACTCAAGGACAAATCACTGTACGATGCAGCTCAGCTGTTGGCTCTTGGACCTTGGGTTCTTGGACAGCCTACAAACCTTCTATATCCCCGCAACCAGGAGGGTCTAGCGGATGTAATGTTGTATTGGTTTTATGAACTGGTTATCATGACAAAAAGTGGCACAAAGTTACAGATGAGAATGTTTTTTCCCACAAATTTTCAATATTTCTTTATTTCAACTGTTAATTTCCCTAGGAAAACCTTGAGGGATCTACACATATGACCCCTTGCTGAATTCCGAATTGTATCTGCTTTTCAGAAATCTAGGTTGAGAGCACAAAAAAGAGGGAAATAGGCTAACTCTTAGAAAAATGCCCAAACTGTGGTAGAAATTAGGTTTTTGATTCACCTCCGCAAGTTCCTGAAGGCTGGGAAAATGGTGACTTTGGTGCAGTAAACCGTTCATGGATGTCATTTTTAGAAAAAAAAACAGACACTATTATCTGGAGCACTTTCTTGCTACGTTTTTAAAAAAACTCAAAATGATGATGTTGGAAAAAGAGATACAAATTTGGAGTAGATCTCTTATCTGGAAAAAGATTATGAGGCTCTAAGGACAAACTACCCCAAATACCCAGTGCTTAATTTGTAAATAAAAACATGCGGGTGCCCAAAGCCCTCCTCTTAGAGATGCGGCTGCTGAAATTAAATATGCGAACACGGAATACTAAAGCAGTGTAATCCTGAAGCCAACTCAGGCATCTTCAATCCATTTACAGCCAATCCCTGTCCCTTCAGCTCACTCCTGCAGCTTTCTGCTTTCTCCCTTTGTGATATTTTTTGTTTTTCTCTTCCTACGTCTTTCCCATAGGTGTCTTTTGCTCGCAGTAAACTCTTGAGGCAGAAAAGTAAGTGCCGGCCCTCACAAATAGGCGCCAGCCCTTAAAAATAGGTGCCAGTGCTCCGCACCGGAAACAACAAGCACAAATTAAGCACTGCAAATACCCAAAAAAGGGCTCAGCATAGGGGGTGAAGGGTTTATGAGATGAGTAGCTAAGGGAGCAGTAGGAAGGGAGAGAAGCTCAGATTGTGAGGGGTATTTAAAACTCAATATTTTGTAAAATAAGCATTTTTTAAGACCTTTAAACAGAGACGAGAGTGTGTGTTTGTATTTTGTCTGCATGTGTATGTAAAAATCCCAAGTGAAATCCAACTAACACCTCACCATACCCGACTTAAAGCACCTGTACCCAACTACTTACTACCAAATACATTTACTAGGGGGCATGACACCCAAACCCCCCCCCCCTGAAGCTACGCTCTTGCCACTGAAGGTTTTGGTGGCCCCTGAAGGTCTGGAGGCCCCCCTGCAGTGCAACTGCTGCAGGGGATGTGTTACGCCCCCTTTCTGAGGTGTGCTGCAGTACTAGGCAATTTATTATCAGTATTTGGCACTAACCAAAAACAAGGCTCTTCTTCGTGCAGGTAATGTTGCAGGTTAGATAATCAGCTGGCAGCCATCTCATTGCTTCTGAATCTGGCATTATTTTTTTATATCTTTGACCATCCAACTACATTACATGAAGTGCCCCGCAGAGCCCAACAGACATGTATGCCCACTTTTTGAGCTCCTTGCATCACGTTAGCATTACAGAAGGGTCAACAGACGCTTGGGAGGTCCCTTCTGTAAAATGGATCACAAGGGAGCATGGCCTCATGCAAACGAAGGGCAGGCTTTCCATTGCCAGAACTGTATTAAAGATGTGGGAGCAATGACAAACAAGGTGCCTGTCTGCAAGAGCACCAACTGTGTGCCACATTTAGGTGGTGCACAATCAGTGTGCCCCTTAGATGCTTAGGAGGGATGCATCCGTGTCCTAGGGACTTCCCTGGCACGTCGCAGCAGGTGGGTGCAGTCACACACTAGATTTGCCTGTTGGAACGATCCCTCTCCTTCCTGAAAATGAGACTGATCAGCAGGAAGTGAAGGGCACAGTTGTGTTCTCCACCGCAGGCTTGAACTTGCATTTTCTTTCGTGAATGGGTGCACTGTCCCGGACTGAACTAAACGCACATAATGGAAGGTGCACTACAGTGGGAATATAGAAAATGAATCTAATCCAGTGCTTAATTTGTAAATAAAAAGGTGCTGGTGCTAAAAGCTCTCCTCTTAAACATGCGGCTGCTTCAATTAAAAGTGCGAGCACATAATACTGAGGCAGCGTAATCCTGAAGCCATCTTGGGCCTCTTCAATCCATTAACAGCCACTCCCCGCCCCTTCAGCTCACTCTTGCATCTTCCTGCTTTTCCCCTTTCAGACGCTTCTTCTTTTTTCTCTTCCTCCGTCTGCTGAGCACCGGCACTTATTTCTGAGGGCCGGCGCTTAGTTTTGTGTCTCAAGCATTTACTGTGAGCAAAAGACACTTTACCACTGCTAAATAGTGGTAAAGTGCCTGTGCTCTCGCTCCTTTAAACATAGTAACATTGGCTTACATCCAATTGGCTCATTTAATTTACTTATAAGTCCCTAGTAAAGTAGTACTGCATGTACCCAGGCCCTGTAAATTAAATAATACTAGTGGGCATGTGTAGGAAAGTGCCATTGCTGGCATGGTTACCCCCCCACCACTCTGCCTAATGTTGATGCCAGCTTTGATTGAAAGTGTGCTGGGATCCTGCTAACGAGGCACCAGCACCAGTGTTCTTTCCCAAAATCTGTACCTTTGTTTTCACAATTGACACACCCATGGCACACAGTTAAGTCCCTTGTAAACGGTACCCATGGTACCAAAGGCCCTGTGTCCAGGGAAAGTCCCTAAGGGCTGCAGCATGTATTATGCCACCCTGGGGACCCCTCACCAAGCACATATACACTGCCTTTGCAGCTTGTGTGTGCTGGTGGGGAGAAAAGGACAAAGTCGACATGGCACCTCTCTCAGGGCACCATGCCCACAAACCACTGCCTGTGGCATAGGTAAGTCACCCCTCTAGCAGGCCTTACAGTCCTAAGGCAGGGGGCATTATACCACAGGTGTGGGCATAGCTGCATGAGCAATATGCCCTTACAGCATCTAAGTCCATTCTTAGACATTGTAAGTGCAGTGTAGCCATATTGAGTATATGGTCTGGGAGTTTGTCATTATGAACTTCACAGTTCCATAACGGCTTCACTGAATACTGGGAAGTTTGGTATCAAACTTTTCAGCACAATAAACCCACACTGATGCCAGTGTGGGATGTATTGAAAAATGCACCCAGAGGGCATCTTATAGATGCCCCCTGTGTGTTAGCCAACTTGACAGTGCAGAACTGACCGGTCCGTGCCAGCCTGCCACTAGCAAACAAGTTTTTGACCACATGGGGTGAGAGCCTTTGTGCTCTCGGTGGTCAGAAACAAAGCCTGTCCTGGGTGGAAATGCTTCACACCTCCCCCCTGCAGGAACTGTTACACCTGCCGGTGAGGCTCAAGCCTCGGGTTACAGTGCCCCGGGCACTCCAGCTAGTGGAGTTGCCCACCCCTCAGACAAAGCCCCAATTTTGGCAGCAAGTTTGGCGGGAAATTAGAGAAAACTGGGAGGAGTGACCACCGCAGCTAGGACCACCCCTAAGGTGTCCAGAGCTGAGGTGACACCCTCCCTGTAGAATCATCCATCTTGGGTTGGAGGACAGGGACCAATAGAGTTAGGTTTGTGCCCTCCTCCCCAAAGGGAGTGGGCACAGGAAGGGTGTAGCCACCCTCAGGGACAGTATCCATTGACTACTGTCTCTGACCCTTGTAACACCCCCAAACCTTGTATTTAAGGGCTTCCCTGAACCCAGCTCACCAGTTTCCTGGTGAACTAACAAGAAAGAAGAAGGACTGTTAAGGAGAAACCCCAGCAGAGAAGAAGGAAGACGACAACTGACTTAGCCCCAGCCCTGCCGGCCTGTCTCCTGCTTCAAAGAACCTGCACAAGAACAGTGACGTATCCCGTGGGACCAGCGACCTCTGCCCAACTCCAGAGGACTGCCCTGCACCCAAAATGACCAAGAACTCCCGTGGACAGCGGACCTTTCCAAGAAGAAACAACAAACAAGGACTCCAGCCTCACTCCAAATGCGTGAGTAATGACCACTATGCACCCGATGCCAATGGCCCGTGTCAAGGTGGCCCAACCAGCTAGAGAGGATCCCCAGGCGATTCTAAGCAAGTGCCCACTCTGGGTTGACATTTCCACCCCTCCACGATGACGCCTGCAGAGGGAATCCCGAGGACCCACCTGACCGCAAAAGCTTCGGACGAAGGTATCATACGCCTAAAAGACCACTGCACTTGCAGCTCCCAGACCTTGGAGAACCCGACATCCGGTGCAGAAATGTTCAGCAGGAGGGCCTCCTCCCTGTCCAGCCTGTGGTTTGCTTGAGACGACCTACTGGACCTTGCCTGCAGCCTCTGAGTGACCCCCGGGGTCCCCTCATAGAGAATCATTGGAAACCCAATGCCTTGTTTGCACCCTGCACCCGGCCGCCCCATCGCCGCTGAAAGTGTATGTTTTGTGCCTACTTGTGCCCCCCCCTGTGCTCCTCTAAACTCCCCATGTCTGCCCTCCGAAAACGCGGGTACTTACCTACCTGCAGATCTGAAACCGAGTGCCCCCAGTCTCCATAGGAGCCCATGTTAATTTTGCCTCAACTTTGACCTCTGCACCGAGCCGGCCTGTGTTGCTGGTGGTGGGTGTTTGGGGTTAACTTGAACTCCGACCTGTGGACTTCCTAACCCCCGGAGACTGGAACTGTAAGTGCTGTACTTACCTGCAAACCAATCTAACTTTTCTTCCCCCCAGGAACTGTTTCTGGAAATTGCAGTGTGTCAACTTTTAAAACAGATAATTGCCAATATTTCAAAAACTGGATAATTTATCGATTTCAAAGTGCTATTGATATATGTGTGAAATAAGAATCTATTGAAGTACTTACCTGCAACTTCAATCTTGTGGTTCTAAAAATAAATTAAGAAAAGGTGTTTTTGCTATTTATAAACCATTGTTCTGGAGTTGTCATTGAGTGTATGCTTCTTCTATTATCTGTGTGTGCACAGCAAATGCTCTGAACTACCCTCTGATAAGCCTAACTGCTCGACCACACTACCACAGAAGAGAAGCATTAGTATTATCTACTTAAGCCTCTGTGAAGCCTCTGGGGAACCCCTGGGCTCTGTGTACAATATATATTATTTTGATATGGTATATACAGAGGCAGATTCCTGCAGCCTGCATCATGTATTGTGCCGCCAATGTAAGTAGCTCATTAAAACAATTCTCAGGTCTGCCATTGCAGCTTGTGTGCAGCTTTAAACTGCTAATTTGGCCTAGCAAAAGTGCTAACATTTGATTGGGAATATGTAGAACTGTCATATTTGCGTTCAAAAGAATTGGGATTTAAAATTCTCTTTAGTGGTAAAGTCGGATTGTAAGTCATTATTCTGAAAATGCCACTTTTAAAAAGTTAGCCTTTCCTTGCCCTAACCATTTGGTGCCTGCAGTCTGTGTCCTGGGTCACATGATATTGAATAGTTGTTAGTTGGTCTTTGTGTATTACTCCCAGACAGTGAAACCAAGGGCCAGGCTAGGTGTTAGCAGGGTGAGGTGAAGCAGTTCCCTGTCACACTTACATTTCAGAGGCCTGCCTCTAGCACACTCACAAAGTGACTTGACACCAGGTTTTTGTCACCCTAGGCACTTGGAGAATGGCCAGGAGAAGAAAGGAAGTTTCCAGAACCAGATGTGGGGCGTGGACTAGAAGTGCCTCCATATTCAAAGGCTGGCACCAATTATGGGCCCTCAGACTAACTCTTCAGTTCAATCCTGGACCTGCGGAGGACACTCAGAAGGAGGTGCCTTGTATTCTAGAGGACTGCCCTGCTGCTTAAGGTCTGTTGCAGACTTCAGAGGACTGCCCCTGCTGCTACCAGCGTACAACTCTGCTGCTTGAAGCCTGCCTTGCACCCTCAGAGGACTGCCCTGCTGCTTGATGCCTGCCTTGCTGTTTTAAACCAGGACTGTCAGAGTGATTCCAAGGGCTAAGTGCCTGAGCTACAGGGAGACAACAGGCTCCAACAACCTTGAACCTTACACCTGGACCCTGCCTGAAGTAAACCCGGCCCTCCAAGTGGTGCCCAATCAGTCCTGGCTCTTGGAAATGGTGCTAAAAGTTCCCAAATAGCCAAAATCTAAAACTTGAAAAAAATTCTACAATGACATGGCATGGGAACCGACATGAAACTAGGACCTACCTGCTTACCGATCCTCCCAAGGTGTATTGCCAATCGGCTTGACTTCTCAATAGCTCCTGCTATGTTCCTCTCCACAGCAGCAAATCTGGTTCAAAGGGCCCTCTCAGTGAGAGAATCCAACCTCATGGAGCCCTTGTTGGCTACAGCCAGCAGATATGCCTGCTGGAGTTTTTTGATTTCCAAAAAAGTGAGAATGTTCAAATGTAGAAATATTCATCACCACTCTGTCCAGCAGCTTCCTGACAATGCCTCCTCCTCAGACACCGCTGGATGCCTTGCCCCACTGAACGTTACCTTCTCAGGAACTTTTCTTCAAAATTTCTTCTAAATTCAAAGGTAAGCCGAGACCGGGCCCAATCCACCCTGTGTACCCAAACCACACTCCATTGCGGTCGGCCTTAACTTTTGACTTTGCCCCGGTCTTGTGTGAGCAGATATCTGCGGTTGATGCTTTGATCTTTTAGGTGCTATTTTTCACTTAAAACCTAAAAATTAATAGCTTTGGTTTCACTGATTGGATTTAATGAGTTGTATGGTCAGATTATTGGTTACATTTTTCTAAATGGATGTGGTTTTTATCTTGTGTTGTGTTTTCACTTTATGGCTATTTGTGTACTGCATAAATACTGGACACAGTGCCTCTATGTTAAGCCTGACTGCTTTTGTGCAAAGCTACCAAAGGGTTAATTTAGTGACTTCTGTGATTCACCCCAACATGAATTGTGGTTGTTATTTAAGTCTTCACCCCTCCTCAATCAAAACCCCAATTGCCTACCTATCACAGCCCTGAACTCTCAGAAAAATCTAAATTGTATCTCCAACCTCAGTAACAAGGAATAGCAGAGGAGGAATTACAAGGAAATCAGAACTAGGAGGTTCAAAAGGAGATTTCTTGAGAGCTTGTGGAATAATGTTTGAACCAAGTGGGGAATTAAAACCTTCTTTAGTGCCTAAAGCAATAGATAACCCTCCGAAATATAAAAAAGCAAATGCCAATTGAATGTAAGTCACTTCCAGTCTGACAAAAGCCAGTAATAAGTGCCTACATTAAATTTAGCACTCAAGCTGTCCTATTGAAGATGAGAGGGTCTTAGTGAACTGTTTCTATCACTCTCACTGAGCGCCAGCTTTCAAATAATATCCAGTGATGAATGTATGCTCAGGAGATGGTGAACTATGAGATTACTAAGAAATACATTTCATTGTCTGCAGCCCTATACTTTACACAACAAGTCTAAGAGACGTGCTGACGTGGAATCTAGGGCGGGATAAAAGGTCTTAGTCTTCCCTGACCAACACGTGCTAAAGGATGGGAAACAAATTCATACATAAGCAGAGTAGGACCACGTGGGTCACCTTCCCTACCTCTGCTTATCCTTGACACCAACCCAAGGAATTAAGTCAATAGGAGAAAAGGCATAGGGAATACCATTCAGCTAGCAAAATGACACGGAATCGTACCTGCATGCATGGGAATCCTGAGATTATGAGCAGTGTAGAGGCAGCTGAACTTTCTTCCTGGATGCAAAAAGGTCCTGACTTGAGGCCCCAATTTCCTGGCCCATTCCAAAAATGTCTCCCAGAGACTTATGTCCATGGAAGTGGGG
Source organism: Pleurodeles waltl (assembly GCF_031143425.1). Lineage (NCBI taxonomy): Eukaryota > Metazoa > Chordata > Amphibia > Caudata > Salamandridae > Pleurodeles > Pleurodeles waltl. The sequence continues at coordinate 636,773,647 of NC_090439.1, forward strand.
AACACCATGATTAATCTGCTCGCGATTCTACTATCTTCAAATCCCTGGATGTGTACTCCTGAGATAAGCAACATATCATTTTCTGTCTATATAAGCTTTTTGTGGGCCATGAAGGACTAGCTCATTGAGTATCTCCACCTTGAAATTTCAGGTGTGCATTGGACACTGGGTTGTGAGTGTGGAGAAATATAGCTTGCTCCTTCAGGTAGTTGACAAATGTCTCAAAAGTCTGTTTTACAACTTTAAGCCCCTTCTCTGTGGGAGGACCCATGTTGATTGGCAGTGGACCATTCCTGCTCCATTCTGCGCGATCCAAAGAATGCCCACATTCAAACACAGTAGCATCTGTGGTGACCACTTGAGATGTGGGTGAATCCAGTTGACACTCCCACTCCTCTCCGGATTCCTCTGATTCAGCCCCTACTTCTGTGTGAATCTGATGGCACTCGATATCAGTATCATCAACTCAAAATCCTTGTTAACCATTTTTCAGTGATATAAAATGTAGTGAAGAATGAACTTTGTTTAGAGGCATGGTGGTGGGAATAGAAAAAGTGTGGCTGTCATTTCTCTCTGGTGACATAATCAAATCATTGTCATGGCCTGAGGAAAACCAAGAATGTCAGCTGAATTCAATTTCTGAGCTAAAAGGAACTCTGCTCCACATCCATCTGGACGTAGTCCCTTGTAAAATGTAAACTTCAGGTTGGTGAGGGATACAGCTTCTTCCACATAAATTGCCCTTGAAATTATAGTGCTAATTGGAATTAATACTTCTGCTGCACTGCTAAAGTTTGAGACGAGGTATTTATAACTCTATGATCCAAAATGAGACAGATAATTATTCCAACTGGATGAAGACTTCCGACCTCAAGAGACATCATTGTAAAAAACATGGACACAGACCAGAGTTCATATGAAAGAGTGCAAAATTGCTAATGCTGATCTTATGTGATGGACCAGAGATACTTTTGGAAGCTTTGTTGAATTTGAACATGTCGTTAACCATCTTGAATATTCAATTATATCAATGACTCATCTTCTCCAATCACAGGAGTAATTTGCTGTATGTGAGAGGGCATTTTGTATTTATCTCCAACTCATTCGCTGGATTTCTTGAGGTCCAGCATAGACTGAAAATGACTGGCTTGTGTCAACACCATAAATGTTATGCATTAAAAACTGGCACTCCACTGACTCTTGGAGGCCATTGTGATTGTCTATTTTATATGGAGTCGACCACCCCCCTGTATAGCTTGTTTTTTTCTGGACCCCTTTTCACAGACTCTGGAGGTGACTTCAGTATTCTAAACCATAGCCATTATTTGACACGACAATGGCCCAAACTTCTTTGGTCTTGCCTGCATATAAAAAATAAACAAGCTGGTCTTCTGAGAAATCCCTCAGCTAAGACAGCTGTGACATAAAAAACTGCATGGAGGACTTGTTTACTTCATGTTATTCTCACCTTAAGGACTGATGCATCAACTCAACATTGGAAGCTTTGATGCTGCCACTTGGCATTGACTTTAAGTATCAACCAGGCCCTTATCTGGAGAAATATTGAGATTTTCATGAATACTGGACCATAATATTGGAAACGGATTTCTGGAGGATTTGTTTGCCTCTTAAATTAACCTGTAATTGATCCCTGATTGAAGACTAAGCTGGTGAGTCTACTTGGTCTGCCCTAAGCCTGGGAGAAAGAAATCGGTATAGTCTTTAGCTCCTGACAGGACCTCAAAAGAGAAGACAACCTCTTTCTATTTTCAGATCCGAAAGAGAAATCCCTCCTCTGATGTTCTTGTTGTGATAGAGATCGACAGCAACCCATTTGTTCATGTTGAGACATTTCTGTGCTTGTAGCCTACAGCACCGGCAATTTGTCGCCCATGAAGCTTTCTACATGAAGAGCATACAGCCCACCGTCCTACTTTACTGGTTCCACCTAGCAAGTGGTACAGGCACACCGCTGTCAGCATTTTTGGCCCCTGTGCACTCTTTAGCAAGTCTAGGACATTTGCTCATTAACAGCACATTACACAAGCCAGACCAGTCAGCCTTCTGCAAAGCCTGCTCTGGAAGTCTCACCCTACCCTCAACATCTTTCAATTAAAATCTGGGTGATATACGAAGGCAGTGGGGAAGTGGAGTTTCGAACTGTATTATTCCGTGAGAAGGAGTCTCAAAGATTTAGAAAAGAAGGGAAGGGGATTAGTACAGCGGTCTTCCGTGGAGTAGAGATTCATGTTAGTTACTGTCTAGGTATAGTGAAGATAAGGACAAGGGGACCACCTAAGTTTAGACAACACCGCTCCCACTGAAATGCGTTGTGACCTTGTACTCTCATTTCGGTGACTTGACAAGCAATATATTTGGACAAGGACTCAAACACAGATAAATATATGAGAGAGTACAGTTGTTTCTCCCTCTGTGGACTGCACACACCCCACTATTGCAATTTACATTTTCCAGGCTCTTTCACACAGGGACATGCAAACGACTTAAAAAATTATTTAATTTGACACTTTTGAATTTTCAGTTTGCAGAACGACAAACCTCAAAGCCATAGTTGACATGGTTTCTAAATATACTTCTTTTACAATAGAAATGCGAATAATATCCAAACGAGTCTAAGCAATCAACAAAGTAGATGAAATCCTTGTGCTTTATTTTTTGGGGAATAATGTAAATGCCCAACCCTTTTAGTACATCAATTTTCTCCTAAAGTCCCCTCGCAAAATAAAACTGGAAGTAAATTGTTTAAAACTAACTTTTATAAACATTCACAAGTTATCAACATAAAAAATTGCTTTTTAAGCAAACCTTGATATTAAAATAATAGAAGTTTGTGTCCATCAGAAAATCCCTTTATAGGCAGAATATTGCGCTCCATCTGCTTCAGTACACAGGTTTTTGAGGTTGATTCGCACTGGATTGAATCAGCAGCACCCTGCGATTGATTACCGTTAGGATATACTCTAAGACAAGTGGAAGTACCATTCTCTACTTCTCAACGGGTTCCTAAAGTACGTGTGCACTGTCATAACACGGTAACACCAGCGAGGTTAAAAGTTACAGGTAGCCCAGGTAAAAATCATCGAAAGTAAAGGCACTTCCATGCGGGCAACGCTTGTCTTTGAGTACATGCTGTATCACTGTTGTAAAAATACAACTACTTTATATTATTAATGTGAGGACTAACCATTGCTATCCGTCTTTCTTTGGAAAGTCACTTATGGACAGTTAATCACCAGCAGCTGCAAGAGGCGTGCGCCTCAAAGCCCTCAGCAGACGAAAAGGCCGTTACGTCCGTGTTAAAATACGCCTGAGTATAACTTCCGGTGAGGATCCTACCGACTCGACTCTAAAGGTCGCGCCGTCACAGCTAGAACCTTTTTCTTTAGATGTGTTTTAAATAAATAAATACTAATCACAGTGGAAGAAGGGCGGGCCTAGGGCTCTGGGGGCGGCTCTGACGGCGGCTCTGACAGCGACTGCAGTAGATCCTTGTAGACGCCGGAGTTCATGAACCGGGGGTAGGAGTCTCTGTGCATGAGGGTGTAAATCTGCAGCTGGGCGTCGTCGAAGGTGCGCTGCGTCGGCTCCAGCATATTGCGGTTGATGACTTCTCGCACCCGCGAGTCCAGGCTGACCTATGCGCGGAAGAAAAAGACAGAACTTTATGCATGCCGGGCTTAGTTCGAGAGACAAGAATACAACCCCTTTCTCCCTCCCAGACAGCCAGGAAAAGGCCGCAAGTAGGACGCTTTTCTTTAATTAATACCCCTAGCCGGGCCCCCCACCGCACAGCTGCCCACCCCGAGGCCCCTCGCAGCGGGCCGCTCTCCTTTGGGGACCTACTAACAAGCGATCAAACAGTAAGGAACCTAATGGCCTGCTGGCTGCCTATAGCCCCGTGAGTATTGTTCCAGGGTAACCTGCTGCTGTTTTGTTGGCGAGTATAACGTTGATATTTAAAGGTCAGCAGAATGTTAATGACATACACTGCCTGGAGTCACCTGCATTCGCTGGCGCTCATTAAATGTATGTATGTCAGAGCATTTGTTGATCTAATACAGCCCAGTGTTACACTTTTAATGTGCATAGAAAAACATTGCAACTCTGGGCTGTTTTTCATACTTTGTACCCTCTGCACAAATAGAGCTGCGGTTTCTCATGCCAACCTGTGGGACATTCCCTAAAACTTAATGCCAGACCTCTGTTCACTTTCCAGCGCGCGCTATCCTTAACTAAGCAAACGCAGATGCAGAAAAGAGGACAGTGCTGAAATTCCACCACCCATGATCTGGCAGACATCTAGCGGCCTGCCCCAACACCGTGACGGACCGCTGAGAGCAGCATGGATGGATGGCCTTCTCTACTTCTCAACCTAGTAGTGGAGGTTCTGTCTCAGCCCCGATCACCGTTCAAGAGATGGTCAGGATTACATATTAGCAGAGACCGTCAAATGGCAAGTGTTGTACTGCACAGTCTGTCAGGATCCTTATTACTGCCCTTACATGGTTGGAGGCATTGAGAGTTTGCGATCACTCTTGTCAAAACCTTTAGTCATCTCTTCATAAGCGTGGGAGACCATCAAAGCTTGCTGTACGTTCAGGGCGTAATTTGTAAAAATATAAAATAATTAAGTGCCAGAGTCCTTCTGGGAAAGCCACTGCAGCCTGCACCACCCATTGGCCCTGCTAGCGCAACCAATGACAGTACCAACCAAACACCTAACCATAGCCCTTCTACAAGTGTTCTAATTCAGACTATTTCAGGCCACACAAAGCTATAATTTGAAGTGAGAGGCTGGTATTGTTCAGTTGCACTTAAAAATGACTTGATAAATGCAGTAGTGCTCCCATCAAAATTAAAGTCAGCACCACCATGTAATGGACTGTCACTAGAGCTGGTGCTGACAAGTGCCGGTGCCAAGCACCGGAAACCACAACCTCAAATTAAGGACTGAGTACATGCATGGCCTCTATCGCTTTGCTTTCAAGATGTTACTGCAGGGTTCCTCCAAGTTGCTTTGTGGTCGGTCAAGCTCTATGATACACCACACTATGCAAAAACACATTATATTGGGATAAAAATATGAAGGCTTGAGACCTAACAGAGCCACCAGGATCACTCAGAGAAACCTCTTACAATACTAACGAAAAAGGTCAAAAATAGAGTTCCATTTGTTGTCACATTAATCCACAGTTAGAAACCCTACTCAAGATTGCCTGGGAATTACACCTTATTCTACAGCAAGATGAACAACTGTGAGAAAACTTCATGGATATGCCCCTCCATGCTTTATGACAATATTCTAGTCTCCGAAGTCTCATGGTAAGAAGCAAATTACAAGGACATACAAATGAGAATGAAACAGCACCATACCAAAAAACACAAGAGTAATCTAATCTTCCATCATACCCAGGCTTTTGATACGTTCAAGATACTGCACACTGGGAAGGACTAAAACATGAAAGGGAACTTCAGCTGAGCCTAAAACAACGTGGCATACTTAATCATGATTACGAAATGCTCAAGTAGTAATTATGTTGGCAAAACCAGTCAAGTGTTACGCAAGCAAATGCATCACCACCATCAGGGCCTCAAGAAACAAGGCAAGACAGCACTGTGGGTGACCATTTTTCTGAGTTTAATCACAGCATCTAAACGTAAAGATTGCAATACTCAAAGCTAATTTCAAAATGGAGAAAGGAAGACATGAATATATACGAGTCAACTTCTTTAATACAATTAGGGGTGAGTTGAACAAGCACTGAAGTGTCAGATAAGTCACTATCCTGATTGAAACATTCCCACTCTTTTCCCTACACCCTGAGAGATAACACTGGTTTCAACATTCTGGCCTTACACCTCACACTCATCTAACATGTGAACTACCGAGGTCTAGATCTTCTGGTCTACATGGATATTGAATTGGCACATAATTGGCTCCACCCTAGCTTGTCCAGCCCTCCAGAGGCAGCAACTTAAAATGCAACTGACTGTACCCAAGGTTTGACAGCAATTCAGAGGCATTGACCTGGCATGTTGGCAAGCTTGCCCAACCCCTACTATCCCTGGCTGCATACACTTTGGCTTTATGTGCAACTGATAATACTTCAGCTCCATCAGCCTTTAATAATCAAATGCAGGACAGATTACTAACTCTGCCTAGCTGTGCTACCCACTTGGAGTCATCACAATAATATGTTACTGAGTGTGACCCTGCCCTAACATTCTTTTTGTGACAACAGCAGTTTGTGACCAACTGCCTCCCAATTGTTCTGTCTCTACAAAGGTATTCACCTATAAAGTTCAAGTTTATTTATTAATGATTTGGAACTCCTACGAGGTCCACATAAATGGTGCAACACATCAAAAAACACAATACATAATCAATAGAATAAAATCTACATTATAATACATATTATTGACTAATAAAGTGCATCCATATCGCAGCCCACTTAGCTTGTGTTACAGTACATTTCATATACAGTGCATCAATATATGAACTTCATAAATCTATTTAAATAGAAACATTCTCTAAATAAATCCGCCTATAGTGTAAACAATCAATATAAATTTAAAAAGGTCTTAAAAATGTTAAAAATCCTAAAATAGAATATTTCATTCAGAGGGATAAACAATAATTCAAGAGCTTCACCTGCTAAGCGTATATTGAAATTCAAAAAGATGGGTTTCAGCCATTTTTCCTTAATAAAAGTAGAGAGGGACAAACAAATATAACATGCTTAAGATCCTGAAAATCTGCATAGCACAAATCACACTTTAGAAGTACCAGCCCATTTAAAGGTTAACTCTTTTAGTGGCAGTATGCTCAATCTCAGTAAAATACAAAAACGCCTCACCCACTGCAGAAGATGCCAAAATAGATCAGGCTGTGTTTTTTTCGGAATCACCAGATTAATCAAAACATCAAATCTCCTCTTTTGGCTACAAAACTCCATATCTAACAAAAACACCTTTACGCAACATAGCCTCTTTTAGAGTCTTTTTGAATTGAAGAGACTACAGAGCCAAAATTAAATCAGAGTCATTCTCTAACATTTGTAGGGCATAATTATAGTTTCTAAAAAAAACTGAGATTTCTCTCTCAGCATTCCAAAAACTTCTTTATTAACAAGATGCCTCAGGGGAAATTAATCGCTATGGAATAGGCAAAAGGCCCTCCGAACCACCCCTGCTAGACCCTGCACAAAAGCACTCTTAATGCCAAATGAAAGCCTTAGGGCTGCAGTAGGTGCCAAGGTTTTGCAGGGAATCAAACGTCTTAAAAAAATTTGCCGTTCTGTTCTATCTAAAAACTTATATTCTGCTGTCTTTATACATTCTGTTGCTTACAATAAGGTTGCCGAAATCGTTACTTGGTAAACGGACAATAAGTTAGCAAAATGTTGCCAACCAACTTCCTTATAAAATGCACTTAAACCTTGGCCTTTCCAACATTATTACATATATGTTCATGGTCGCTGAGTGACTAGACATAATTGTCCCTAGGAAACAATAGGCCTTCACCCACTCAAGCTTAAGTAATTTTTTCCCAAGAAAGCATACTACTTGCGATGTCAAAACATTATTTTTTAAATAATGCTGATCAGTGTAGAACTTGAGGGCTGCCAGGCGATTATTTTGTCCTTTCGCAGTCAGTTCAGTCACCACTATATCATCAGCATACAATAGACAAGATATCTTGTGCCCTCCAATTTTGGGTGCGAAGCCCTCACATTCACTTACCATATAAGTAACTGTGTTAGAGCCATAGCCATACAAAGTTCCCCTCTTCCTATTCCACACTGCCTGCTGACAGACAGTGAGGGCCTGATTCACAAAGAGCCCCTGTAATCGTGGTGGAGTCTTTGCACTTGTGGTGGAATTTCCACAGTGAGAAACGGCAGTGCGGATCTTCTGCCATGGTGAGGAGGCTCTTTGTAAATCAGGCCCAGAGTCACCATGTGACTAACCACACATTTGTAATACTTTTCTTTTCTGTGCCTTTACCTGAATGTCACATACAGATGCTCCTAATACGGGGGAAACAGAGGTGCACCTAGGATAAAAGAGAGTCATTCAAAGGCCCACTGATCTCATTTTTCTGAGTCCACTCAACCCAGCAGGCCTTCTATGCAGATCAGAGAAGGTGCCATGAAATCTGTCTGTAATTTTATCTCCGATACAGACTTTGCAGCTTTGCAGAAACGCCTGCAAAATGTATAGCTCTTGACCCTACCTCATCCGTACCAGCCTCTTAGAAGTGAGACCGTGCATTGCCAGGGAAGAAGCAGGTGGTGCTGAACTGCAAGCAGCAGGAGGCCTCCCTGACAGGAGGCAGGTGACCAGCATTACCATGAACGCAGCAGTACATCAGGTTCCCTGGGTCCCCGCTGTATGGGACGTGCCCAGATGAAGACCTGGCCAAGACTGGGCCCGTGACTCAATGCAAGGGCTGGGTGGGAGGAGAACATGGTGGCTGTTAGCTAGCGGGCTGCGGGAGGAGCTCTGCAGGACTGTGTGAGCTAGGCAGGGAAGAGGGTTATGTGAGGCAGATTGCGACACGGATCACAACGCGGAGAGTGCCTCTCTCATTATAAAATTGTTAACTCTTGGGAGTGCTCCTTACCTGTTGGAGGTGTCGTGCAGGAGCCCCGGTGGAGAGGGCATTGAGCCTCGGGGGTCCAGGGCGAGCAGCACTTTGGGGCAGAGCAGCCACGGATGTTAGAAGAGGAAGGGAGGCAGCTGCAAGTATCCCCCTCTGGGGGAGAAGTGACAGAGTTAGCACAAGCAGCTCCAGCCTGTGTGTGAGATCGAGGAAGGCTGGAAAGGCTGGGGGAACTGTGAGCTCACTGCTGGATGGACAAGGTACTGTGCTTTCCCTTGAGGGTCGATTAAGTGTGAAAGAGACTTTGGGTGAAACATCTGAGGCCCCAAAAGGCATTGGTGATAAGGATAGTGATAAGGGTGATCCCCCTTTGGATAAGAAATGTGTGAGAGTACGTCCTGACAGTTTGAAAAGGCCAAAAATCACCCCCTCATTAAGAACATATTTTATGGTGCTACCTAGGAGTCAAGTAAAGAGCGGGACCTCTTAGATCAATTGGGCGGCGGGCTGCTGGTATGGAAACAGCTTCCTCTAGAGATAGTGAGAGTGCTGGGGAGCTCTGTTCAACCCTCATGGGAGGAAAGTCAAATAGATTTTCACCTCTGACCGATAAGAAGGGGATAAGGAAAGGCCCTCAGTGTCAGCGGGAAGTTGGGCTCCGAACAATAACTCCCTGGAGTTTACAGAGGAGGAACTAGCAGAGCTGGGGGTACTCAAGAGCAAGTGTCTCTGTCGGGCGAGCCCCTGGACTCAGCTGGTACTGAGGAAAATCAGCATCAGAAAGAGGCAGATAGTCCTCTGAGTCAGTCTATCTAAAAAATGTTATAAAACTTGGCGCTGGAAATTAAGGAGGGGTTTGAAACATTAAGCGCCAATCAACAGGAAATTAGAGGCTTATGTGAGACTCTGGGGGAACATATTGATGATTTGGCAGGCTTGAAGAAGAAGTAGACAGCTTAAAAGTAGCTGTGAAGGAAAATGAGATTATCCAAAGCTTGAGAGTTGGAGAGGAAATTGTCATAAGCAAGATGGAGACTTTGGAAAATCACCAGTGAAGGAACAATTTGAGGTTCTTGAAAGTTCCAGAAGGGACGGAGGGTAGTGACTTGAAAGTTCTTGTGGTCCGCTTGATTAAACAAGGGTTACAGTTAGAGGAGGCAAAGGGTTGACATCATGAAGGATATACAAAGAGTACACCAAGACCCCTTTAAAAAAACACCAAATTGAGAGACTCCAAAGAAAATCCTAGTCTGTTTTCATACTTACTCAATCAAAGAAAAAAATTTGATAGCAGCACTGAAAAAGAAAGTACTTACGGCAGAAGGCGTCTCCTTTGAAATCAGATCGGATCTTTCAAGTACAACTTTAAGCAGGCAGTGGGAGCTTAGCAAGAGAATCGACACCCTCAGGAGATTAGGTGCTACAGCCTAGTTAAAATTCCCAGCCTTATTAAAAGAGATGGTGAACAATAAAATGTATAACTTTAAAGAGGCAAGGGAGATTGATGACTTTATAAAAACGTTAGAAGAAGCTAGTTAAGTTGAGGGTTATCTTTGTACGCTTCACTCAGGTCGTCCCCTCCATATTTGCTCAGTTGATGTTTTTTTTCCCCCAGGTATGTAGATAGTTGTAAAGTCCCAGTAGCCACCTCCCCCCATGAGGCATTATGCCTAGAGGATGAAGTTTGGGGTGGTTCTCCGAGGCGGGAATTGAGGGGAGGAGGGAGCGGTAGGAAGGGGCAGGGAGGGGAATGGGGCACAGGGTGGGGAGCATGTGGGGAAAAAAGGAAAAATAAATTGGCCTCAGAGTGAGGATCGCAAGGGGGGGGATAACAGCTTTCACACTAATAGGGGGTGGATGATGGGGCAAAAGGAATTGAGGCTGCTAACCTGGAATGTGAATGGTTTACGGGTGGCAAATAGGCGAAGGAAGGTGGTGCATTACTTGAAAGATGTTAGAGCAGATGTAATAGTACTGTAGGAGACTCACCTCTCTAGACAGGAAAGTTTTGAGCTGTACAGGTCATGTAGATGGGTGCAGCAGATAATATGCTCAGGCCAGACGGGAGGCAGCAAGGGGGTTGTGGTTCTTATAAAAAATCATCCTAATATCTTCCTTCAGAAGGGTCCGGTAGATAGGGCTGGAAGGTGGGTGATGGGGAGGTTGGTTGCATTTAATAGGGCTTTCACGGTGGTGAGTTATTATGGCCCCAATAGGGATGATATCGCCCCATTGGTAGAATTATTTCAGCATTTATTGCTTATGTCAGATCCTATTATTTGGATGGGGGATTTTAAGGTGGTGCTAAATTATGATCTAGATAGGGGATCACAGAGTAGATCTAGAGTTAATGGGAAGATGCAATGTCAGGTACTGTTTATAATGTCCCAGTTGGGGCTTTGTGATATATGGAGAGAAAGGATGGGGGTTAACTCGCTGGTATACATTTAACAACATAGATATAGGCACCAATCCAGGATTGATTATATTTTAATAGACAGGTACTTGGTATGAAGTGTGAAAGAGATTACTCATATGGGAACTCACTTACCTGATCATTCCACGATCTGGATGAATATTGGTCTAACAGGGTATGGGGATCTCGAGGTAGGTGGACGCTCAATAGAACCCTGCTATTAGGTGAGGTGGTGGTTGCAGAATTACAAGCTGAGATAAAGGAATTCTTTGCCCTGAACATTGGCTCTACCTCACTGGCGATGGTTTGGGACATCTTTAAGGTGTTTTTATGTGGGAGACTTATAAGAATGGCCTCATTTTAGACGCAATTGTATAATGAAGAGATTGATAATTTAGAAAAACAGATACAACAAATAGAGGAAAAATTGACACAGGTTGGGCTCTTGGAAGAAGAAGTGAATCAGTTGTTTAAGACGGATCGAAGGTTGTGAGCGGAATTGAATGGTGTGATCGAGAATAGGATTAAGAATAGATGTGAGGCAAGTAGGCTGGCGCATTTTGAGTATGGTGAGAATTGTGGGAACTTGTTGGCATGGAAAGTAAAACCTAACAGAAAAAGGAACAGGGTGGTAGAGCTACGAGATCTGATTTCAGGAAGTGTGAAGAGAGGGGATGAGGAAGGTAGGAGAAGTATTCTGAGTCTTTTTTTCAAAATGATATGTGGAGGATCTAGAGGTCCCCCTAGGAGCGATAAAGACTTGGTTAGAAGGGTTAGGCCTGGACGCCTTGAGTGAGGAAGAGTGTGGAGACTTCAACTAGCATTTTGGGTTGGAGGAATGGGATTGGGTGTTAAAAGCAGGGAAGGCCGTGAAGGCTCCAGGCCCGGACTGTGTCCCAGTGGAAGTGTATAAGGCCCTGGGAAGCAGTGTAAATAACTTTTTTGTGGGACTCTGCAATGACATCTTAGAAGGTAGAAGTATGCTGCCCCTATCTTGGAAGGAAGCAAGTATTACAGTGATACTGAAGCCAGGGAAAGACCCAAGATCCTGTGACTCATACAGACCAATCTCCTTATTAAATAGTGACTACAAAATGTTTGCAAAGATCATGGTAGACAGATTGAGCAGGGTTCTAGGTTCATTTCATATAGATCAAAGGGCTTTATGACGTCCAGACTGATGTGGGAGCTGACACACACTCTGATAGGCTCCATTGATTTGGCCACTACGTGTCAGAATTAGTTGGCAATAATAATGGTAGACACTACTAAAGCGTTTGATAGGATGAACTGGGTATATTTAAAGGCGGTCTGTGAGTTTCTTAATTTGGGTAGAGGTTTTATTGGGGTGCTACAGAAGATTTACCAAGACCCTGTTTCAAGAGTCTTGATCAATGGTATGTTAACTTCCCCTTTTAAAATTCAAAGAGGAACAAGACCAGGTTGTCCGTTGTCCCTGCTTCTTTTTAATATCTATATAGAGCCCCTGGCGTGTAAGCTTAGGAAAGACCAGAGGATACTCCCGTTTCAGTGTGGGAATTGGAGTAAAACGATTTCCTTTTATGCAGATGACTTGTTAGTTTATACAGCACACCTGGGTCAAGCATCGATAGCATTGGGTGAACTTACAATGGAGTTTGGGAGAATTAGTGGGTTTGCAGTCAACAGTGAAAAATCTGAAGTTATGGCATGGAATATGAGGGCGGATGGGATTCCTGTTAAGAAAGAGGTGAAATATTTAGTGATCACTATAACTCAAGACATAAGAAGAAATGCTGAAACCAATTTCAAGAAGGTTTTGAAAGAGTCCACCCAGTTAATGAAGAAATGGGTTAGTCTCCCTCTACTATGATAGGACGGATTAACTTAGTAAAGATGGTGATTCTGCCTAAATGTCTATTTATTTTTAATGCGATACCTCAGTGTTTTAGAAAAGAATGGTTGAGTAAACTCCAAGGAGAAATTAGCAGCTTTATTTGGGCTTTAAAGGGGGTTCGCATTGCATGGAAAAAGTTGAGACGAAGGTGAGAGAAGGGTGGGCTGGCTTTACCAGATACACAGTATTATGCGTGGGCCTCCTTTCTCAAGAATTCAAGGGAGTTATCAAAGGCGCCCGGGGAGTCTGTGAGAGGGCACATTTTTAAAGTGATGATGCAAACAAATAATGTATCCCAGGAAGTTTATAAGTTTGGTAATCCTAAATTAAAAAAAAATAAAAAATAAGATGCTCTCTGACTCGGTAAAAATCTGGTGGAGTGTAAGGAAAGCCACTAAGTTACCATACTACAGCAAGTATGTGCCAATATGGAATTCTCCAGGCTGCCCTGAATGGACAGGGAGATAAGTTGGCTCTTCCATTGAAGGAGGCAGCCTTTTTGGATGAGGGGCGCCTGATCGAGGATGGGGGTCCGGCTAGTTTTGGGTCCCTTAGTCGAGAAATGAGAGGGTAACCTTTCAAGGTTTAAATACCTTCAAATAACCTACTGGCTGCAACATGTAAAAGAAAAGTTAGGGGTCTCAAATGACCTGGAGGAATGTCTCCAGCTAAGTCCCCCACTTAGAAAGGAGATCACAAAATTGTACTGGTTGTTTATAGAGGTTGTGGATGGAGAGTTCACTCTTCCGGAGGAGATTTGTAAAGATGACTTGCCAGCACAGCGGATAAGAGAATATTGGCAAGTATCTAACACTCTTTTTTTTTTTAATGGTACAGTTCGGCCTGCGTCTTTAAGAAGGAACCATCTGTTTTCCATTTACAGGATTAACTGGACTCCTGCAAAGTTATCCAAGATGGGGCATGGATCTACAATGGGGTGCAAGAAGTGCAAGCTGCCTATGGCAGATGATCTGCATGTGTTTTTGAGGTGTCCTCAGATTGCTGGTTTCTGGAAGGAGGTGGAGGAGGTAATAGAGGAAGTTTTCTCTATGGATTGTCATGGTAACCTCCTCTTTGGTGATTTTTGGATTGGTGCAAAATCAGAACCTGCTGATAAGTAAGAGGGACTTTGCGAAACTACTCTTTCATATGATTTGGCTGGCCAGGTGTGGAATCTGTAAGAAATGGTTGAGCCCTTACCCGCGACAATTCAGGAGTGGTCTTAAAACTGCTCACGATCAATACTCTGCTCTAATCCGAGACAGGGTACTCTTGCAGGAGAGTGGTACAGGGTGGAAGGCGGTCTCCCTGCTTTTGAGGGTTTTTAAGATGGATCGTGGTGATAAATGAAGACAATAAAAAAAAATACCGGACCGTCATTGCCTGGAGGAGGCTGGGTCACCTCTGTAACAACTGCAGCCAGATGGGAAACCGCAGTAAGTGACGTCTTCATTAGTATTTTAATTCCCCTTTACCAAGGGAGTTGCCGGGTAATGGCTGTGACCTGGCTAGGTTTTGCAGCTGAAAAGTTTAAGTCTTAGAATGGGGAAGCGTAAAGCATCAGTGGCGGCATAGAAGTCTGTTGCCAATAGCACACTGGTCAGGTTTCTACAAAAGGTAGTATGCACCCTTGATAGGGAGATCGAGTCTGCGGAGAGGTGTCTCTCTACTATCATTCCCATCTACCTGCAATCTGGTCCCTTGTTACTTCATCCTACGGATTTATGTAGTGAGGATGCAACCTTGCTCCAATTTACAGCACAGGGTAACTTTCTACAAGGGGCAGTCACTTCCATTTCTGCTTCTGTTACTGATGTACTCTTGACTAAAGAGGCTGCAAATGGGGATACTAGAGGGAAGAGGAAGTGAACAGAAAAAAGTATAAAGGCCAAGCGTCCTCGTATTGCAGTTGACACTTATCAAGGAACACCAGTAGGGAGGCACGGAGACCAGCCCTAAGGGTATTCTGTAACCAGCCACTGAGAGGATCACCGAAGAACTTGAGAGGAGGCTGAGGCCAATTATAGACCAGTTAACGGCTATTGAGGAGGTTTTAAGGAACCTTGTTAAACCGGTGTCTCATGGCCCTGAGTCCATGTCTTCACTCAATCGAACATGTTTAATGTCAAATACTAGCTTGGATCAAATATCCTATTTAATGCCTGGTCCAATGAATGTCAATCCAGACAGTAACGAAATTGACCCTCATGTTCAGGACTTTACCGCCAGGGTTATTTTAAATCGTGCAGGTTTATTACATTGAGACCCCCAGGGGGCTAACATGATTCGGCCTTTGCCTAGCCGTGAGGTTGAGAACCAAGGTATCTTGAGGAGCCAAAGAGATATGGCCAGTGAAGTTAATATGGAGCACAGAGGGAAGGATAATAGTAACTTAGAACCAATTGTGCTTAATCTATCCTCTGAAGCAGTCCCTTAGTAGCAGTAGTAGTCAATGTGCCTAGTTTGCAGCCCAATTCCAACTAATCTTTTATGGAATTATAAAATAAGGTGCTCCATTGGCTGCACTTCAACGCAGATTTCCCCCACCACTTAGCACCCGTAAACGTAATAGTGAGGAGGGTGGGGTGGTTAGGTATGATGCCTAAAGAGTGTGAGGGTGATTGCAATATTGTTAGTTTTGATTCTCCTTTTTTGTCGAGCAATTTTTTTTCAAAAGTCAAAAGGTGGGTGCCAGGTGCAGGGGATCATTTCTGCAACCAGTTGTGACATTCTATCTGCAGTGAGATTCTGTTAAGCCCTTTGAGGGCAGACAAGGAGTAAGGCAATTTACTATTTGCTGAGGTGGTGAACTGGCTCCTACCTTCGGTACAGTCAGAGGAGGGTTGTTGCTCTTTGTCTGAGGTGGATTGACGCCATGGGTACTGCAGGGGCTATGTCTGTTATCCTACCCTCCTTCCAGCGATGGGCGATTTCTTTCAGGGCCAAGTCAAATAAGCAACAGCACTCCCTGCGGCAAGACACATGAATTTGATCTGCTTTTCCTGACTCAATCCCTGCCAATGGTAATTTTGAGCCCTAATCCAACATCTGCTTTGTTGGTCCCGCAGTTGGATGCCTGCAACCATATGACAAGAATTCTGATTTGGAACACAGCAGGAATAGGGCCAAGGCTCACTAATCTGACATGGGGAGAATTTGTAGATAACTATAAAATCTGTATTTTTCAAGAAACCTGGGGTTTGTAACCTAAGTATAGATTTGGTTTCAAAAGCTTTTGGGTTGCTGAGCTCAGGCCAGCTTCAGGGAGGGCCTCAGGGGTTTACTTATTTGTTTGAGTGGGTCTCTTAAGTGTACAGTGAAGGAGCTAGATTTGGGATGGGATAGTATGCAGGGCATCGCCCTCCCAACAGACAGAGATTCCTGTCCTGTTGATCAATCCGTACAACAGGAGTGAGGGGAAAAGCTGTGAATCAGAAACCCTGCATAAGCTAGACAACCTTCTCACATGGTATAAGGGAGCCTACTATCTGATAATTACAGGTGAATGTAATGTTACGTTTGAGACCTATGCAGTGGCCCAAGACCTTTCGCAGGAAGAGGATAAACTATGGGACATACCGGAAATGGTTGTGTCCGGTAAGCATACGTTAAGTAGAGTGGCGCTACAGACGGTGGATATTACACTAGCACATGGCCTCCGAGCATGTAATGGTCGATCGCGCTCAGATGCCCATCTGGCTCCAACATTTAGATGTGGGTCCTACAAGAGCCACATTGATTTTGTACTGCTAGATGTACGGATGGGGGAATATATGGCTGATATGGAGATTTTGGAGCACGAAGTTCCTCTTATACTCTCCATCTGTGATCTTTTTCCCTGTTCTACTACACCCACTTTAGGTGGCTTTGCCCAGCAACTAAAACTGTCCAATAATAGTAGAAATGTTGCTGGAATGGATTGAGGAGAGTGGCGCTATCTCTAGTTTACAGACAGGATTTAGACCAGCGACTGGTGCTATAGACCAGGTATTTAGATTTCTCCATATCAAGTGGAAGACAGTGGATATCTGCGAGGGGGATTTGTACTTGGCATTCATAGACCTCCGTGCAGCCTTCAACCTAGTCCTGATAAAGAAGCTATGGAGCACATTGCAAGAGATGGAGGTCCCACTAGATTTGCTTGACCTTATTGTTTGTCTACATAAGGGTACATTTGCACGGGTCAGGTATGGCATCAAGGGGGAACTAAGGGCCAGATGTATGAAATTGTTTTGCACTCGCAAACGGTGCGAATTGCAAAATTCGGCTGTTTGCGAGTGCAAAAAAGTGGTCTGCGATGCATGAAAGGCATACGCAGACCACAAATAAGAAATCGCTAAAATTGCGATTTCTTGCGTTGCGACCTGGTTTTGCGAGTCGCAATTTGTGATTTGCAAAATCCACATTGCAAGGCGATGCTGCAAAAAATCGCAAATTGCGATTTGTCGCAGAATGGCATTTTGCACATGCAAAATACCATGAAATGAAACCAGGTGGTAACCTGGTGCAAAATTTAAAAATGCATTTAAAATGCATTTTTAAATTGATCATGTAAAGCACAAATGCCCTTTTGGCATGTGTGCACCTTACATGTCCCCCAAAACATGTTTGGGGTGCAGCAGAGGGGGCCTTAGGCCCCCAGCACTCTGGGCTTTTGCATTTCCAAATTGCGATTTCTGGTTCAGAAATCGCAATTTTGGAAATGCAAAAAATTTGCAGATATGGGCCAACAGGCCCATAGCTGCGAATGGGGCCGGTATCGCAATTTGCGATTCGGTAATAGCATTTGCGATTTTTAAGAAATCGCTATTACCGAATAGCAAATGTGATACATGGCACTTTGCGAGTCGGAAATAGCGATTTCTTAAAAATCGCTATTTCCGACTCGCAAAGGGCTGTGATGATACATCTGGCCCCAAGTGACTCAGTCAGGGTGGAGAGGGGGTACGCCAGGACTGTGTCCTGGTGCCCACTCTCTTCCTTCTGTATATGAACAACTCCATTGAACATCTGAACAGCTGTGTTAATGATTTTTCTACTTTGGGAGGGCAAAAAATACCATGCTTGCTTTACGCTAATGATACGCTCCTCCTTGCAAAAACTAGAATGGTCTCCAGAATATAGTAAATAACGTCCATGTTTTTTGTAGGGATCTTGGGCTGGAGGTCAATGCAGCAAAAACAAAACTGATGATTTGCATCAGGAGGAGGAAACCAAATGTTAAGATTATTTTAAACACCAAAAGCCTAGAGAGAGTCATCGAATTTAATTACCTGGAAGTGAGATTAGCAGACTTGGGTGCCTGGGGAGCTCAGATAACAAAAAGCTTGCACAAAATTAGCTACAGCGGGGGCGCAATAGTTAGGGTGGCAAAAAAAAGCCCAGTATTTTCCAGACAACTCTACAATTGATGTACACAAAATACAGGTGAGGGGAGCAGCGCTCTAAAGGGCTGAGCTGTGGGGCCTAAGCAATTCACATACCCTAGCTGTTAAGGAAAATAATTTCCTTATGAATATTAACAGGGATGGGGAGAGACACCCCTTGGCCCCCCTCAGGCTCGACCTTGGAATTTATTCCATAACAGATATGTCAATTTTAAGTACTCTGCTCTACTGGATTCATGTATGGCAAACAAGAGGAGCTGCTGAACTACAGGGCTGGTCTCTGTGATATATTGGGGTGGGCACTAGCAGCAGAGCAGATAGGATGGTTGAGGAACCTGAGGTCCACCTCGGCACAGCTAGGTCTACCAGAATTTTGGGCTACCCCTGAAGTAATACAGGCAAATGCCGTGCTCGTTGTGAAGCAGATATTTTGGGAGAGGGTTCTTTTTCAGATCATTCAATCCAAAGATAGTGGTTCATTGGTCTCGGGTTTTCTTCAATTCAAATATGAACCTGTAGCAGAACCGTTTTTGGATGTGATTAGACCAACCTGTGCCTCATCCCCCTTTTTACAGTTTGGGGATGGCACGTTACATCTAGCTGCCTTTACTGCCCGCCGGTCCCTTCAGCGGAGGGTGGCAGGTAATGTAAACTGCTGCAAGGCTGATGACACGTGAACATTTGCTTTTTTTTTTTTTGCCCTCGATATGATACCCCCAGATGATGATAGATTGTGCCCCGTTGTAAAAATATTTTGCTATTTGATCGAGCTACTGCTTATAGATTATGTAACAGCGATTCTGCAGTGATGATAGTGACAGCGGTATCTAAATTCATACACGCAGCGTGGGTAATTGGGCATAAAGAACTCTTAGCAATCAAGTAAAATTCTCCTGCAGTATGAGAGTTGATAAAAGGCCGTTTTACTTAATCCTTTTGTGGGGGGGGGTATATTTATATTGTGGTGTCATCTTGTTTGAGAAATGGATGGCTGGAAGTGGATTTTACTGAGCTTTGTACTCTTTTTCTAGTGATTCAAGGGACCCCCTACTAATGGATTGTCGCTTTTTAATTTTTGTAGAAGTTTTAAAATGTATTTTAATTTGTTTTTAATGATGCTATTATGTCTGACGATGAAATGATTTATTTCGAGCAGTCATTAAACTTTGAACTTTGAGACTGCTACCTGAGGACCTCATCCCTCCACATAACTATCTGGATTTTACCAGAGTTAAAGGACAGCATATCATCCCAGAGACTGAACTAAACCTGCATTTCTGTTAAGTTCCAGTGTGTGCTATATCTAACGTGTGTGAATGAATGCTACTACAAGGTGCTTGTGTTTTGCACATAAGAACTAAAACATTGCTACAGAGCAATGGTCTTCAAACTTTCTATTGCTGCACAATCCTTTTTCAAAACAGTTTCATTGCACCCACCACCAAACTACATCCATATTTTCTTACGATTTTATAAAATTGGCAGCTCCAAACATATTTAATTAGTCAACAATTGCATTATTGTTTAGTTATTCATTTTGACAATGTAATAAAATACCTGAATGTCTAATGCTATTGGCAGCTTGGTCTCCCTAAAAGTGTAAAGGTATCCACAGTATACTACATTATGACACCACTTTTACTCCAACAGCATTTGGGTGAAAAAACATCACTGATGGCCTATTATGGAGTGACAGAAAGTAAGTTACACGCAGTACAGGAATTCCAAATTTAGGAAAGCTAAAATTGGGCACGGGGAGCACAGTTAAAGGAACATTCAAAGTATTTCTGATCCACTAATAATTTTGACACAATTTGACTGATCTGCATGACAGTTGGGAGAGGCCTGGTCTGCGTAGCCTTCTCGTTGTGCCACACTAGATTGGCTGGCTATCTCAGGAAAATGCCTGTTGTGTCCATAATTACCCAACACAGTGCACTGAAAACCATTTGGGGGAAAATAAAAAGAAAAAGTGCATAAGGGGGTAGGGTAAACCTTTACGTTTGCGCCGATCTATCAAGGGGAGCAAAGTTAAAAAGTATGTGTCAAAAAGTGTTAATTTGCTAAAAAAAAAAAAAACATTAGCACTGCATGATTAGTCTGTGCAAAATTTGGCAGTAGGTGTAAAAGTCCAGTTTTCTATTGATATGTTACATTTTGCACCTATCCATCAAGTGTGGAGGGTGGGTGAAATGGTGCCAATAAAATACTTTTTTTACTTATAACTTTAACGCTAATTAATGAATTGGTATGAAATGTGGTATGCAGTTTGCAGTTTAGACACAGTGCAGGTATATCCGGTTTCTTGCCGCTCCAATGAGGGAGTACAACAAAGGTCAAAATAGTTTTGATTTACTAATACCTTTTGCACCATTTGATGAACAGCACAGATTGTGCTGGAGAGCTTGTTTAGCCTATTATTAGTTTTCTCAATTTCATACAGGTACATGAGGGGGCAAATGTCAAGGGGGAGACGAATGGGGAACAGTTAAAGGGAGATCAATACATTTTTGATTTACTAATAACTTCGGCAGCGTTTGATGAATCACAACACAATTTACGGACATGAATAAGGTTTAGATTGTATTTGGTTAGGTCAAATTTTACAGCTTGATGAGGGGTGGGATGTAAATGGGAAGGGCAATAAAAGTGTAAATCATTAATAACATTGGTGCTGTTTGATAAATATGCAGGACATTTGGCATAGCAAATTTAAGACTATCTAGCCTAGTGCAAGGCCAGACATGCCAAGCAGCCAGCTGCACAGTACACAGCGAGTATATGGAAGGTGAAAACAGTACATTATAAAAACACCTATGAAATTCACTAAAAACATAAAGGTTAGTTACATTTCAGCAAACACAAAAGCAAAAACGTCCTGAAATTAATCAGTTAGTCGTTGCAGTGCACATTGCATGCCATAACTCATCCCCGCCATGCTCAGTGCACTTCTTAGCTGGTGGCATGTAATAATATGACCTACGTTTATGCACCCTTATGTACTCTGTGATCAGTAATCATCAAGCCTGGATGCCTTGCTGTATGACAGGCAAGTACTACAAATTGTGATGTGAAAGGATTAGCCAATCACAGGCAATTGTGTGGTTATTCAGAGTGAAATGCAGACACTGCCTTGTTGATTTTTTTTTACCATGATACACTGACGGCTGGTCTGGGTAGAAATAGGTACATGCAGGGAGTATGCAAATGTTTGGTCTCTCTTGTTGTCAACGTTGCTTTTGTCTTGGTGGCACAAAGGGAGTGGATTTCTGTTAGGCCTGACAGCCTTAGAGTAGTCTTCCCCAAAACCTTTTGCTTTACTGCTCTGTTTTCTGCTGATCTCACTTTTGTTGGGCGTAGGACTAAAGTGTGTGTGCTTTCTTCTTTAAACATGGTAAAATTGGCCTTCACCCAATAAGCAAATAAGCACATTTAAGTTAGTTGTAAGTCCCTAGTAAAATTGTACTACATGTTCCCAGGGCCTGCAAATTAAATGCTACTAGTGGGCCACCAGCACTGATTGTGCCACCCACTTAGGTAGCCCTTTAAACATATCTCAGGCCTGCAATTGCAGCCTGTATATGCAGTTTTAAACTGCTATTTTGACCTGGAAAAATAAACAAGAGTCACCGCTCGGGCAGGTGCTAAATAGTTAATGGGGCAGGGTGCAGTGTATTTTAAAGGTTGGACCTGCACTTTTAACTTCTACATGTCCTGGTAGTGAAAAATTCTTAAATTAGTTTTTTTTACTACTGCAAGGACTGACTCTCCCATAGGATAACATTGGGTTAACTTATTACATTCAATAAGTGATAAGCGGGAATATAGAGTTTGGTATCTAAAGAATTGTAATTTAAAGCCCTTTTTAATGGTAAAGCCAGATTTTAATTCACAATTCTGAAAATGACACTTAGAAAGTTAGTATTTTCTTGTCCCAACTATTTGGTGTCTGCAGCCTGTATGCTGGGTCACATGACTAGGTGTAGCTGGCAGTTGGTCTTGGTGTATTGCTTCAAAACAGTGAGACAAAGGGCACTAGGTGTTGGCAGATGGGTCATCTCTGACTTGATGAGGGAGGAGGAGCTGTCACGTACCACACTAGCACATCACAAAGGCTCTGCCTGGGCACACTCACAAAGGGTTTCACATTAGTCTTTTGTGACCCTAGACAAGCTGTGGCAAGGACCGGGAGGCAGGGAATTTCGAACACCTCTGGGGTTGGAAACCCCCAGAACCTTCTGTACTTCAGAGCTGACACCACATATAAATAATGTACACCCGGACCCAACTCTTCAGTACACCCCTGGACCTGTGGAAGACTCAGAGGGACTGCTTTGCTGCTCTTCAAGGAGTGTTGCTATTCGGCTGCCCTGCTGTCTGAGTGAAAGGACTGGACATGCATCTTGATCCCAGGACCACCAGAGTGACTCTAAGGGCTAGTTGGCTGGCCTCCTGATCAGAGTCTCAGGGACAGAAATGGCTCCAACCATCTTGAACCCAGAACCTGGATTCTACATGCTGTGAGTTTTGCGGTGTCACCTCAGTTGTGGACCTTTGGAAGTGGGTCTGAAGGTGCTCTGCCAAACCCACCAGTGTTCTTTTGGGCAGAACTGACACACCATGAGGCATCGCCTCGCAGCCCCGCATCAAAACCGCTGCTGCGCAACGCATCCCTGATGCAGGACCACGCATCGCAGCTTATCTGTGCGGCCTATCTCCAACACAGGACTTCAGATTGCAAGCCCAATCGAACTGCCAATGTGCATCACATCTCCGCTGCAGGGCCTTGCATCACCACCCTCAGCCCCTCGGAACCGCTGCACAATGCATCCTCAAGCAGGATTTTGCATTGCTCTGCAACCAGGATTTAAGGTACTTTGTTTAGCGGGCCTAACTTGGTTCCTGCATCTGGCCAGCACTACATTGAGATTGGCCTGAACTTGCGATTTTGTCATGGTCTAGCGTGACCATATAACCACAGTAGGCACATTGAGCTTCAAAAACTTGTTTTCACTAAAATCTTTAAAGCAGCATATCTCCACTTCTACTGATTGGATCGTTGCCATTTTGGTCTCATAATTTATTCATTTTTAAACTATTATTTCTAAGTTGGTGTGGGATTTTTCTTGTGTTGTGTTTTCACTTTATTACTGTTTGAAGTGCTGCATAAATACTTTATACATTGCCTCTTGATTAAGCCTGACTTCTGTTGTGCCAAGCTACCAGATGGTTAATATGGGATTTTGCTCATGTTTCACCGAGACAGGGATTTTGGTTGCTGCTTGAGTAGGGTTTACACCTTCAACCAGTAACCCAATTTCCAACAATTTTGAATAAGCATATTTATGGCACAGGTGGTAAAGTTTTGGAAGAGAGGGTGGATTTATTAGTGCTCCATTCAGAGTTGGGATTTTGTCCAAGCTGGCCCCTGAGTTGCTCGTATCAGGGTCCTGGTTAACGTCTGAGAGGTGGAGGATTGTGGAAATCCATAATATAGGAATATGAGGAATAGCCTATGGCAATCTGTGTTTCCTACTTGTTGTGACTCTGTTTTACACCCAGAGATTTCAGTACTAGAGATGTCCTGATGAAACAACACATTGCCCTAAAACTGAGTGTAGATTCTTATTATCTAATTACAAAAGCCGATAACAGATATTCAAAACAAATCAATAATACCCAGAGTTAAATAGGAGAGTTCCAAAAGCTGTCAGCCGGAATGCAGTATCACTATAAAATGTAGAAGGCTGTTTTCCCAAATCCACTTCAGAAAGTAAGGCAGAATCATGCAATCAAGAAGAGATTGAAGCTCAGTGCCATTATTTGAGATGACAGTAGACAGTCGTACACAGTCATACAGGACAGAATTACTGTGGGTTGTAAAAAGCTAAAGCAAATACCATTCTAATTTAACATTGTCTTGTACAGATTTAACTACTGAATTAGCAATAAGCGACAGTACAGTACTCTGTGGGTATCCACGTTCTGAACTTCAAGTCCAATCAGATTTAATTTATAAACAAAAATAAATTATTTACTACTTGGGAGTTCGAACCTAGATGAACTTTCGCCTAGAAACTAGCCTGGGGGCACCCCCCACTATATTTACAGATATTGTTAAGCTTAGTCAGCTTGACTGGGGCTCTATATGCAGAGTATTTGCTTAATTTCCCTCCTGCCCAAACTAGATATCATAAGTATTTGCAAAATGACAGTCTTTCACACAGAGCACATTGTTGGATTTCAAACTGCTGCAAAATTCATAAAATCACAATCAAGGTTTTATACCAGTGTGTTTTAAAGCAAAGCACAGAATACTTTTAAAATGGAATTATGCTTTTCCAAAAGAATACCTTGAAGGTTTCTCTAAAAAACACCCACATATTTCTCTCTACAGAGATAAACAACCCTTGGTAAAACCAGTAGGTCTGCATTTAATGTGCTAATTCATGTAAATACATATTTATAAATGCTGTTTGGTTGTGTTGCATTCACATATGTTGTTTAGCATATTAAAGTCAGACCAATTGGCGTGGCCAGCGCTTGACAAAAAGGATTGCTCTCAGTATAGAAGGCATGTAGAAAATAAATAACTGACATGACAAACACTGCAATGATTGAGTTTACTTGTCAGATGAAAAATAGAGCCCAATGCATTTCAATGGAAACACCTCCCTGAAGATAGAATGATACACCAGGCAGCCAATAGCATGAGGCGAGCGATTATTCCGTTTCTGGCTGGAGCCAAAGCCCACTCTACGTATTTTTCAAAGACTTGCTAACAACTGGTCTTACAGGCAGCTGTGCTTTTTTAAGATAAATACTTTTTTCAGGGATCAGAAACCATAAGTCAAAGCCTAAGCAGGCCATCGGCTGCAGCTTCAAACAATGTTTTTGCTCTTCAGCTTCCTTACATTGAAGGACTTGATTTAAATGTTAAAAACCTGACACAGATTATGACAATCATCCAGTTAATGAAAGTTCATTCATATGTCAACACACCACAGTTTCCTATGATGGTTATTGTTATTTACAAAGAGTAATTTACAAAAGAGTTTTGGCCTAAATGAATACCAAGAAAACAATAGTGCGATATACCATATAATAGTGCAAAGGGATGACCATTTTCCATAACAAGTACTAATCCAGTGACAAATCAAGTCACTATGATGTTGATTTTACCACTGAGATATACAAGTCAACATCGAACAGCATCTAAGCATATTTAGAGACGGCTGGTTGGGTTAAACGATCAAGTTTTAAGCCCTGCTGGGATTTGGAGTTCAACTTTAAAGTTCACTTTGATTCCTGTTACCATAAACACTGGTTTCTGTTAACTCCTGGAGGAGGTCGCTGATGCACTGTTTAAAATGTCTTTTACTGTACAGAGTAGGCTGTTTTTATCACATCCACATGTGACAGATCTTGTTATTTAAAGGGTGGATCGAAATTCCAATATAGATAAGTATTTTATAACATTTGTGTGTGTAAATATGTGTGTATATATGTAATCTTGACGGAATCCCCCTATGTCTGATTATTAACTTACTTAGAGCTTCTGGATTTGCCACATGTAAAACCATCATTCCATTTAATGAGCGAGCTATGCTTCTCTTACTCTAGAAGTCCAACAGTCACTTGATGTGAATAAATCACCTACATAAGCAATCTTTTCACGTCACCTCAACTCGGCCACCATCACCTCCAGCAATGTTTTCATGTTTCCTCAAAACAGGACAAAATTCACTATTGTTAGATGCAGGCATAATTTTCATTACGCTGGCATCATTTGCATAATTTCGCATTACTCGTCATGCAAAATTTCTGAAATTTTGCTATGACGCCATGTTGCGTAATTATGCATTGTTTGCAGTGAAAATTTACTGTGAATCCTTGGAAACACAATGAACAGCAGATGGTGAGCGGCTGTTCACGTTGCTTTTGTTTTATGCATTATTGCTTTTTAGCATGGAATACATGCTCGCTTCCACAGTGGATACAAGTATGCATTTCGAACTAAGATACGGTACCAAATGGCAATTTTGCATTTTGCCTAATTAAGCATAATTTTGCTTACTTATTCAGAAATTTCACATAATTATGCTAATTTCACACTCTACTACTTTAAATCTAATAGAGGAAGCATTGACACTGAATCTGGTTACACATTCTTGCTACAACTGTTTCCTTTACAGTGAGTAAATGAAATGCTCACATGGAATTTTGAATTGCTGGGTGGCTGCTACCTGCAAGAAGTATGCTGATCTCTGCATTGTGTGTCATATACATAGTTATATGTAGTTTCCCCTCACTTACAAAGGTATTCACGCCCAAGAAGATTACATGTTTCCATATGATGTATACTAAATTTAAGTGATAATCATTATTACAAAAAAAAAGTGTTAGGTTCCCCAGAAACCTTTCTTCTGAAGACCCCTGCGCCATAAGTAAGATATCAATATACATAAGCCATAAATTGGCTTGTTGGCAAATGTTTAGTTCTTCACTCTGCACCACTAGCTGCCCTACTATGTAGAGGTTGTCTTATTACAATGGAAAAAGTGTTCACATTGCTATGTCTTTGCAAAGAAAATGAATGTCAAGTGTAAAAAGTAATTAGTATCCTATTTTTTTCTAATATGGTGTGGGATCCTTTTTGTATGTTTTGTTTACATTACACAAATACTTTACACATTGCATCTAAGTTAAGCTTGACTGCTCTGTACCAAGCTACCTGAGAGTTAAGCAAAGGTTAATTTAGGGTTGGCTTGACATGGACTGTGGTTGCTGCTAGACCAGGGCTCACACCCCAGTCAACCAACAACCCAATTTCTCAAAGGTCCCAAATCACAAACATTATTCTGGGTGTAAGGCTTTTAATGGCCATGTTTAGGACTTTAGTAGTTTCCAGGAGTTGGAAAGACACTGAAGAGATAAGAGTATTGTTTAGAGTAACAGAGTAGGTACGTTCTGAAATGTAGGATAACAGTACCATAGCCCCTCACATATCCTCCTATCTTCACAGTGATTTTTGGCTTTGGTGAAGAAAGCTGTTGCGGGCGGTGATTGAATCATTTTAGAAGCATTTCTTCCTTAGATTAAGTAGCTGACAGATTTGTTCAGGCAGTTCTTGGTATCTGGGGAATACCTCAAAACTAACCAGATGTTAGTTAGCCCATGTTTTAAGTTAGGGCTCAGAACTTGTAGATGGCCATGGTCAACAGTGAGTTTGGGATGTTAGTTTTGTGGGTTAGTGGAGTTGGAAAGCTGTAAGTGCCATGTCTTTCTAGGTTGCTGTAGTGCACCAGTAGAAATCTGGTTGGTAGGGGGTGTATAGGGGTTAATGGTAATGTAGTGGTGTAAGTGATGAGCGGTGATGATAAGTAAGGGAATATGGAGGATTGCAAAGGAGGTGTGGTGTTTTGTGGTGGATCGAGATGATGGGTGTATTCTTATATTTTTTTTTTTTATATATAACACAAATAGGGAAATATAATGTCCTCTGCTAGCTATTACTCACTACACAGCAACCTGAAGACTAATGCCATGGTTAATCAGAACAGACAGGTTTTGAGGGCTTTCCTAAAAGCTAGGTTATGTTATGTGCATTTGTAAAGTGTACTATCACCTGTGAAGATATCCTAGCACTGAGCAAGTGTGTGTCTAGCCGTGCCTGTGGTACGTTGGTTAATTGAAAAGACAGGTCTTCAGCTTCATGCACAATTCAAGAAGTGAGGATGATGCTCTAATGTGGAGTGGTCGGCCATTCCATGCTTTAGGAGTGTTGTAAGAAGATCCGTCCTCCTGATATGGTTCTGTATATGAATGGGATGCATACTAGTAAGAGTCCTGGGGTGTGGGCAGTTAGCAGTGGTCCATAACTAGTACAGCAGGTAATTCCTCAATGTGGCTTCAAAATAAGCAAGAAAACAGCCACCAGCTCATTTTCATCTCAGTTAAAAAACCATAGGTGGAAGAACTCTGTGAATAATAGAGACATTAAGTTTAAACTAGCCTATAAATAATTGAAAGGTTGTTACCATAAGTAGCCTGGTAAAAGACAGACACTGATTTAAGTTTCACCGCTTTCTCAATAGTGAGCCAGTGAATAAGCTTGAGTTGTTCAGATAATGGGCCCAATGAGGAAGTCTGGGACCTAATCTGGCCACCATGTTCTGAATGATCTGTAACGTACAAAGTTGATATTCAGGTAAGACCAAATAAAGTGCTTTACATAGTTGAGGCACAAGCAGGTATTGCATAGATCACTGTGAAGCAACCAGTGAATAATTTCACAATCTGAGCAGGTTTGAAAAGTTGATTATCAAAGATAACTCTCATATTTTGCACAGAGGATACCAATGAGGGGGCAAGCAGTGGTTCATGTGTGATATAATGGGACACACTTGTTGGATTGCCCCTTTCTGCAGTTTCACCCCCAAACATTTTGCCTTCACCCCTCGTGTTTTCTGAACCCGTTTTTGTTGGCTTGTAGGTCTCTGTGCACATTACAACTGCTAACCAGCGTGAAAGTGCTTGTGCTCTCACCTTTAAAAATGGTGAAATTAGCTTACATGTCAATTGGCACATGTAATGAATTTGAACGTCCCTAGTAAAGTGGTACTACAGGTACCCATGGCTGGTAAATAAAAGTGGGCCTGTATCACTGATTGGGCCACCCACTTAAGCAGATTTTTAGAAAATATCCTGCCCCAAGCCTGCCATTGCAGCATTTGAGTGCATTTTAAAATGCCCTTCTGACTTGGCAAAATAAGCTTTTGCCAGGCCTAAACCTTCATTTTGAATACATACAAGTCACCATTAGGGTAGGCCCTAAACAACCCACAGGACTTGGTGAGTTGCATTTAAAACATTGAATATGTAAGTTTAAGGTCTATGTGGCCTGGAAGCAAAAAATTCTCAAATTCGTTTTTCACTATTTTTTCACTGTTTCAAGGCCTACCTGTCCCATTGGATAACATTGTATTGCCTTATTACATTTAATAGGTGATAACTTTTGACTGGGAGCAGGTAGAAAAGTCATGTTTGGTATTTGAGGAGTTGTAACTTAAAACCCAATGGTAAGTCAGATTTTTAGTCAACATTCTGAAAATGGCACTTTTAGAAAGTTGGCATTTTCCTAAGCATTGGATGTCTGCAGCTTGTTCCTGGGCCGCATGACTAGGTGCAGCTGGCCTTTGTGTATTTCTTCTAGACAGCATCGCAGTAGAGGGTCCGTTGTTGGCAGTATGGGCATAATGGCTTAATGCTGTGGAAGAGCTGACACCTGCCACACTTGTACTTCAAAGGCACTGGCCCAGCTCACACACAAAGGACTTCACTCTGGCCTCTTTTGCCCCTAGACAGACTGGGCCCAGGACAGAGAGGCAGGAAAATCCAGACACTTCTGTGAGGGAAACTCCAGAAGCTTCTCCCACTTCAAAGTGCGCACCAGGATTAAAAAGGGAACCGTCAAGCCCACACTTCAATAAACTCCTGGGCCTGCGATACTATGGAAGACATACTCCCTGCTGCTTGAGGCCTGCCCAGCTTGCTGAGAAGGAAGACTGCACCCTTCCTCCCAGGCTGAAGTGACTCCAAGGGTCATCTTCTGAGCTCCAGGGACATAGAATCTCCAGAGGCCTCTGTGCAACTACCCAGCTGACCTGATGCTACTGAGCCTTCCTGAACCTGTAACTGGACCTGCTTGAGCCCTGCTGGCCTCTCCTGGAGTGAGTGCCTGATCCCCAAGAGGTCTGGCATCGATTAAGCTCCTCCTCACAGAAAAGGAGAAATACTGAAGATGTGGGCTGTTCATGACTGCAAATGGGCCTGTTCTCACAAAGATCCTGCCGCCCACACTGTCTGCCAACACAAAGCTCCAGTGAACCCAACCCTTCACTCTACAGCGACCACCAGCGATGACCGGCAATGCAAGATTTGCACTTCATGCTACAGCATCAACAGCCAGCAATGACCGCCAGCTTGAATCTCCAGCTACTACGGTCTGCGACACCTGTTTTGGCTTTTTGGTATAAATGTATTTATTCAACTTTACTCTGTTGTTCTAAATTTGTGTGGGATTTTGCTGATGTTGGTTTTTCACTTTATTACTGTTTGAGCACTACTTTAACCCCAGTAACGGTTACGTCCTCAGCCTCGGCGCTCATGTGCTGAGGACGTAACCGTTATGTCCTGCACCTGGCCCTAGCGCTCCCCCGTGGGCCTTCCACCCCATCCCCTAGACAGGGGATGGAAGGGGAATCGCTTCGCCTTCTACCCCGACCCCCCCAGTGACGTCTAACGATGTCAGCACGTGATTGCATGCTGACCTCATCAGAGCTCGCCCATATCGCACTGAAAGCTGAGCTTCCACCGCTTTCATTTGTCTTCTGATTGGAGGGTGAGGGAGATCAGAGAGGCCTATTTTAATTAGACCGATCTGCCCCCAAGGGGGTCAGAAACCACTCGGCACCAGGGATTTTTTTTTTTTTTTTACAGGTGGGGAGCGACCCCTAAGGCAAAGGTTGCTTCCCTGGAGAGCAATTTTATTTTAGGCCATTTCTGCCCACCCTGGGGGCAGATCTGCCTATTTTTATTAGGGCAATCTGCCCCCAAGAGGGGCAGAAACTACAAGACACCAGGGATTATTTTTTTTGTGCCAATTTCACGCCAGGAGAGCTACCCCTTAGGCAAGGATCGCTCCCCTGGGGGGCAATTTTTTTTTTTTTTTTTTTTTAAAAGAGGGTGGGGGTATCGCCATACCCCCACCCCAAATAAATGGGGACAAAGTTGTTCTGCTCACTAGTGGGCAATTAGAGCAATTACCCCCGATCCACTCTCGGGGAGGCAGAAAGCCTACTAGATGCCAGGGAATAAAAAAAAAAAAGTTGGGTGGTGGCTACCAACCAATATGGGCATATGGTTATGCCCACACCCCAACTGAAGTGGGAAACAGTCTTTCAGCTCTCGCACGCACAGTAAAAGATAGTTGGGTGGTAGGAAATTTGTGCCGGTGCGGTGATCCCACACAGAAATGTGGGGAAAATGTGTTTTTTTTTTTTTTTAGCTAAATTTACGGTTTGCTGAGGATTGTGGGTAAGAAAACACTGGGGGGTCCACGCAAGTCACACCTCCCTGGACTTCCTCAGGTTTCTCGTTTTCAGAAATGTCTGAGTATGGTAGGTTTCGCGCGATGGGCGCTGAGCCTAGGACCAAAAACGCAGGTGCCACCCTTTGCAAAAACAGGTAGTTTTGTAATTGAGTATTTTGATGTGTCCACGTAGTGTTTTGGGGCATGTCCTGTTGCGAGCACTAGGCCTACCCACACAAGTGAGGTACCATTTTTATTGGGAGATGTGGGGAATGCTGGGTAGAAGGAAGTTTGTGGCTCCCCTCAGATTCCAAAACTTTGCAGCACCGAAATGTGAGGAAACTGTGTTTTGTTTGCCACATTTTGAGGTTTGCAAAGGATTTTGTGTAACAGGTCAGAGTTCCACAAGTTACCCCATCCTGGGTTTACCTCAGTGTCTAGTTTTAAAAAATGCACAGGTTTAGTAGGTTTTCATAGGTGTCGGCTGAGCTAGATACCAAAATCCACAACTAGGCAATTTCCCAAAAAACATGTCAGTTTCAATGTAAAAATTTGATGTGTCCATGTTGCGTTTTGGGGCGTTTCCTGTCAGGGCACTAGGCCTACCAACACAACTGAGGTACCATTTGTATCGGGGGACATGGAGGAATGCTGGGTGGAAGAAAATTTGTGGCTCTTCTCAGATTCCAGAACTTTCTATCACCGAAATGTGAGGAAAAAGTGTGTTTTTTTGCCAAATTATGAGATTTGCAAAGTATACTGGGTCACAGAGCCTGGTGAGAGCCCCACAAGTCACCCCATTCTGAACGCCCCTTGATGTCTAGTTTTAAAAAATGTATAGGTTTGCTAGGGTTCCCTAGGTGCCGGCTGAGCTAGAAGGCAAAATCCACAGCAAGGCACTTTGCAAAAAACAGGTCAGTTTTCTCTGGGAAAATGTAATGTGTCCACGCTGTGTTTTGGGGCATTTCCTGTTGCGGGCACTAGGCCTAACCACACAAGTGAGGTACCATTTTTATCGGGAGACTTGAACAAATGCTGGGTGGAAGGAAGTTTGTGGCTCCTCTCAGATTCCAGAAATTGCCATCACCGAAATTGAGGAAAAAGTGTATTATTTTGCCAAATTTTGAGGTTTGCAAAGGATTCTTTGTAACAGAACCTGGTGAGAGCCCCACAAGTCACCCCATTCTGGATTCCCTAAGGTGTTTAGTTTTAAAAAATGCACAGGTTTGGTAGGTTTCCCTAGGTGCGGGCTGAGCTAGAGACCAAAATCCACAGCTAGGCACTTTCCAAAAAACATGTCATATTTCAAAGTAAAAGTGTGATGTGTCCATGCTGCGTTTCCTGTCGCGGGCACTAGGCCTACCCACACAAGTGAGGTACCATTTTTATTTGGAGAGTTGGGGGAACACAGAATAGAAGAACAAGTGTTATTGCCCTTTGTCTTTCTCTAAATTTTTTCCTTCCAAATGTAAGACAGTTTGTAAAAAAGAAGTCTATTTGAGAAATGCCCTGTAATTCACATGCTAGTATGGGGACCCCGGAACTCAGAGATGTGCAAATAACCACTGCTTCTCAACACCTTATCTTGTGCCCATTTTGGAAATACAAAGGTTTTCTTGATACCTATTTTTCACTCTTTATATTTCACCAAATGAATTGCGGCATACCCGGTATACAATGAAAACCCATTGCAAGGTGCAGCTAATTTTTTAGCTGTGGGTACCTAGGGTTCTTGATGAACTTACAAGCCCTATGTATCCCTGCACCCGGAAGAGTCTAGCAGACGTAACGGTATACTGCGTTCAAAAATCTGCCATAGCTGGAAAAAGTTATAGAAGGAAACATGGACAGAAATGGCTCTTTTTTCACCACAATTTCAATACTTGTTTTATTTTAGCTGTTACTTTCTGTAGAAAAACCATAGAGGATCTACACAAATGACCCCTTGCTGAATTCAGAATTTTGTCTACTTTTCAGAAATGTTTAGCTGTCTGGGATCCAGTATTGGTTTCACACCTATTTCTGTCAATAACTGGAAGGAGGCTGAAAGCACAAAAAATAGTAACAATGGGGTATGTCCCAGTAAAATGCCAAAAGTGTTTTGAAAAATTAGTTTTTCTGTATCAAGTCTGCCTGTTCCTGAAAGCTGGGAAGATGGTGATTTTAGCACCACAAATCCTTCGTTGATGCTGTTTTCAGGGAAAAAACACATGTTTTCTTCTGCAGCACTTTTTTCCCCATTTTTTTAAAAACTACATTTTAGCTATATTTTGGGTAATTTCCAGGTCTCCTCCAGGGGAACCCACACACTCGCTGGGTACCTCTGAAATCTTTAGGATGTTGGAAAAAAGGACGCAAATTTGGCATGTGTAGCTTATGTGGACAAAAAGTTATGAGGGCCTAGGTGTGAGTACCCCAAATAGCCAAAAAACAGACTTGCCACCAGAGGGGGAAAAGGCCTGGCAGCAAAGGGGTAAATACTTTAAACACTGCCTCTGTGTTAAGCCTGACTGCTTTGGTGGCAAGCTACCAGAGTGTCAAGCACAGAGTAATTTAATGACTTTTTGTGGTTCACCCTGACGAGTATTGTGGCTGTTGCTTGTGTAGGGTTTCACCCCACTTGCAACCAACAACCCAATTTCTCACAGAACACATCTAGTGTGACTTATCCATCTGTGGCCATTTTATGTAGAGAATTGTATCCAATGTGTATTATTGCTGCTCAACTTTGTGCCATGGCTGCAAGGCTTTACGTTTTGCTAAATAGCATTTTTTGCACAAGCGTTGCCATTGACGTCCATGGCAGATTATTCTATGAAAATATGGCACTGCACGACTTTCCGTTGGCCTTACAACATAGTGCTATTTTTCACACAGCTCTGTAGTATTTGAAGTAAATTAAAATATACCACATTGGTGTAGCAGACATGACCAGCATGGATACAAGCATGGAGTGTCAGTTATTGCCAGTGGGTGAGTAGGTACTGCTTCAGAAGACACCTTTATTATTATCAGTATACGAAAATGTTGGTAAACCTTGTGTTCTCCATATAATGGATGTTTAGACTATCACAAAATGGCTTCTCATTGGGGAATATGTGTAATAATTATCCATACAGTGACTGACTACTTGCTGGGGCACAGACGTACAACTCCTTTGTTTGGCAAAGCATCACTTAGACAAAGAAGCATTAGCAAATGGAGTAAGTGTCTGACACTGAACCAGGAATTGGGGATTTGCAGAGGAAGAGTTGTACCAATTCTAGTCCTTTCCTTAACCTGTTGGTTTGTTTTGTCTGTTGGTGGGGTAGAAGTACTGGTGGAAAGGAGTTCTGAAAGTAATTAGGCTTCTCCTCCAGCACATTATCCCACATCCCTACTTCCCACCAACAGAAAAAATGCCTTGAGCTGGTGGGCATAGCTAGGGAGGAGTGTGGGGCAGTCATAGCTGCCCCTCCCATAGCTCCACCCACCAGCTTGATCCTATGATAGACCTGGGAGGGGCTAGGCTCTTCAGGTCAATTAACTGTTGTGAAGCTTTTGGGAAATGGCCCTCTCTCAAGGGTCACCCCCAACATTTTGCCTTACTCCTCCTCTTTTTCTCACCTCATTTTTGCTGGAATTAGGACTCCGTGCACTTTTACACTGTTACAGTGCTTGTGCTGTCTTCTTAAAACATGGTAATATTGGCTCATATCCAACTGGCATATTTACTTTACTAATAAGTCCCTAGTAAAGTGCACTACATGTGCCCAGGGCCTATAAATTAAATGCTACTTGTGGGCCTGAAGCACAGATTGTGCCACCCACATAAGTAGCCCCTTAACCATGTCTTGGGTCTCCCATTGCAGGGCCTCTGTGTGCAATTTACTGCCACTTTAACTTGGCATTTAAAAACTACTTGCCAAGTCTTAAACTCTTCTTTTTCTACACGTCACCCCTAAGGTATGCCCTATGTAACTCTTAGGCAGGGTGCAGTGTATCTAAAAGGTAGGACATGCACTTCTAAGTTTTACCTGTACTGGTAGTGTAAAACTCCCAAAGTCGTTTTTCACCAATGTGAGTCATACTCTTGTTATAGTCCAGCATTGGGAATTCCTTAATATAATTTTAAGATGTCATTCCTGATCAGAAAGGAATAGCTACCTCATGTTTCATATCTTTGGAATGGTAATGATAAATCTTCCTTACTGATAAAGTTGGATTTCACATTACTATTTTAGAAATTACACTTTTAGAAGATAGGCATTTTTCTGCTTTTATTGCTCTGTGCCTGACTCCAATCCACATCTGGTCTGTGCTGGGTGACAGCTGCCCTTATACATTCACTCCAGACAGCCATAAACACAGGACACTCAACTGCAACTGCATTTATCTGCATACTGGGCAGGAAGGGTGGAGGAGCTCACACTTACACTTCAAAGGACAGTGTGCTCTGACCCCACACAAAGGACTGATAATCCCCCACACATAGCCTGCCCGGCAGGATTGGGCTGAAAGGGAACTGGTGCACCTCAACTTACATCACTCTTTGAAGTCTCTCCTACTTTAAAGGCACATTTGGGTATAAATACAGGGTATCTGACCCCATCAAATGAGAGACTTCTGAACCGACAACTGGACTCTGTCAGAAGGACTGCTGTGCTGCTCAAAGGACTCAACTGCACTGCTTTTCTGCTTGTTGTCCTGGTGCCTGCTGCATCCTGACTCTGCTGGAAGGACTTTGCCTTCCCACCACAAGTGATCTCCAAGGACTTGTTAGCTTGCCTCCGGTCCCCACATCTCAGGGATATCAAAGACTTCAGCCATCTATTCCTGAACTCCACAAGCTGAGTGTCTGCCCTGCCTTGGAAGTGGGCCTAAGGTGTTCTACCTTCTGTAGTTTTCATGAGAACTGCAGCAAAGCAAGGCAAAGCCCTGCAAAAACCCGCCACGCAGCTGCCAGCCGTCGGTACCAATGCACAGCTACATCAAGCCCTCACCGCACAGCTCCCCAGGATCGACACAGAGCCCTGCAAAGCCTTGCCACCTAGCTCCCCAGGATCAAAACAAAGCGACGCCAAGCCCCACAAAGCCTCGCTGCACAGCTTCTCGGAGTCGACACCAGACGATGCGAAGTCTTGCAAAGCAATGCCATGCAGATCGCTCACCAGGATTTAAGGTACTGTGTTCAGCAGGGCCAAGTGGGTCGCTGTAGCCGTCCCACGCTCAGTCACGGTCAGCCTGAAATTGTGACTTTGACTTGGTCCAGCACGACCAGATAACCACAGTTGGTGCTTTGCGCTTCTATGCGCTATTTTCACCTGAATCTTTAAAATTCCATATCTCAGGCGCTCCGCTTTTGATTTTTTTTGCTTTGGTCTTGTTTTATGTATAAAATCATAGTTTATTTTTCTAACCAGTTGTGGAGTCTTTGTGGTATTTTCACTGTTACTGAATGAGTTATTGCACAAATACTTTACGCATTGCCTTCTAAATTAAGAGTGCCTGCTCTGTGCCAAGCTACCGGAGGGTGAGCACAGGATGATTTAGGTTGTGTTGGGACTTACTCTGACTGGGATTGTGGTCCCTACTTAGACAGGGTGTATACCTCTGCCAAATAGAGAGCTAATTTCTAACAATACTTTAGTGATGTCACACGCATATTAATAAGACGGTCTGTAAGTGAGCACGGGCCACCTCATTAGGAACTTAACAGTGCTCAGAAAGGATTGGGCACTGGTAAACTGCCTTCCAGCCTCCCTCCCCCACAAAATAACAGTGTTTACCCGCCCCCATGGGGGCGAAACAAACAATAGATGGCAGCTTAGTTAAACCCCTTGGCAACCATGATGTATATATCCCTTAAAAGTGCATCATGGAGACACCTTTTCATGGTGTGATACGCCAATAGGGCAGGCAAAGGGTCAACACGTTTAATGTTCCACCAGCATTTGAACTCCTGACTGGCTACTTGGTGTCTCCTTATAAATGTGTGGCCTTATCTGACTCCCTGGTAGCATTTAATCCACTGATTACCTCCCCTCTTCATCCATGAATTGATAAGGCCTTCATTCAACTGAGGATGCAGTTATTTTCTTGTTGTTTTGGACAAATTGTTTTGTAATTTGTACTTTGGTATTTTTCACCCACTTCTTTCACCTCTTGTAAATTATGTTTCCTCAGAAAGTTGAAAGTGTGCTGCTTGTTTCACGTTTTCATTTGTGAAGATCTCTGTCACCCTAGAAGCTCTACTCCGTTATGTAAACTGTAAATAAAGAAATAAATATATTGCACTATACAGCCTGTACTGTTACCTATTATTGATTACAATAGTAATTTACAAACGAGAATTAGAATTCTACTAATTAGGAATGAAAATGTACATATTGAATTACAGAATCATGATAGATCAATATTATGCTAGTGAATTGCATAAAGGACTGTAGAAAATTTCTCAGTATGGCACAATTAATTCCTTTACAAGTTTAGGGCAGGGAGATTGAATGTAGGTATTCAAGTAGGGAGTGGACGTGCTCTTGCCAATTGAACACCAGCAGACCTTTACATTTGTGGTTATTCATCCTAAATTTGCAGGTAGGTTCTGGTTCTTACCCTGGAAACAAATGATAATTTACTAGTGTGAAAGCTATGGAATGTGACTATCCAGGGTACAAAAAGGAAAAAACTTAATGTGCAAATGCACTGTTGTTCATTACTTTTGCTTGCAGAATTTCCCACCCAGTGAAAATTCTGCATACATAAATTGTGGCACTAATAACCTCATCAATTTTCCGGAGAACTCCTGTGAATCCCTTTAAAATTAAAAATCTACTCCAAATGTAGAAGTAACCTTAACAAGAGCAGATTTCTTTCATGTCCCCAGTCTTTAGACAGGCTTTACTT
The DNA here is from genome assembly GCF_031143425.1 of Pleurodeles waltl. NCBI lineage: Eukaryota > Metazoa > Chordata > Amphibia > Caudata > Salamandridae > Pleurodeles > Pleurodeles waltl. The sequence continues at coordinate 636,811,930 of NC_090439.1, forward strand.
AAATAATATGCAAGATGAAGTAACGTTTATGAGGTGTGTCTATGTCTGGTAGATACTGTGGAAACACTGTAACATCTTCTGTTGGGGACCTTGCATACTTAACTTGGAGGGTACACTTAGGGGCATATTTATACTCTGTTTGCACCAGATTTGCGTCACTTCTTTTTATGCAAATCCGGCGCAAACTTAACTCCATATTTATATTTTGACCCTAGACCCATCTAGTGTCAAAATATTGTAGTTAACGACATTTTTTGTCTGCGGAAAACCACCTTGCATCAATGAGATGCAAGGTAGGCATTCCCGGGGCAAAATGACTCTAAGGCCTTTGCGCCTTATTTATCCTCCCGTGCAAAAATCACGCACGGGAGGAGGAGGGCCTTATATAATGGTGCTAAGCCTGTTTAGCTACATTATTTAACACCTGGGTCAGGGCAGGTGTTAGGTGACTTGTGGGACATTTTCCATGGTCAGAGGCCATGGAAACAGCCCACAGGTACCCTTCCCTCTACCCAGGGACACCCCCACCCACACCTGGAGGACACCTAAGGATGGGGGGACCCATCCCAGATAAGTCAGGTAGGTTTTTCTATTTTGTTTTAAAAGTGCCATAGGGGGCCTAACTTGGGCCCCCTACATGGCACTGTGCCCAGTGGCCATGCCCAGGGGACATAAGTCCCCTAGGCATGGCCATTGGGCAGGGGGGCATGACTCCTGTCTTTACTAAGACAGGAGTCATGTCTATGGGGGTTGTGTGTCAAAACATGACGCTAGTCAGGTTAGCATCATTTTTTTGACTCTAACCTGACTAGCTCCATCTTTGATGCACAACCTTCTGTTTCCTCAACGCCTCCCCCACCTGGTTAGCGTAATTTATTTTGATGCTAATCGGGCCTTAACGCTGGCTAGCATCATTCCTTAAATATGACGCTTGGCTGGCTTCCAGGAATGGCGCTAGCCGGCTGTAAACTTTTTGACGCAAACCTGTGCTAAAACAGGTTTGCGTCAAAAAGTATAGATCAGGGCCTCGGGCATATTTATACCCTGTTTGCTCCAGATTTGTGCCATTTCTTTTTTACGCAAGTCCGGTGCAAACTTAACTCCATATTTATATTTTGACGCTAGACCCGTCTAGCGTCAAAATATTGTAGTTAACCTCATTTTTTGTGTGCTGAAAACTACTTTGCGTCTATGAGATGCAAGATAGGCGTTCCGGGGCAAAAAATTACTCTTAAGGCCTTTGCGCCTTATTTATCCTCCTGTGCAAAAATCACGCATGGGAGGAGGAGGGCCTTAAATAATGGTGCTAAGCCTGTTTAGCGTCATTATTTAATGCCTGGGTCAGGGCAGGCGTTTGGGGATCTGTGGGCCATTTTCCATGGTCGGAGGCCATGTTCACAGGTGCCCTTCCCTGCACCCAGGGACACCCCAACCCACCCACACCCAGAGGACAACTAAGGATGGAGGGGACCCATCCCAGGTAAGTCCAGGTAAGTTTTTCTATTATTTTTTTAAAGTGCCATAGGGGGGCTTAACTTTGCCCCCCCCCCCCCACCCCCCCAACGTGGCATTGTGCCCAATGGCCATGCCCAGGGGACACTAGAAGCATACAGGGCTCCAATACACTTTCAAATAAGTTGAGAAATTTGAGCTGTGTTGAGGTGTTGAGGTGCCACTATATATGCCTTTAGTTGTGCACACCAGTCTTATACTTTGAGCTGTGTTGAAGTGCCACTATATATGCCTTAAGTAGTGCACACCAGTCCTATACCCATCATATGAAGTAAGTGCAAACGTTGCAGTGAACACCTCCTTGTACTGCGGCTTCATTCCTGAGGTCAATCACCATACAATTGTCAAACAGTGTAGCACAATCATCACGATCCTTGATTCAGAAAACGGACACAAACCTCTTTAGGTGACAGCATAGAGATATAATCTTCATATATTAATCTAGCTTTCTCTTCAATGACATTTTTGTTGGTCTCCTTCTTTAAATCCTCACAGGCCATCCAGAAAAGCATGTTCTCCTCACTGAATTCTGTCCGTAGAAATTCCCGAAAAGCATTTCTTCCTGTTGGCGTGGTCATCAACATATCGAATGACTGCCCCCAGTTGTTAACATCTTCAAGCGTAGGAGGCGGGCTTAAAATGAGAAACAAATATTTTGAAAAATTAATTTCTCTTACAAAAATTTCAGTTTCCACCAAAGAACTGTTTGTGGATTTACAAAAATAGTAGCGAAAGTTAATTCTAGTAATGGAATGTGTTTTCCTACATTTTCTATACCAATTTTAATTTGGAAGATAGAAATACCGACAAATCATGTGACTTTTTGGTAAATAATTAACAGTTAAAACAATTCAGTTCTTACCAGTGTGTTTTTGAGCAAGGTGGTTATTAATCAAAGTCCACTTTTGAGGAGTCAGTTCAAACCAAATAAGTAAAGTCTTAAATTAGAAAAAGGAAAGTGGTGATTTTTATGTTACAAGTTGCAAAAAAAGAACATTTGTTTGTGTGGAGGTGTGGGGGTATGTGGGACCTCGCAAATCATCCTGTTAGCTGATGTAGCAGAAATTTTAGTACTGTCCCTCATGTCAGTGATCATATATGTGCGACATTTTATGCATTATGTTAATCAAAGTTAAATCAAATAGTTGTATTGTAAAGTGATGCACAGAGAAGCCATGTTAGTATGCACACACTCTACGCTAACTGATGGAACCCATGTGGTATAGGTATTCAGTTACTTGTTTGAAGAATTCATTTGTCATCATGTTATATTTTAGAGTGTAAACTAATAGTCTACATTAAAACAATATTAGATTTCTGGTGAGAAATGTTTTAAATTCATATGCAAAAGTTGAGAAATGCAGTTCTGCTCCACATTAACAGAAATGCATTAACAGTTTTTTCCATTTAAAAGTTACTGTAACACGAAAGCTAATGGAAGTTTATTAACGTTGAATTTATAACTTGTGTGTTATATGTGTCTTATTTGAATGTATTCATGTCAAGTTTTATTTAACTTGCATTAGCTTAAGTGAGGCCTTTAGGCCCTGGGTTATTGACTGTTCAGAAAATTTCTAGTCTTCTTGCTAATGTGAACCTTTCTTCCAAACATTTGGGACTGCGGACTGACAATATATAGAATTGTTGCAGTCTTGCATGGAAAAGTATTGATGAACACTGTTCTCACAAACCTGATAATCTGCACCCGTTTCAGTTTGAGTTGTATGGTTGATTCCTATTGGATGTTATACCCTCACTATCATGTGGAACGATGGATTGAAAAATCATCTTGCCATATGAACTTTACCATATCGTTCCCCAGCTGGGCTTTTGTTAGAATCTGAATCCCTAAGAAGCAGAATGCTTTTTGCCATTCTGCACTGCATGCTGAACTCCTTGGACTCTTAGAGGTATAATCCTCTTTGCCCTGGCCTGTTTGAAATCAGTTGCTGAGACTTAGAGATTTTTTCCTTAACTCTTTTTCCTTTCCTTTTGCCTGTTTTAGTTTGTGACCTGTTGCCCAAGATAAAAAAATTCTAAATTATTTTTGACCTTTTTGTCTTTTGCCCTCATTTGGTCCGCCCGGCACATGTTAATTCCTTATTGGCTAATCTGTAGGAGTTTCCTGTACCCAAACTATCTGTATTCAGATGATTTAAATTGCCTTAAGGCTTATTAAAACTGAACAACGCTTGTTTTCTGTACATCAGGTAATTCTGATGATGTTTTGTATTGTATTAGTGGAGTATCTAGTTCTCCTAATGTTAGTTTGCCTGAACATCTTTCATTGGTCAGCCTTTAACGATTCTGTGTCTTTATAACTTTCTCTTGAGAGCTATCTACATGACTGAGTCTAAGCTTGTAATAAAACCTCCTAATTTTATTCCGGGGAGGTGTGGCCAACTAAGATGGCCAGCGGAGTGCGTCTCTAGTTCGCTCCGCCGTCCCTTTCACATCCTGCAGGGATCCTGGGTGCCGGACTGTGCCCTGAAGACAGCTGCGGGTTCTGGCTTGCTTTTGGCCTCAGTTGGAGCTCCCAGTCGGCTGGAGCGCATGGTCGGTGCTGGTCTGGCGGGTGTGGCCGACGCTGGTGGTCTGGGCCTGTTGCAGCCTTCTCCGGTGGGTGCGGTTTCCGGCCGGCATCGGATCCGAGGGCTGGTGTGCAAGGGGTGGGGGTTAATTTGGGGCTCTTCCCCCCTCCGGAGGCAGCAGGGCAGATGTTTGTATTCACGGTGGGTGTTTGCGATGGCTCACCCCGTAACGCCGCTGAGAGGTTGAGGAGTCGGGGGGGCACATTCGCCTCCCTCCCTGGAATACTTGCCAGCGTATTGCTCCACACATGCAAGGAGGGTCATACCTACACTGCGAAGGTGAGGCGCAGGGACCAGAGTGGAGGTGGTGTATGGCCCGGTCTGGATTGCGCAGTACTGGCCTGGAGTGACGCACTGCTCGTCTGAGCTCTCTGGTGAGAGGCGACGAGGGACGCTGATCTGGGGCCCGCCGGGTGGCTCTACTGCGACGATGAGGTGTTCGTTTTTCTTTGTGCTCTCGGAGTTTGAGCAGAGGTGCAGAGGACTGGGAACTGTGATCCTATGCGAAATGGGCACACCTGACACACTTCAGGCTGGAGTAGTCAGCATGGCGGCGTGGGCATTCAGAGGCCTCATAGTGGACATTTGGGCTTGACAGTGGATTTGCATTGCCCTGATGATAATACTTCCTGTTATCCCTGAGTGGAGGTGAGATGGGGCGACATAGGAAGACCGCCCCATATCAGGGAAACACAATGGAGCAATATACTACACCTATGCCACTCCCACAGAGGCAAACCCGTTTGGAAGGATCGGGAGAGGCATTGGAGGTGCCAGCCACAGCAGAAGAGCCCACACGTGCTGAACTGTTAGCCGCCATTCATGGCGCTAGAGTGACCTTGGAGGGGAAAATAGAAACGGTGGCTGTGGAGGTGAACCTTCTGCAAGCTGACCTCCGCAAGGTATCTGATAAGGTCAAGGTGGCGGAGGGGTCTATTGTGGACTTGCAAACAGAGGTTGGCACATTGCGCAAACAGATGCCTCAGGTCGCTTCTACTGTCGGGACGTTGGAGGCGCGGCTGGAGGATGCAGAGGACAAATCTCGACAGACAACGTGCACCTCCTTGGATTCCCGGAACCCGTGGAAGGCTTCACGGTGGAAAGCTTTGTTGAACAGTGGATCAGAGAGGTATTGCAGCCAGAGGGGTTTGTCCAGGGTGTTTGTGTTGGAGTGTGCTCATAGAGCTCTGGTTGCTCCTCCGCAGCCTGGAGCGCCACCGAGGACCATCATAGCGCAGCTCCTGAACTATAAAGACAGGGACTGTATCCTACGGACCACCCGTGAGACCGATAGGGCTGTCTTTGAGAATCACAAAATTTCTATCTACCCAGACTATTCGAATAAGGTCCAGTCCTCCTGAAAGGGGTTTCTGTGATGGGAAGGGCAGCTGTGGCCAAGATGGTGTTCTTGCCACAGTGTCTTTACTTGGTCCAGAATTCTTTGTTTCCATTGACAGCTGGGCTTTTTAATCGTCTGGATAGCTTATTGATTTCCTTGGTTTGGGCTGGCCGTCGCAGCAGGGTGGCGTTGTCCACACTACAAAGGGATATGGAAGATGGAGGCTTGGCACTTCCTAATATTAGACTCTATTATTATGCAAGTCATTTACAACATGCTGCTAAGTTGATGACGCAGACAAACAATTGGGAGAAGTAACTATTTGCTGGCATGCTGGGAGAGGAGGCGCTGGTGCACGCATTAATGTTGGGCGGTAGGTCGGTCCCCTACTTGATTAAGACTACGGCTGGAATCTGGGAGCAGGCGGTTAAGAAAATACTCTGAAGTGCCCCCTTTGATAGGGAGCTGAAGATCCGGAGTTTGGCCCTCTTTCGGGATATGGATACTTCAATGTCAATGGAGGCTTGGAGAATGGGTGGCTGCTTGGTGGTGGGTGATTTATATCCCAATGGGGAGTTTATTTCCTTTCGGGAGGTGCAAGATACGTTCGGATTCAGCGCTGGACAGTTCTTGCAATATGCCAAGATTGAGACTGTGTCTCGGGAGGTGTGGTCTGGATTTTTCGGTGGCCCCCTCAGCTTCCAAGGTGTTGAATAGGTTAATAAATTGGGGAGAGGATTCCCATCTGGTTACTCTGTTTTTTAGAGCTTCGCGTGGGGATAGTGCTGGGGTGGAGTGTGCAGCACGTAGGGCCTGGGATCGAGAACTGGAAAACCCTCTAGAAGTCGGGGAATTTGGCACTCTCTCTGGTACAAGAGACTGTGTAACCACAGATTTAAGTTGATGCACTTTAATTTTGTCCATTGTGTATAAATCACGCCTGTTCGACTCAATAAGATGGACCCGACAAGGGAGACTGTGTGTCCTCGATGTGGGGAGGCAGGTGATTCCTTTCTCCATTTGGCCTGGTCCTGCAGGGAGGTGCAGCAGTTTTGGTGGGAGGTGGTTTGGAAATTAGACAGGATTACCGGTTTGGGGCTCAAGGCGATGCCATTGACTTGCCTCCTGGGTATATCAGGGAGACCACGGGGTAGACGCATCCCATACAGATTTGCGCAGATCGCTCTGGTGCTTGCTAAGCTGAGGGTGGCTATAGCTTGGATGAGTACACAAAGCCCCTCCCCTTCCAGTTGGTCCTGTGATGTTTTGGAATGGGGTGTGGCCGAAGAACAAAACATGAGACTGACACGGAGGGAGGAAGGGGCTCTGAATGACATAATGGCTTGGAGTACATTATTAGAACGCTTCACTGGGGATTGGGAGTCCAGCTCTGATTGGAGCACTGATGATGGCTGATGACCGTAGTATGTTATGCTATGCACACAGGTGACAACCAACTGTGGTGCCATAGTAACACTAGTGAACATGGTCATCTTTTTGTCTGTAGGTGTCAGCATCCTCTGCCCAGGAGAACAAAGGACATTGTTGTATCTCATATGGAAATGCACTGCTTGTTTTTGTCTTTGTTTTTAAGTTGTTTATTTTAAACTCAATAAAATAGTTATATATATATTTTTTTTTCTGGATGGAGTTTTCATTGTATATCCACATTGGTCATACTGTGTAGTTGAATTGGATTGTATTAAAATTTAATGACTTGTTCTCCACACCCTGATGCTGCATACAAAGTTTCATTCACCTTGTCTGGCACTGATTACTGTGAAGGAAGAAATGAGCCAGCATAACCAACCTCACAATGGTTTTAGATAAAGCAACTAATTTCTGTGATCGTCACAGTTCTTTAGTGTGTACAAGAGCCAACACTCATAATCTCTCTTACTAGAATTTCTTTGGCATACTCAGCTAATATATGTAGAATTACAGATGAGTAGCTATTATTAATAGTGCTGTTTTATGCAAATCGGTACTAAGTAACATCATGGACAACAAGAGTGAAGTTTGAGCTTTGTTTGATGTCATCCCAATGGATACCCTCAATGGAAAATTCACCAGTTATTGATAGTCCAATGTTTATATTGTTTGGGCACAGCCACTGGGATTATATGATTGTGTGGCTGCAACACTTTTTGCATAGCTGTAGATGTGCTGCATTTCCCCCATAGTCTTATCATCTGCTGCAGATTTTTACAAAAAAATCTTTCAAAGTCAGTTACTACAAACGCAGTGACATGTGTTGCTACACAGTGGAGAGCCCTTTGCAAAGGTTGGCTGGTCACATTCCCTTTGCTTATTTCTATATTTGAGTGTTAAACTGGTACTAATGAGGTGCAGCCAATGTCCAGACAGTGTTAAAAAGTGTAAAAATTATAATAATTAAGTAATACTGTACCAAATGTGGTGCATTATGCTGTGTAATTTGCCTTTTCTTGCTGCATAATTTACTCAGTCTTGCTACATAATTTGGCCCTCCACTGCCTCATAATTTCAGTGGCCTTGTGAATGGGTCTACTTGAGCACAATCAACCCGGTAAAAAAGTTCCCCTAGATACACTCTGCAGGGGGAGTGGGCTATGTAGCAGTAATACACAGAAAGTTCTTTCTTCTCCTCCTTTAGCTTTTCCATATATCTCATATAATAAAATGAAAAGGCATATTGCCCTCTTCTCACATATTCTTCTGGCTTTCCCTCCCCCCATCTTCTAAAGTCATCTAAAAAAGTATCTTTTATTCTTATACTGCATCTCACCTTCCTCTGTAATGACCCCCTTCCCCAGGCATTGGGCTTGCAGTAACTGTGTCAGAGCTATTGACATCAAGGAGAGAAATATACTGCCTGTCTTAGTCTGCATAGACCTGTGGGATGCAAGGGAGGCTGTGATTGTTATTCTTCATCAGTCATCAAAGATAGCAGATATGCTTTAACTCCTGATCAACTGAAACCTTCAACCCCTACTTGCAAGACGTTATGAGGCTATAGTACTTTAAGAGGTCTCAGGTAGACTGCTGTTAGAGAAGCCACAGTTCCCACTCCATCTGACCAGTTATCTAATATGAACTAATTTCCACCTACTAGAATAAGCTCTCTACAAATATGTTTTCTTAAAGACAACATTCACATATTTTTTCATGTTGCAATCTGGCTGATCTGACTACAGTGTAGGTCAGTAAGACTGCTTGTTTCTTGATTCCTGTAGTTGTTTTCAAGGAGTTTGATAAGTGGAAATTTGTGATTTTTAGTTCTTCGAGTTAACGATCTTATTTAACTTCTTGGTCAATGATTTGAAATCTACACTCCTTTTTTCCCCTACCTTCACTCAGAATATTTCTAGGGTGAAAGTCTGCCTATTCATCACAGGTGCTCTGGCATGTCCCACATAAGTCAGCAATGTTTCCAGTTCAATTCTAATTAGTTATGCAACCAAGCTTTTTGTGAAGGCTTACATATCCTCTCAGGTGATCTCTATGTATATTCTTGTGTTTCTCTTGCAGAAGCAAGGACATCTTTCTTGGTGCCTAAGTAGTTAATTTGTGCGAACACAAATGCATTTTGTCTTAAAGTATAACAATGGAGTTTATTCAAAATCTGGCTCAATAGAAGACTTTGAAATTTAAAGAAAGATATTAGTAAATTTAGTTATGAAAAGATATCTCCCTATCTAAATTAGGAATACTATGCAGGACAAAGTGCTGATCAGCCATGAGATAGACAATTTGGGGGAGACCTTCCCAACATAAGCCAAGAAAGAATGTAACTTTTTTAAGGGACCTCATGTTCAAGTAGCGATGAAGAAGGATAGCGAAGGGAAGAAAGAGAAGAGTTTAGCCCAAATGGTGAATATTCTGCTTTTTTAGAGCAACAACAGAAAAGGAGTCAAAAAACAACCTGGGAGGGGGGCAACAGCAGAGAAATCAAGCTCCTCAAGAATGTATAAGAACAAAGAACCAGTGGTATTGGTGATAGAAAAAGTTCCTAGTATCAAGAAGGTTATAACTGTGAAGGAAAGAGAGGCTTTAGAGAAGGTTTTAGTTTTGTCCCTACGACAGGTGTAAATAAATTTGAAGTAGGAAGGGACTTAAGAATTTTTTTAGGAAAATTCACCTCAACCGATTTTTTTTGACGGGAAAGAGAGAATTTCCATTGTCAACAAATCAAGGTTTAGACACACGTCAAGGTTGAGACAGTACAGACCCACTCAGAGAAATCTAGCATCCTTACATGGACCATTCTTTCTACCTCTGACCAGGCAGATGCTTCAAGATCATTTCCCAATAGACAGTCCACTGGGAAATGCAGGGGGCACAACTGCCTGTTTAGGGCCTGTGACACCTCCCCATTCCAAACTCGCCATTGGATGGAGGTTAGCTCTGCGGTCTGCATAGGTTACTTGGTGATACACACCAGGTATGATCTGCTCTGGAGAAATCAGCTTCTTTGTGACCATAGTCACACAGGCTCCTGTATCTCTGAGTCTCAACCTTAGTTCCATTGATTTTATGCCTATGTCTGTACCTTTCCAAGCTAGGAGGCAAGGTGACCAGGGTTGCAATTTCCACCCCACACAGTGACACCAAGGTTGCCTCTGTTAACCCCTTCCTCATCTCTAGGACAATCTCCTCCCCCACACCTACATCAGTAATCCCTGTTGACTTTCCACCAGTGGGGGTCTTCTTTGTCCAGACATCCCCTTTCTTGTGTCTCGGCTGATAACATTCAAAACACTGACCTGCCTTTGTCATGTCATAGAACTTTCCTGCCTTTATAGGATCAAAGTTCTTCCCCAGTTACCCCTTCCTCTTGAAAGTGACTGGGGGTACTTCCCTCCTTTGCAAGTTTTTGTGGGCCTTGTGAGGACTCTTTCTGTTTTTGACCTTCTTTCCCATGGGCTTTCCCCTGGGAGGTGACCTGTCCTCCTTTCTTCTGATCACCTCCTTGGTGATGATTAGAAGCTCAGGTTCTCACCCACTCATCAGCTTTTTCTCCCAGTTCCCTGGGACCAGACAACTTTGAGTCTGTTAGGTACTGGCATAACTTGACTTGTACACATGTGCTCTTTAAGAATTAAACTATACAGCCCCTCAAAAGTACTCACTTGGTTAGCCTTAATCCAGACCCCTAGTGACTTCACTGAGACAGCTACAAAGTCCACCGAGGACTGTGTGCTCACCTTCTGGGTGTCCCTGAACTTCACCCTTTACTGTTCTGTGGCAAGACCATACTTTCTGACCACACATTTTGTAATGTCTGGATTGGAGTCTGCTGCCCCCCCCTGGAGTCAGGAGCCTAACCCTCCCGGCTATTGGTATCAGTTCCCACAAGAGTGAACCCCAGTACGTAGAGTGGACCCTTCTCATCTTAAGGGCCCTTTCAAATGCAGTCAGCCATTTAGCAATGCCGCCCCCTCTACATACATGAGAGCTATTCCCTTTGGAAGCCTGGGATCAAACTCACCACCCCTAGGAATCTCATTACATCCCTCTCCATTGCTGCCACCATTTCTTCTCTATTCTTCCCTTGCCCACTTCTTCTTTTCTAGTTCTAGTTTATCCTTCTCTATAGCTAGGGCTTCCAGCTGGGCCTGAAGCTCTTGCCTTCTGAGAGTCCTATCTGTGCTCTCCGTGGAGGAGCCTCTCCTCCCCCCATTAGCTGGAAGTGTGAACCTTAGCACTAGAAGAAATAGATGAGGTGTCATCATCCACCTCCTTGAGGTGGCTGGAGGGGTCACCCCCCCTTCCTTAAGGGACCTAATCCACTCTGCCTTCCTGATCTTGTTGCTATTAGTTAGCTGCCTGGACCTACACTAAACCCTAAGCTCAGCCACTTTGAGTTTGTTCAGTTTAACCAGAATCAGCTCCATGGTATCGCTAGTATTGGGTCACATAAGCTTTATAGTCACAAATAGAAAAAAATTAGAACAATAAAAAAGATTGATTAAAAATCAGTTTTAGTCCAATTTTAAAAAATGAAATATCAAAAGTTTTGTTCTAAATCAGTTTAGGAAGTTGTTATAGATCTTAACTTGCTTTCCTATACAGTGCAATTCAAACACAAGTATGCATCCTACTGCTGCCACTAATTATGTTGGAGGCTGGATTATTATTAAGGATACGTTTGTACCTACCACTAGCAATAAGGCCACCACCCCTACATAAGGTCCAGTCAAGGTCTTAATACATTAGCCCGTGGTTCAATTGTTGGTAGCTGGCTGCTGGCAGACAGACTTACCTTAAGAGACAGGTAGGTAAAGCGTTAAAAAACACTAAAACAGTAAATAAGTAAGACACAACACACAATACACAATCGCACACCAATTTATAAAAATAGGAAATATTTGACACCAAAACAATAAAAACCCAATATAGAAACCAGAGATATGAATTCTTAAAGGTTCAATCATAAAATGTGCCACAAAGCACCTTACTTTAAAAATCCAAGATAGGGGATTCCGCTCCATATGAGTGAGACCTTGCTAAAACAACCTTTTGATGTGGCTCATTTCCACTGACACCCACCCCCTATACCATCTGCAAATTCCAGTCCTTGGCCTGCCATCTGGCAATGGGGTAGAGGAAGAAAGGTTAGGCCTGGCTAGCATTCCTTTCTGTCCTGCTCTCTTTGAAACCCCCTTTCTGGCCTGTGCTCTGCAGCTGCAGAGCTCACCCCACCAGATAAACTTTGCTTTATGCAGGCCACTTATCACCTCTTCAAAGCAGCTTGGCTAAGCCTGTTAAGGCCGACCAATCAGGAGAGGCTTCCAGAAAGCTAGATTTAGGGTCACAGAAAAGAAAGTCTTATAACTTCTCTGTATTAGTTATGATAAATTCAACAGTGGCAAGTTGTTGGATTTATCATTACCAATCCTCTGAGCTTGAATGACATCTCTAGCTCCTTTCTAGCACAATTTATACTTAAATAAAATATGTCAATGTTAGCCTATTGAGCCAAGTATCTGCAATGGGGGAAAAAACGAAATGGGCAGTTTTCCCCTCACCAGGGCATATAAAACATTCTTTATAATGTGCCTGCTTATAATTACATGGCACCCCGCCCCTGGTGCACTTAGGGGAAACCTTAGAGGTGACTTATATGTAAAAATAAGGTAGATTACCACTTTGGAAGTACTTTTAATTGCAAAGTCGAATTTGCATACATTTTACTTTTTACAAAGCAGAGCTGCCTTTAAAAATGACAGCAGGCAACACAGCAGTGCACATTCCAGTACAGGAAATCTACTGGGCCCCTAATCCTCCATGCCATATTATATATAGGACTTATAGGCAGTTTGAATCCCCCTTGACTTATTATATACTAGAGACTTACAGGAGTCTGTCATTGCAGATTGTAATTATACCTAATTACCATATACCTTTTTAATCAGACCACTGGCCCTGGGTCTGGTTAGCAGGCCCCAGTCAGAGTCAGTTACTATGAGTATCAGTCAGAAAAAAAACAGGGTGAACAGCACTAAAAGGCTGACTTTCTCACACCTTGGTATGGGCATTGTTTGCTTAATGTACTTGCAACCCACACATCAGTGCTTTTTTCTGCTTGAGCCCAGTGAGTTTGGGCCGCTAGTAAGACTGAGGACTTTATGCCTGAGTACAAAAAAGAGAGAATACATAACCCTAGTATCCTTTGTCTACACTCCTGTATGTTGTTTTTTTTATTATGAAACTTTTTTTTATCATTACGTTTTTTTGGGGTGTTTGTCGTTATAGGTTCTTTCCTTGTAGTATTCCTGGTGGAATATTTGACCAAGATATGATACACATTGAATGGTTTGTACAGTGTTGAATGGCAAAATATATTCTTTAGATGGCACCCGTGAGGGTGGGATGCATTCTAGGACCTCACAGTTGGTGTAACATCTGAATAAACAGATACACAATTAGTTGGGCATATGAATATAACTTATCAACTTTGCTTCTGACTTTTTTTAGGACTACGTATCAGTTGTATATTAAATAATGAGGAACAAGTAGATTTGCTTAAGTACATTTTGAGGATTTAAAGATTGCGCCCATACAATCCTTCTGAATGTTTCTCAACTATGTGTACAGGTCAAATGACTTTTAGTGGTTGCCACGTGGGTCATTTTCAAGGTGCATTGAATTGAGAAGATTTAAAAACTGGAATGCTCGAGCTAGTGGTTTATTCACACTTGAGATCAGACACGGTCAGTTTGACAAAGAAGAGAGTCTCACGTTGAAGGTTAGCATATTTGTAGAGGAACAAGTTTAAGAGATTCTTCAGGAGTAGATTTTTATACTTTAGCCTATGGCTCAGCAACAGACTGGCCATTGAGCAGGTTAGCCTCTTTATGTTAAGGTGGCATGTTTGGGTGCAAGAGGTGTGCAATGCCAGTGGGGAGATTTCTGGTGTGTGACTATGGGTATTTTACCCCCCCTCCCCCCCCCCCCCAGGTCAGCGAAATCTAGGCAATGTTTATGCCCTTAGTAAGCCAATAAATACATGCACATAAATAGCCGTGGATGATTGAGGCTAGTTTTGTGCCCTAACTAATAACATAAATATAGATACATAGATTTTATTATTGAGGATTAGAAGGAATATAAATTCCCCCTGGATAGGGGATTGTTGGACTATCATGAACAGGGAAACCCCATTTGATATATTATTAAGGAGGTGGAGTTTAATTGAGTTAATTATTGTGAACATATTTTTTTCCTGTAGATCGTTTATGGTGACCAACTGAAGTATACTGAGGTAGGTTTTCTTAAAAAAGTGGCGAGAGCAGGAACTTCACAAGTAAGTAAAAAGCTGACTGTACGAGGTTTGGTAGCACTAGTTTGAAATGGTAAATGGTCTTAATATGTAGAATATTTCTATTGTAGGGGTGAAAGGAATTTCTACTGTTGAACAGTCCCTGCAAGAAGAGATTCACTAACCTGGCCAAACAAAGTGGGGCATACCACTGGGACTCCTAATGATCCTGACAGATAGTGTTCCTCTGATCAGGTAGGCGAGATACACTTCAGGACTTGCACTGATAAGACTCTGCATCAAGTAAAGATGTATTTAAAACGATTTATAATCCATCTCTTTGAGAACAAGAAATTGCTCCTATAATGACAGGAATGATTAATATAATGTTTATCCTCCATGAAACAATGCATGAGGGTAGATAAGTTATGATTGAGTGATCACAGCATTCTATATTGGTGAGTGTTTAACATTCAGTTCATGATGATGGTGCAGTATGATTGAGTGATAACATTATTTTGAAGTGTTGGGGGTGAACTTTCATAATAATGGAAGATGATATTGAGTGGTGGTCAATTGTTAGAGTGTTGTGGCCCTGTATATGTCTGAAGCTTTTTTTGTTTGAGGTGAGCTGATGCTGTATGAGATTGTATATATACCTCATTAGGTTGGAGATATGCATGGTATTAAAATATTTTTCAAATTAGCTTATGTAGAGGTTTATTTAGATTTTATCGGATTTTTGTGTTCTTTACGTTACTGCATCGATATATAGATAATACATGTGAGTCTTAAAAATATGTGTACTTTTTATGTTTTTTAGATGGCATAGAAAAGTTATATTGGGGAAATGGTATTTATTTTGTCCTGAGGAGAGTGGCGAGGACATGATCTACAGTGCTCTGGAGGATCTGTACGTTAAATTAATTTAAAGAAACCCATTGACATAACTGGTAGAGGTGTCAAGTAGCAAAGACCAGTTTGTACTGTCAGTGATGATTTCCCCTCTATGACACGTATGTGTTGTATTTTTAATGGCGTCATGTTTATATGTGATATTTTAAATGTGAAGAAACTTTTAATTGTGTATAAAAGATAATATATGAAAGCCATGTATTTTTTCAAAATTTCTAGTTGTGTATGTGGGTGTGTGTTCTGGATATGATTTGTATGCGGAGTGTGAGCAATGAAACAGTTGCTGTTCTGAGGGATTTTTGACTTCTTGGTTTGGTAGAACCCTGTTCCATTGGTGTGAGTTGTTGCTTTCTTTTTCTAATAATATTAGTAGAAGGACTACACCACGTTGACTCCACCTTTGCAGAGATGTTGAGAAATTACAGAATATCTTAAATTTGTCCAGAGTCAAGACTTTATTACTAGTCCTTCAATCCACAAAGTTGATGGTGGCACATGTACTACAGAAAAGGGGTTAAGAAAACCAAAGGATATTTCATCCTGCTAAAAACCTTTACAATGTGTGCCATACAAAATAGCAAACTCAATCATATTAGGTCACCGTAATTCTCTATATGATGAATGTAGCATCTCTATTGTAGTCCGGTTATAAGTCTAATAAAGCTCAATTATCATTACTGGCAGAGAAAGACCTATGTACAAATAAGACAACTTTGCCACATTCTATCAGGACAGTACTGTATTTTCATGTGTGGAGTTTCCACAGTCCTAAATATACTACTTGTAAAATACCTTTGTAAATAGCAAATAATCGTAAACTTACACGAATCAGGCCCAAGTGTATTTAAGGATTTGTTGGAGTCACAACATAGAAGAAACACAGCATTCATGTCTCTTCACAGGATATTGTACTTTGGGGTTTCTACCATAATCCCTTTACTCAGGACCATAAGTTAACACCTAGCTTGATAAAGCTCTGATCTGGCATCAGGATTGGACCCGATGCCTGTGTTTGCCCTTTTCTGTGAAATCTTACTGACTGCCATGACTAATCCCCAGGTCACCACTTTATCAAGTGGCAATATCTCATTCACTTCACCTATACAACCAGGAACAGGATTTATGGTAGCTTGGCTCTTGCTTTCAAGGAGTACTGCCTGTAGATCTTTCGGTCTACTGGTCCCCAAAAGCACTGTTGTTTTTGTGTCCAAGAGCCAGCAGATTATCTTGATTTTGGCACTTTGGGCTCCAACTACAGACAGACAGGACAATCACATCAGTCAGAGTACACCTCTGTATCTCAGGACAGACCAGTAAGCTGCCTTTTCCAGCTGTTTTAGTCAGGATATGTCCATGGGAGGACTATGGTACAGGTAACCAGTACTTCTTTGGTTCCTTATTCAGGG
Source organism: Pleurodeles waltl (assembly GCF_031143425.1). Taxonomy (NCBI): domain Eukaryota; kingdom Metazoa; phylum Chordata; class Amphibia; order Caudata; family Salamandridae; genus Pleurodeles; species Pleurodeles waltl. The sequence continues at coordinate 636,828,436 of NC_090439.1, forward strand.
ATTCAGATATTTTTTCTTTAACAAAGACTGTAGACACTAGTAGACCTAGTTTGCAATTTATTAACAAAATAACTTAATCCTATTGGTGCACTTTTCAAACCTGTGGGGAACCAATCTTAGCCTTGCCAAGGCTTACGCTGATTTACTAGTGTGGCAATCAAATCTTAAGAGTTTGGGTTGGGCAGCCAAAGTAACACCATACATTTCCCATTCTAAAAAATGCAATCCTTTACTTTCTGTATGGAAGTCTCTATCCCTGCTTGCTGTGTCGGCGGAGGGGTTACCGCTATCTGGGCCGGGGCAAGTGGTGTGACATAGTCTATCTGAGAACTGAATACCTACCATCTGAGTGAAGCATTACTCAATGGGCCTTACAGCCCTTAAATAATATGTAAATTTCTCTCATTAGCACTGCTTCAGGCCAAAACAGTGCAATGGTCCGGCAGTTGTTCTAAATTAAAGTGGCAAGTTTTAGCATAAATTAAAAATGTAGAAACTCAATTTCATCAGAAGAATTCCAGATTTACAAGTTGATTTACACTGACTGTAGAATTCAGAAAATGTATCTTCTACCACCAGGTAAACATGATTATACATCTCAATTCAGAGAGTTCCAGACACATTGTACATACTGCATCTGTTAGACCTGACATCCTTGGTGTAGTTTCTCCTAACTTTTTGCCCTCTGACCTCCTGTTTTTCTGACCTATTTTTGCCGGGTTTTAGTATTCTGGGCCCTATACCACTGCTGACCAATGCTAAAGCGTAGGTACTAAACATGGTAATACTGGCTTCTTCACAATTGGCAAAATTTAATTTACCTGCAGGTCCTAGTAAAGTGCACTATATGGGCCCAGGACCTGTAAATTCAATGCTACTACTAGGGCTGCAGCACTGATTGTGCCACCCACTACAGTAGCCTTTCAAACATGTCTCAGACCTGTCACTGCAGAGCATGTGTCTGAAGGTTTAAACTGCCATCTCGACCTGGAAAGTGTACCCACTTACCAGGCCAAAACCTCCATTTTTATTACAAGTAAGTCACTCCTAAGGTAGGCCCTAGTTAGCCCCAAGGGCAGGGTGCAGTGTACTTAAAAAGCTGGAAATGTACATTTATGTTTAAAATGTCCAGATATAAAAATTCCTCAATTCGCTTTCCACTTTTGCAAGGCCTATCTCTCCAATAGGATGATATTGGGATTACCTTAAACATCTCTTAAGTGTAATTTCCAGTTGGGAAAATATAAAAGTATTGCGTCTGGTGTCTCTGGACTCACAATGTAAAATCACAAAATATGCTGAAGTTGGATTTTAAATTGTAAGTATGAAAATGACACTTTTAGAAAGTTGGCATTTTCTTACTTTAACCATTCTGTGCCTCTGGTGGTCTCCAAATCCATCTTTGGGGTTGTTGACAGCTGGGCTTTTTGCATTCCCTCTAGACAGTCACAGACAAAGGGAGCTGGCTTTTGTTGCTGGCTTTCGAACTCTGCTGACCAGTACTAAAGGTAAAGAGCATGTGCTCTCTACTTGAACTATGGTAAAACTGGCTTATCCACAATTGGCATATTTAATTTACTTAGAAGTCCCTTGTAAGGTGCACTGCATGTGTCCAGGGCCTGTAAATTAAATACTAGTGGGCCTGCTACACTAGCACCTCTAAACATGTCTTAGGCCTGCTATTGCAGAGCATAGGCTTGCAGTTTTAAACTGCAATGTCCACATGACAATTAACCCTCTTGCCAGCCCCATTCCTTCCATTTTAATAGGAGATGAATCACCCTTAAGGTAGTCCCTAGACAGCTCAAGGGCAGAATGCAGTGTATATAAAAAGTAGGACACAAACTTTCAAGTTTTACATGTCCTAGTAGTGAAAAACTCTTGAATTAATTTTTCATTACTGCAAGGCCCATCTCTCCCATAGGATACCATTGGCATTGCCTTATTACATTTTATAAGTGCAATTTCCAGTTGTGAAGAGATGGCACTCCCAAGTTTGGTGCTCTGGGATCACAATTTAAAATCACACCTTATGGTGAAGGTGGATTTTTAATTGTAATTCTGAAAATGGCACTTTTAGAAAGTTGGCATTTTCTTACTTTAACCATTAGGGGCCATATGTACGACTGTTTGTAGGGATCGCAAACAGAGATTTGGCCCATTTGCGACCACTAAAATGGCGTCTGCCATGTACAAACCCTATTTTGCAAGTCAGTAACCTACTACCAACTCACAAAATAGGGTTTGCGAGTCGCTGTTAGGAAGGGGCGATGTATGATTTGCTTGTTTTGAATGTGGTCATAAAACAATTGCAGTTTACCGCCAACTTCAAGTAGGTGGTAATCTAGTCGTAAACAGGAAGGGGTCCCTAAGGGACTCCTTCGTTGCTAATGGTAGCAAAAATGGACCACTGCCCACTCTTAAAAAATGAAACACAAATGTTTCATTTTTCTTTTTGAAACGCATCCAGTTTATCTTTAAGGAAAACAGGCTGCATTAAAAAAATAAAAACAGCTTTATTTAAAAAGCAGTCACAGACATGGTGGCCCTCTTACCCTAGCAGGCCACCATCCCTATGAGTGCCAGCTATTCCCCATGGGTCACAAATTGCAACCTGGCTCACGAATATTAATGAGGCAGTTCCCTTGCGACCCATTTGAGAACCATAAACAATGTCGCAGACACTGTTGTATAATAGAGATTGTGAATTGCTAAAATTTGCAAATTGCAATTTGCAATCTCTGATGGTCGTCATCTGGCTATTAGTGCCCTCAGTCTGTTTCTGAATAAACGTCTGGGTAGGTGACAGCTGGGCTCTTGTGCATTCACTCCAGACAGTCACACGCAAATGGAGCTTAGGTGTGAATGAGGGGCCATTAACATCCTGATAGCCCATCCTAGGCAGGATGGGAGCAAGGAGCTGACACTTAAACATGAATGGGCTGTGTCCTGATCCCACACAAAGGGCTGCATAACCCCCTGTAGTGAGTCTGGAGCAAGGGCAGGGACTCTGTGCACTTTAAAAGCCTCTTTTTGAAGTCTCTCCCACTTCAAATGCACCTTTTGTATAAGAACTGGACTTCAGACACCACCAGCTCAGTGCAATGAAGCACTGGCAGGATGGACTAATCAATCAGATATTGTGAATATTATGCATCAAATTGAGAAATCTTAAAGCTGTAAACGGTACAGTAATCACCAGTCCGTTCTGCTTATTACGTTCGAGGAAGAAGCCATTCAGTGCATGGGGTGTTGAGTCAAAACAGCTGCAGCCTGTACCTTGGATGTGACACATGCTTAACCTTGATGTCCACTCTTGCACCCGGGCAATTACTTTTCACATGTAATCTAGTCATGGCTCGCTGCGCTTTGAAGGGGTGGGGTGGTGGGCGGGGTTGGAGGAGGGGGAGAGGGAACAAAAACAAATTCAGAAAAAAAAACCTTACCTTTGTGCTGCCGATCCTCCGTCTCCTCAGCAGGCACAGGCTCCCAACCTGCCCTGCGGCCAATCCTGATGCTGCTCAGAGCAGTGCTAGGATTGACTGGGAACGCCCAGCCAGGGCGCTCCCAGGCACACTGGGAGCCTGTGCCTGCTCTCTCCAGCCCTGCAACACAATGCCGGGCTGGAGAGAGCACAGTGTGCATGTGTGTTGGCCAGCCCAAGATGGCCTGCCAAACACACATGCGCACTGTGGGGAGTGCACAGTGCACTCCTCTCATCCTAGTCATCCCACATGGCCCGCTCCTTTCAAAGCCAAAGGATAATAAACATTGTTGCTGCTCGCGGGGGCGACGCTCTTCCACCATAGCGGAGAAGCCTCCACTGATGTAATCTCCAGTCCCATGCAAGAGGTAACTGTATCTTGTTTGTGGGGGGCGGGGAGAGAATGTTTGTTAATTTAAATTGAAGAGAATTGATACAGTAACATGGACCCCAGTCCTCAGTGGAGCTCCAAGATAGAATACTCTTCAGGCTGATTCTAAATTATACCTTCGTTAGGTAAGAACATGCAGCATGCCATTACTCTGTTTTACAATGTTTCCCCTGTGTTTATCCTGCCAAGTAATACCTGAAGGATTTTGGGAAGGGAAAAACTCCTGGTTCTTATCTCCAGTCCTGAAGTCAGGAGGAAACACCATTTGGTGCCTGATTTCAGGTTTATCAAGGGACTCAAAATGTGAATGTAAATGTTCACAAGAAGCAAATTAGATATTTATGAATAAAACATTCACACAAACTATAACATTTTTTTTTGCAAATAATACTATTTACTTTCCTAATAGCTGTGATGCATTAAATAGGCATAGGAGGCTCCCCGCCAATTGTAACGACTACCTCCCCCACCAGTAGCAAACATAACGATCTTATCAATCTGGTTTGTAGCTTACCTTACATATATTTATTGCAAACCTTTCAAACTGCAAGCCTCCTGCATGAAATCATCACCTGCATAAACCACTAATCTAAGACTGCTTTGTCAAGACTTAGAGGTATTTTTGAACTGGCCCTATATGAAACTCCAAATAGATAACCATAATAATACATAAATAAACATATATAAAAAAATAAACACATATATAAATAAATGATAGAGTAAAACAATAATGAGTGTCTGTAATACCATGCAACTAGCAAGGGGCCCAGAAGCTAGTAAGCAAGGCATCCAGAAGCTACCAAGCAAGAGGTCCAGATGCATGTGCTTTGCTTTTTCAAAGAAACAAGTTGCAGCTAAGGAAAAAAATATGCACTTTGTTTAAACCAGATGTTGTGCGTGGCCCTTGTGTCCCTTCCGTTCTGCTGTTGCCTGCTTTCTCTCCTTTCACTCTCTCTTTGTAATAGTCCCAATGTCCAGTATCGTAGGAAAAGTTCTTACTTGATTTTTTTAGACATATCAAAAACAACAACGTGGTCCTCGTGCGTTATTAATTTTAAAATTACACATTGCACCATTTACGAAAGGAGGAGAAAAATATTTTTATTTTATTCAGTATTGTAGCGTTTTTTCCATTTTTTATACAGGTACCCTACTATTTTCCCCTGCAGGGTTGGGCAATTCCTACTAAAAAAACACATAAATTCAATAGTACAAGAGATGTAAACCAAATTAAATGTCTATGGTAAATGTCAATGGCATCGCCAGCACCTCCTGTGCTGCAGGGGTTCTGGGTGGAATGGTTCGAGGCTTTGGTGAGTGTGACATGAAGGCTCAGCTGGTTTTTGGCTCGAAGGTTCAAGAGGATATCACGCTGAACCGGGGCCAGGCTGAAAGCTGCAGTGGCTCGCCTCTCCCTTACCAAGTCACTGATGTAAGTTAAGAATCTGTTTTAGAATAAGAACTGTCAGGCAGTACGTTGTCCATTAATACAATGTCTCCAGTCTGGCTTTGGTGACTTGTAAACAGCTTCTCTTTCTGCCCGCGTTACCCAGTGCTTAATTGTAAAAAATTAAAATAAATTCCAGTGCCCTTCTTGGGTGGCCAGTGCACCCTACACCACCCACTGCCCGGCTATCACTGCCAATGACAGTACCAACGCAACTAAAAACCATCACACTCCTACGGCTGTAACAACGTAACAATTCAGACTATTCTAGGCCACCCAAAACTATAATAATGGCATAAGCAGCACATGTTATTATTTTTAAATGTATATTGACTGATTAAACACAGTTGTTATTTTCATCTCAAACCTACACAGACAGCACCACCATGTGGTGGTCTGTCACAAGAGCTGGTGCTGACAATTAAGTGGCGGTGCCAAGCACCGGAAACCACAAACTCAAATTAAGTACTGACATTGCTACAGAAAATTGAATTAATTCATTGTTTGAATGAACGGATGGAAATGCAAAAGGGTGAAAAGACAGGATGAAACAATGTATGGAAGAATGAAATTATAAAAAGGTGAAAGGGTGAATGGATGTAAGAATGAACAGACAGAGAACCATGAAAAGATGGATGGAAAAATGGATGGATGGTTGCATGAATGGAAGACAATATTGGTAGATGGGTGGGTAAATGGAAAGAAGAAAACTTGGACAGATGGATGGATAAATAGATGGAATGGTGATTGGGTGGATGTATAGACGGTTGGAAAGTAGATGAAAGGAGCTCTTACAAGGAGGGTCTAGTTGATTTGCTGTGTTGTTAATAGAGGTATATTTCAAGTGGGTGGTGTGAGAAATTGGATGACTGGGGTGTGAGAGCAGCAACCACAATCCTTTTCAGCACAAGACAACCCTAAATTTACCTGTGTTCAACCCTCTGGTATTTTGGCACAGAGCAGTCAGGCATAAATTTTAATAAAAAATTTATTTGTTAATTTAACATATCACAACATAGCATTAGTGAGAGTGACAATTACAACACACAGTGGGTAATGTACGGGACAGTGCTCATCGTTACATCTAGCATTCATATGCAAAATCAGAAGGGTGCTGGAAAGTTGGTTGTCATTGTATAAGGGACATATACTCTTGCCCTCGCAGTGAGGTGGAGGGCGGGGAATGGTTCCTCTGTGAATCACCGGTTAGGGCTGTCAGAGCTGGTAGAGCTATTGCTATCTTCTCTTATTTAGCTGAGTCAGGATCCAGGAGCCTGTCACACAAGCTCCGCCAAACAAGGAGATCCTCCTGCACCCTGTTATCTCATCTACTCTAGTCACTGGGGCACACTGGCCCATCCAAGTGATGGCAACTCTGCGCCTGGCAAGTACCAGTGCCAACTGCAAACATTTGTAGACCATCTTACGACCTTTGGGCCTTTTGATGTTCCCTAACTAGCAACACTGAAGGGTCCTCTCCTGCAGACAAGTGGCTTGCACTAATTCAAACACCACCTGGATCCAGAAATCCTGCACCGCAAAGGTGCTCTAGGCCAAGAGGAGGAAATCCAGCCCCATTTTCCGCAACGGAAGCAGCAATCCGAGCGCTTGCTTGTGATATGTGATGGAGAGTCCTGAGGGTCTGATTAGTGTTGTGCAAAAAGTTATAGTGTACCACCTTGAAGCGGGCGAACATGTGAGCTTGCAGACATGTGTCTAACCCCCGCCATCTAGGGGAGTTCCAAGGTCCTGATCCCAGGCCACACGGGCCCACAGGTGGGCACCTGCTACATCTGCCCTCATGGCTTTATATAGCAAATAGATCAGATGCTTGCTCGCACTGCAGGACAGCAAGGTGCCAGGATGTGGGAAGAACCAGGTGCCACAGATAAGGTGGGCAATGTCTGTTTGACCACTTCCGCTGAGCTGGTGTAATGTAAGAAGTGACCCGGCCCCAGCGCAAACTCTGCTCATGTGCTCTAAAAGGTAATGAAATTCTCATTGGGGTACAGATCCCCCCAGTAAGTCACACCCACCCTCTCTCCATGCCTGGAAGAACATATTGGCTACCATCTGTTGTATCTGTGCCAGTATCCATACCAGCATCTCCCTGTGGAAAGGGGCATGTTTCAACACCACTGTGACCAATCGTTGCCATATTTGTGCTGTCTGTTGCGCCACATACGTCACATCATCCGGAGCCCCAGCCCCCTCCATTAATAATGCTGCTAGCTCCCCTGTCTCGAGTCAGGCTTAACTTAAAGGCATTTTGTAAAGTATTGGTGCAACACTTCAAACTGTAATAAAGTGGAAACATCACAAAAAATGATCCAACATCAAATTAGACAACTGCACCTTCCTTTAATAAATAAAACAACCAAAACAACAAAAATCCAATCAGTAGAACCAAAGATACTCCATGTTAGAGATTTTAGTGAAAATAACACCAAAAAGCACAAAGCACCAACTAAATCTAAAGGTAGATATCTGATTGCGCCAGACACAGTCACAGGTTCGGGTAGATAGAGTGTGGGCCAGCCACAGTGACCCAGTTAGGTCTGCTGAACAAAACACCTTAAATCCTGGTTTGTGGAGTGTTGTGAGGATTCACATAAAAAATGCATTGATTCCTTGGGTGGCAATGCTGCGATGCGAGGGCCTGTCTTCTTGTTGAGGATTCCATTGACTGGGCTTCAGATGCGAAGTCCAGCGTTGATGGTGCTGTGCACAGCTGGGGGAATTCATCTGTTTCAAAGAGCTGCAAGACTGTGATGTGGAATCCTTCATCATTGTCCAGGCTGCCGTCGGCGAGGGATGTGAGGGCATCAGCTGAAGATGCTTTGCGCTGTAGCAGTTCTGATAGGATGTGGCGATGATGCAGATCTTTGTGACAGGTCCAACCCATGCAGCGGCTATGATGCACTAGTTGTGCTTGGGGTTGCTGCTGGATCCACAGAGGCTGGCAGAGGTCTTTCAGACCACTTCCAAGGGTCCAAAAGAGGGGTGGCATCACTTGGCAGGGTAGACTCACATATGGCAGAGTCCAGGTGCAGGTGCAAGTTTGTTGGAAGCCTGTTGTGTCTCTGAGGCTTCAGATCAGGAGGACAGCCAACTAGCCCAAAAAGTCACTCTATGTTTCTGGGTTCAAGAGATGCAGGTCGAGTCCTTCTCAGCCAGGAAGGAGAGCAGCAGGTCAGCAGGGCAGCAGTCCAACAGAGTGACAGTCCTTGTAGTAACACATCAGTCCTTCTTCCTTGCAGAGTATCCACAGGTCCAGAAGGGAACTGAAGAGATGGTGCCTGAGGTCCAGTACTTATACTAAGTTGTGCCTCTGAACTGAAAAGAAGTTTTTAGAGGCATGGCTTTGAAGTACACAAGGTCCTGCCTTTCTGGCTCCATACTAACTACAGGGGGACTATCCAGCCCTTTTTGTGAAGACAGGACACACCCTATTCAAATGTAAGTGGGGTTGGGCCCAGCTGTTCACCCCACATCCCGCAGCAGTTGCCCAGTCTTTCACACCTAAGTTCCCCATTGTGTGTGGCTGTCTGGGAGGGATACACAAAGCCCAACCGTCACCCATAGCCTGTCATGTAACCCAGAAGCAGACTGCAGGCACCAAATAGCTAAGACAAGAAAATGCCAACTTTCTAAAAGTAGCATTTTCAGAATTGTAATTTAAAATCCAACTTCACCACAAGTTAAGATTTTAAATTAGGATTCTAGAGACACCAATCATGAACTGATTACTTTTTCGCATTTGGAAATAACACCTATTAAATGTAATAAGATAACTCCAATGGTATCCCACAGAAGAGGTTGCCTTGCAGTAGCGAAAAATAATTTAAGAATATTTCACTACAAAGACATGTAAAATTTAAAAGTACATGTCCTACTCTTTAAATACATTGCACACTGGTCTCTGGTCTGTCCGGGGCCCGCATTAGGAGTGACCTATATGTATTATAAAGGAAGGTTTGGGCCTGGCAAAAGGTTTACTTTGCCAGGTTGAAATGGCACTTTGAAACTGCACGCACACACACAGTCTACAATGGAAAGTCTGAGACCTATTTAAAGTGCTATTTAAGTGGGTGGCACAATCAGTGCTGCAGGCCAGTAGTAGCATTTAGTTTAGAGGCGCTGGGCACAAGTAGTGCCTTTTTATTAGGGGTGTACAAGTGAATTAAATATGCCAATTAGGTAGAAGCTATTCTAACCTGTTTTGAGGAGAGAGCACAAGCCCTTTTGTACTGGTTAACTGCTAACGTACGCAGAGTCCTAAGGCCAGCAGAAACAAAGTCAGCAAAAACAGGTGGTCTGATGGCAAAAAGCTAGGGGGGAAATCACAAGGATGCCAAGTCTAACAGGGGATTTTTCACATAGTAGGTTAATCCCTTGTGTGGAAGTGAACATGTGCAACACTTGTTTTGACCATTTTGTTTAATCTGTTGCTGGATCCTCACCAAAAACTGTGAAATGCCAGTTTCATAACAAACAAATAGTGCTGGGTCGTACTACAAAGGTAAAAGCCCAGGGCATCTGGGAAGCTCCCATTACGAACATGTTTGCTTGGGATCTAAAGAAAAGAATGCATGATGGTCATTTACTTACTTTGTGGCCATCAGGTGGCGTGGCTGCAGCACATTGTTGGTTAGCTGTGCTTTTATTAGTACGGGGGCTTTTGTGTAAAGAAATAATAATTACATCTTATGGGAGGAGCTTCTAGTGTAGAGAAATATTAATTAAATAGCAGTATAAAAAATGAACTTTCCCACGAGTCCTGGCACTGTTTTCTGTATGAATACCATTTCACACAGGCAGGATGTCATCACTCACAGAAACAGACCAGTGGCTGATTTGGGCTGAACCATTGCCCTGTGGAGTAAGCTGTGATGGACGGAAGCAAAATGTCATTGACAGCCGAATAGGCCAATAGAGGAATATAGCCGACCTAAAGCTCCAATACCTATGTATAATATAATGCATTATTTTTAAAAATAACAGTAGTCTGGCGATACAGATAAAAGTGTCTCTTAAAGGACCTAAAAACGATAAACACTGAAGGCTTGCACATGCTTAAACAATTTTTATGACTGAAAATACTTTAAATATTTCACGATCTCATAGATGGATAAATAATGCTCTTATGGTCTCTAGCTCTAGATTTCGAGGGCACACAGATAAGAATCTTTGAACCAATTTATTAAATATGCTGCACAGAAAAGTGAAGGATTCACATGCTATTTTTAGCATGTCTCTCACAGCTAGCATAATCTGTGAACTATGTTAGCACCTACATTTTATTAGAAACTTGTGATCTTACATAGTCCACACATAGCACAGGTGTTAAAACACAGCTGTAAACTTCAGTACCGCGAATCAAATCCTCCTCAACCCAGTCATTACAGTTTGAGGTGACCCTGACCCCAGATGTGCCAATCAGTATGCTAGTCTTTTTTGTGTTTATTCCCCTTATGGGTGTCATTGGGGCTACCCCATTCTACCTCCTGTAAGTAACAATATATAACATTGGAGATGCAAACAGGAGGGAGGGAGGGAGGGAAGGATGGTGGCAGGGACACATAAGCTGTAATCGGGGGTAATGAAGTTTAGTGGTAAGTAATGGTTTCATTACCCTCTCATATGTCCTCTTTGTGCCAGTCAATACAGTGTGAGGAAGTCATAAGCATGGGTACATCACAGTTTACACCAACAATTTGATGCTATAATTATTTATTACAACCATCAATTACTTCACTTGGGTTCACTTCGGTTTACAATCGCTGAACCTAAACTGCTAGACAAAGGTTCAGTGAAGTTGAGTCTGTTATGATTAACAAACATGGCTGCCCTGCAAATCTCCTGCAGGGAAACCCAGCCAGCTTCCACCCAGGATGTTGAAACTGCCCTTGTAGAGCACTGCTGAATATTAGTTGGAGGAACCTACCCCATTGTTTTATAAGCTTGGAAATTGACTGACGTACCCATCTGCTCAGAGTGGAACAAAGACCTTTATTTCTTTTATTTACAATCAAAAGTAAAAAACAAAGAATTGTAGAACCTAAAGTCTTTAGTGGTCTTCCAATCTGCTGCAAGCTCCCTCCAGTTGAAGGAGAGGAGTTTGTCCTCCTTGTCCCAATGACCCTTGCCTTCCAGCTCCTCTAGGGTTTCACTCCTAACTCAACAGACTGGTGCCCATTATTAGCTGGAACTGGACAAGGATTTAGTAAAGGATCCCTTTCTATAGATTGTCTCTTAACAACCACCAACTCAAATCCTGAGCTATCTGGGGAGTTGTTGGAATCTAGGTATTGTAACTGTTCGATGAAAGAGCCCAGTGTTTCAAGTGATTGTTCACTAGTGGCTTGAGATTAAATCCAGATCAAGAAACCACAGCCATCGTAGAATCTGGATTTTCAGCCAGCCCCTGGCAGAGTGCCAGAGGTTGGTACAGAAGAGTTTGGAGACTAATGTGAAGAGACTCAGTCCTGTTCTGTGGTAGGAAGACATGGCCTTCTTTGGTAATGAATACCGTTGTCATGAATATTCTCTCTTCAGATGGAGTCAGCTGAGACTTCTGGATATTCAGGATGAAACCCAGTTGATGAGGCAGATCGGTCGTTGTCTTAACTGCCTCCTGTGCTTTAGAAAAGGAGGAAGCACATAGTAACTAAATATCATGACAGGGAAATATGGATACCCTCATTAACTGAAGGACTGCCACCACTGGTGCCAATACATGTGTGGGTTCTCTTGGTGACATTGAGACATCAAAGAGCAAAGCTTGGAGCTGATAATGCACGCCTTACACTCCAAATCTGAGGTATGGCTGATTTTCAGGATGAACTGGCACGTGAAAATAGGAGTCGGATAAGTCCAGAATTGCTAGGAAATTGGAGCAATTGTATGTAGAGATCGTTTAGAAGGCCTCTACCAAGACAAACTTGTTTGGAGTCTTTAAATTCAAAACTGGATGATAGAAGGCGTCTATTTTTGGCACCAGAAACAGGATAGGATTGAGTAAAATCCTTCTCTCTGAGGTGGAGGGACTCTGTCTCTTTATAATGGAGTAGGTCTGAAGCAGTTTTTTAGAAGAGTCTTTGATAGAAATGTAATATTGTTCTTGAATTACAGACACCACTAATAGGTCTGTCAAATAATAAGTCCAATTAGGAATAAAATACTATAGCCTTGCTCCCCACTTTCACATAGTCTTTTCTAACATTGATTTTGATGGGGTTGGTTTTGGCATCAGTATTTGTTTGCAAACATGGCCTTCCAGTCACAGGCTTGGCTTTGAAAGGCACCTTTGCTATCTAGCTTACTTGCTGCCCTAATTTCTAAAGAAAGAATTTCTTCCCCGTAAACAAATTAAATGGTTTCAAGATCTTTTTCTGATTCCAGCAATCTTTGCACCATTTTGGTCCGTTTATACCCAAAGACATTGGGGCCAGCAAACAATTTTTTTTTTACCAATGATATTTGCATACAGCTTTCACTGTTGCTTCGAAAGGATTCTCCAGCTGACCCAGCCGAGGTAGTTGCTGCCCAAAGGCTATCAGAAACCACACTGGATAAAAATTGCAACAAAAGCTCCATCTAGCCTAGCAACCGAATTGGATCGCCATTTTCCTGTAAACAGTCATACAGCTCCTGAAAGTCTCTTGGCAGAACCTGTCTGGCATAGTCAGTGTATGTATTGACACTTGTGCCAAAATTCAATGCTGCGTATGCTCTCTTCAGAGTGGATTCAACCTTCCTATCCACCACCTCTATCAGTGTAGATTCTTCTGATGAAAGAGAGGAAGAAGAGGACATGGATAACAATATCGTATTGACCTTTGGGCTGTGCTGAAATTTATCATCAAAAATTTCAATGAGTTATCTTTCAGTTAGGCATAGCAGTTTACATCCTTCCATTCTGTTGGACCTGGCCCTTTTTGCGGGTTTATCCCCAGACTTTTTGCCTCCTTCCTCTGCTGATCAGTGCTAAAGTGCAGGTGTTCTCCCTTCTAAAGTTGGTAAGATTGGCGTACACCTAATTGGCACATTTAATTTACCTATAAGTCCCTTGTACAGTGGTATCCCTATACCCAGGGCCTGTTAATTAAATGCTACTAGTGGGCCTGCAGCGTTGCTTGTGTCACCCACGCAGGGCCTGTGTGCGCAGTTTTCTGCCACAGGGACCTGGCATCTAAATTTACTTGACAGGCCCAGAACTCCCCTTTTACTACATGTAAGTCACCCCTAAGGTAGGTCCTGGCTTGCCGTATGGGCAGGGTGCTGTGTAAGTAGAAGGCAAGACATGTGCCTGGTTGCGTGGCCTGTCCTGGTGGTGACAAACAACCTATTTGGTTTCTCACTGTTGTGAGTGCTGCCTTCTCATAGGATTGCATTGGCCTTATGTCTAGCGTGTATTGTCTGATTTATGAAGGGTAGCGTAGGCATGTTTGGTATGGTTGTAATGGTAGTGAGAAATGCTGCTTACCGGTGTAGGTGGATTTTTTATTATCATTACAAAAATGACACTTCTAGAAAGGGAGCATTTCTCTGTCCTTATGACTCTGGTGTTTTGCAGCTTGATTCCAATCCACATCTGTGCAGAATGACAGTTGGGCTTTGTGCATACTTTCCAGACAGCCTGGACACAGGGAGGTGGAGGTGTCACAAAGGTGCATTTGCATTTTGAATGGTCTTCTTGGGCTGAAAGAAGGGGAGGCGGGGCACACATGCATCTGTAAAGGCTGTGTCCTGGCTTCACACAAAGGGCTTCTTTGCCCCCAACTGATTTCTGGATTCTGGAGCCTCTGCTGGAGGAGAAAGGGGACACTACCACAGCCAGTTGTAATTGGCTGGAACCTCCTCTCCCCCTCTTTGCTAGACCTTTGCAAAACTGAGTATAAGTACAGGCGATTTTTCCCCACAATTAGAGACACTTTTAACACGACTGTCAATGGACACAGAATGCTGCTGGAGGGACTCACCAAGAACTGCCTTGGATTGCTGCTCCTGTGCTGACCTGTGACCTGCAGGGTCACTAGGAGGAACTGCCACTGACTGCAACTCCTTGTGCTGGCCTGCTGCTGGGCCCTGCCGCTCTGTGCTCCCTCTTTGTGTCCCCAGGGGCTGGGTGCTGTGGCCCCTGACCCCTGCAACTGCCTGCATAGTGTCTGGAGAAGTGCTCTGCTGACTGCCTGGGCGCCTGGTGAGGGCTGGATGTTCTACTGCCAACGCGCCTGGAGAGCGTTTTTATTTTGTCTAATTTAGCGCCTTGAGAGCACTTGCCGTGGTTCTTAGTAGAAGAAATCACCGCGCGACCTGGGCCGGCTGTAAAATCTGAGCTCGTCTGAAACGCGATCCCTCAGGTGCCCCCGGGGCACGAAGATTCTAAACCTGGAGCGAACATGCTTCTAGTGGTGCCCCCGGGGTGAAGTACGCTCTGAGGAGCGCCCCCGGGGCACCAACAGGCCCCAACTCAGCCCGGATCACCACTGCAGCCCGGGTGGGCTGCAACAGACTCGCGCACCAGATCGGGTGCGGGCGAGTCCGTGTTCCAGGGATGGGCGAGGAAGGAAGCCTCGTTGGAGGCCACCCCGCACCGCTAAGTCCCTTCTTCTGGTGGAGAACAGGCAAGGAGGGAGCCTCATGGGACCCTTATTTGTTAGAGCTCGCGGATGGGGAGGAGGCACTGCTTGGCCCGTTGTTCTGTTTTTGGCTCTCCCTCACCCTCCCCTCTGGGGATGGCCGGTCGTGCCCTGGGGGAGCTACAGAGTTTGTAGGTACCCGGTAGGGGCACAGGCCCTAGGAGGGGCCCCTGCATAAAAGCAGAGGGGGTGCGTGCTGTCCCCCTCCTCCAACCATAAAACGACCCCCGTTTTGGAATGGAGGAGCGCCGGGCGCCCCCACAGTTTTCCTCGTGGCACTCGAGATACCTTCATCATAAAGACAGGTACTTTGGGTGACAGCATATTCATTTGGGGCCTTTAGGGTAATATGTTTCCTACTTGCCATATATTTTCTGATCTTCCTTTGATGGGAAATCTGGGAATGTAATGCTAACCTGTTTTCATGACTTGACCTGCATCTGTTAATGTTCCTTTTATGGGCATTCCATGCTAATATGTTTTTATGACTTGCCATATGTGTTTCCTAATGTTCCTGGTATGGGCATTTATGAGGATCTTGTGACGTGCATTATTGTAGTAATGTTTTCCTGACTACTGCTTATGTTACAGAATAATGAGTAACCTGTGTGTTATATGTGACTACTGCTGATTTCTGCAGGGTAACAGTACTGTGCAATATTCTGACAACTGCTTGGATAGCAGGGTATTACTGACATGTTGTGTTTGGTCTAATGATGTTGTGTACAATACAGCTTATTTTTATATAACTTGGTGCCATCTTTCCTTTGTAGTGGGGATAGTGCGTCAACTGTGTTGTGCAAACGCCTTACACATTGCCACTGGGATAGGCCTGACTGCTCGTTCCAAGTTAGCAAGGGGGTGAGCAGCTGTTATCTTGAGTGTGTAACTCTCTTGCCCTGACTAGAGTGGGTGGTTTCTGCCTGGCTTACGTGCATACCCTAGCCAACCAGAAACCCAATTTCTAACACATTCCTTAACAATATCTTTAATAATATCATCTACTAGCTTACCATCTGCTGCAATACGAGTGAATTGTGCATAAAAGCCTTTCTCATGTTGAGGTGTTTGCTCAAAACCCAATAGTTCATCTATATGGACCAACACATCCTGAAAACATGTCCTTTGCACACATTTCCCTTTTGGGAAACAGTTTTGGTCTTCTCAAGCTCCACCCTCTGCCTCATTGCTTGGAGCTCATTCATTGCAGTGTCCACTAACTCCTTTATCATCTGTTGGAGGTCAGCTATGGACATTTGGAGGATCTCTTCATTCTTTTTCTGCTCTTCAAGATTATGTTGCTTTTGCAACCATTTGCCCTCCATATTTCAGCCACTGAGTTGTGTTGCAACAGCAGTTTCCTTATTTATATGGTTGTGAGGTGACCAAATCTCATTCCATACCAGATTTGGAAGCCTGAAACCAGCCTCCATTCCTCCCAGTGGTACTGGCGCTCCTGAATACACTTTGTAAACACAGTTCCCGACCGGCCCACCTGAAGCATGCTCAAAACCACTACCTGGTCCGGCCCGGCACATAACTAGCATGATGATCGACCTGTCTGGGGGCTGAGGCTGTCTCACGCTGTAATGACTGGGCCGAGGAGAACATATGAGGGTATAATGAAGCTTAGCTTGACTTCTAGCTGTGAACTCCTCTGGTAAATATATACTGTGTAACAGCCAATGAAAATGCAGCATTCTAGTAGTCTGATTCACAGTGTTTGTTAAAGTTATTAAAGGGATCATAAACTGCAATTGATATGATTTTTAAAGAGATAGATGAATAAACAGTTTGAAAAAAGTAGGTCGGGCATTGTTGCATAATTTTGGATCTAATTATTTAAATGGCTGTACAAGTGGCTTTAGGTATTCAAATTAATGTTAATATTGTCATGGTCCGCTGTCCTTGAGGCAATCCACTTTAGAGTTAAAACTATTTTGTATGCAATATATAAAGATCTGTTTAATCAAGATTTACCAATGTCTAGTCTTTGGTCGAAGATACTTCACATGTAAGAGCTAATTTACAAAAATGTGTTTAAGTATTTTTTGAGTGTGGAGTGACATATGTTGTTTCTTTCACCTTTTTTCATTTCTTTGAGTTACAGAACAGAAATAAAGACACTATGAAGTTGTAGGAGGTAACACCTGGGTCTGGTTTTAACTACTTGGATTGTGCTCATCATTTTAGCATTACATTGCAATTCCTATTGCTACTGTGTTGATGTTCACTTGTCTCAGTGCATCACAAGTAAGTATTGTTATTCACATTTGTGTAACAAATATTTAAAATAAATGCATTTTGTCCATATGTATGTATGAAGACATTAATGTTTGATGGCTGTGCGTTGCCTTTTTAAGAGTTAAGAATGTCTACAAGTTTGTAATTTGTCCTGCTTTAATTCATACGCACATGCATACATCATGATATAAATGTATATACCTGGAACGGGCATTGACCGTAAAGGAATGTCTACTTACATTTTAACTCCCTGCCCCCAGGATACAGGGGTAGGTTATACAGAGGAACAAAGCAAATCTAACTGTGCTTTTAGTGTTCTTGTTGCACTTGCTCGAAAATACCTAAACAGACTACGGCCCTATAGTACATTCTTCCTTCTCCGCTTGCATCAATAGCTCTTGTATCAAAACATTAGTTTTCATTAATTTAAAAGTTTAGATGGAACTTGCTATAGAACTATTGTCAGCACCCTGGCTCACCATGAGCTCTGGATGGCAGTGCGTGTGGCACTCAATGGACCACACAAAAAATGATCAGTTTCTCAAATCTCACATCTTCATTTAAGTGGTTGTATCTAACAATTTAACGACTCACTGAACTTTTGCTGACTTAATTTCCTTTCTATTCGTTTAGTCTCTGTTTTGTTGTTAATACAAGTAGTGAAGAGTCCATCCATGGGGCACCATAAGAGACAGATAGTTGGAGGCCCATTATCTTTCACAGCCACCGAGTAGTAAATAATGAACTCATTCATCCCGGGTCATGTGTTCCTTAGAGGTAAGGCATGATGCCAGCCTCTGCCATCGTCCTCAGTTGGTGTACTGGAGGGGAGTAGCACAGACCCCTGCAGCCCACGGGTGGCCAATCCTTCCGTGGGATCCGTTCAGCCCTAAGACAATGAATGTCTATGAAAGTTCGGACCCTCATCAATTTGGCAAGGGGGGCATAATTGTGCGTTTCAACACTGTAGTAATAGAGATATAGTGATCATTGAATTGGTTGTTTGCTCTGATAAATGCCCATGTGTGCTCTCTTCATCACTAATATATTAACTCGCAAAATTGTACTAAAGCTGTAACATGGCCAAATGCAGAGCACTACTTGGACCTTAATAAAGAACCCATTATGAAGAATTCTCAGAACCTAAATGCCAATTATTGCTTTATGGATTGCAGTGATGAGACTATTATAGTACGTTCCTCCAGGAAGGAAATGTCTTTAAAGACCCTCATTCATACTAACCATAATCACCCTCCTTGTCTTAACCGTAACTTCAACCATAACTTTAACCCTCCTCCTAATTTTCAGCTTCATGCTTATAGTAACTAAATACAGTCCTTTACCTATCCTAACTTTAACGCTGTCCTTTTTAGTAACTCTTGCCCTCTTTATTCAAATTTTATTCCAAACACACATGTTTACTGATAACGAACTACAATTCTTCAAAGTAATTTTTATTTTCGTTAAACAATCATGAGTTCTAACTACTTTTCTTCATGATCTTTTTTCATAATAGTATTTCTTCCTAACAGTTCTCGCCCTTTCCCGTAATTCTACTGTTCACAAAGCACACCGTTTCCTTGTTTCATTTTATTCAATATTCACTGTATGGTGTGTTATGTAAACAGCATGGGTATTGAAAGTCACAGCTAAACTGATCTGCACTGCCTTGCACTGCCTTGATGACTGGGACGAGAGCTACAATCTTCCAAAGAAAAAGTCATAAGAAATGCTTGCTTAACGTTCTTGTTCACCTCCCAGCTCCAGTACAATACTTAATGTTTCTGAGGTAGCTAGGATTATCAAAGGTGAGAGCCTTTTCCTTAATACTGGAAGGACAAGTGCTACTCACTTTTAGAATAGAGCTCTTTGTTGTATAGCAGGAGGGAAAGAAAAGTGTACATTTCGCATGGTAACTTTCAGCAGCTTAGAAGATGAGAGGGATAACGTATAAGGGATTCGGTGACCAGTCTGCAGCATTATAGAAAATAACTCAGCTTTCTACACCCCTTTCTTCAAAGGGCAGGCATCAGGAAACCCCAGCACTTTCACCTAGAGCTTGATTGGTCCACCAGTCCTAAAATTTCATTTCTTTGGATCGGCACTATTGTTACATAAACTGACTCACTCTGTGGTTTTGACTCCACTTTACAAAACTAAGGGGGTCATTCTGTTTTGGAGGAAGCACCGGCAACAGGCTGGCGGTGCTTCAATGGGGGATTATGACCGCGGCGGAAGCGCTGCGGTCGCACCGCAGAGACCGGCGGTTTCCCGCCACTTTTGTCCCGGCAGGAGTAATCCTCCAGCAGCGCTGCCCAGGGGATTACGAGTCATGAAAAGGCTGGCAGAAAGGGGAGTCGCGGGGCCCCCTGCCACGGCCCGTGCAGCTAAAAGCGCGACTGGTGCAACTGCACCCGTCGCACAGCCGCAACACCGCCGGCTCCATTTGGAGCCGGCTCCTGTGTTGCGGCCCAGCGGGGATCTCCTAATGGCCGCGGAAGGAGTGCGGCTGCATTGGTGGCCGCCCGGCGTTCCATTGCCGCCCGCCAAGGTTGTAATGACCCCCTAAGTTTTCTAAAAGTCATTTTAATGATAAGAAGATTCCATGGCAGTCCTGTTACAACAGTTATTTGCTGACGGTTAATTTTGTCAACACACTTTATCGTTTAACAGCATCAGAGAAATGACCACTTTGTGTGACTGTCCACATGTATAAAAGATCAAGGAAACAAATTCACATTTAAATTTTGAGTGTGGAATCTTTACTCCAAAATTGGATGTAGAATACAGTATAGCAGAACAATAATCTCTGTATACATGTCACAATGTGGAACTACTAACTTTACTTGTTAGAGAAGACATGATGAAACAGGTTCAGGGTTTCATTGATGCTAATTAATTATTGGACCATTTCCATGCAGGGTTGTGGCAAGGGAACGGCATGAAATGGAAGTTATGTCAGTGATGGACATTCTAAGTCAGAGTTTAATGGTAGTGGTGTTGGAGCTCTGTTCCATTTGGACCTGTCT
Source organism: Pleurodeles waltl (assembly GCF_031143425.1). NCBI lineage: Eukaryota > Metazoa > Chordata > Amphibia > Caudata > Salamandridae > Pleurodeles > Pleurodeles waltl. The sequence goes on from NC_090439.1 coordinate 636,848,675, forward strand.
GCTGCCTTTGACACCACCAACCAGACCCTTGGCCAGGAGCTTCTAAACTGTCAAGTTCAGAAGTCCATACTAAAAAATTGTATCTAATTTCTTTCCAGTAGAATCCAAGTGGTGAAGCTGTGGCGCGTCTGGCTCCGAGACCCTGTATTGGGGTAACCTGTAGGTCTCTATTTTATCATCTATACTTAAAATCTAAACACGAGCAGTGGCCATCTTAGTGCATGTGCAGATGCAAAGGTCGACATGAATGTGAATGACACGTAGCTGGTCTTTAAACTGACCAGTCAGCCTGACAGTGGGTCCAGGCTATCAGATCTTAATTTGCTTAGAGGCCATTATATGGTTGTTGGCCTCAAATATTTTGAAATAGACTCCATCAAAGACAGGACCCCCTGACCACTAAAATATAGTCCCCTGTATTGGATGTGTACATCTGGGACAGAACTATGGGCCCATTCACACACCTTCTAAAGAAGTAAAGAGATGGTATTGGAGTTTCAGTTCCACTACTGGAGAGAGAAGTAAAAAGATTAAAAATATTTTCCTCATATCAGGAGCATGAAGTCCGATTTCAACATTAGCCTGGAAATTGGGATAAGGAGATGAATGGTAAATATTATCTTCAAGAATACAACTCTTAGAAGTATTTGTAGACGAAAGTGCTGAGTTGAAGGTGAGCTCTTGTCACAATATGAGCTGGTGGTAGGTTACTGGAGATGATCTATACTAATGACAAACTCTATGGTTAACAGACAGAAGAATTAGACCTAATTTGGTAAGGGAAATCCAGGAGAAGGCATGTAACATTGAGAGTTTGTTCCCTCTTAAGTTCTTAGTGTTCAAATAATGGAGACATAGAGAGGCAAGCTCGCTACGAAATTCAGCCCGAGCAAACAAAACCCATTTGTGATGGTGTACACTTTCAGATAACTTGAAGATGACATAGAATGGTGACATAGTAATATTCCAATGTCGAGCATTCCGTTGAGGAGCTGCCGTGACAGAGGAGCTGAGCAGACCTGCTTCCTGTATATCTGAAGCTTGCTGAATAAAGAAGCATATTGGTACATCACTACCGCCTGCCTCGTTAGTTATGTGCTAGGAGGACGCACACTACACCATTGAAGAAGACACAGGACATCGAGAGTTGCGCACATGGTAGTCTCAGTCCTTGAAGGGACAGGCATTTCATGGAGTCAAGAAGTTTGTAAAATGTGAAAACTTCCCCTTACTGAGTCACTTTCTGCACTCGTGTCTGTCCTGAATGATTTTTAATTCGCACGTATTTGGCTTCTTTGCCGTGAACTGGGATTTTGGAAGTAGTATTAATTGTTTTGCCATTGGCAAGATGAGCACTCATGCACTTGTTCAGCCTGCATAGGCCCAGTTTAGTGTGTGTGTGTGTGTGGGGGGGGGGAGAAGGAGTGTAAATCTGACTGCTGCTGAGTGTTGTAGTAATCGCCCGCCCCTACAATTATCCTCTTACTCGAGAGAAACATGCGAAAAAAGTCAGAAACATGCGAGGAAAGTCTGAAACATGCTGGAGTTGTGTCTATAAATGCTGATTTCACATTTAATTCCGAGTGAAAACTTTAAATATGAGGAATTTGCTGCAACCTGTAAATACTTTCCCCCAAGGTATCCATATTTAAAGGCTGGTAAGCACCTTGCCCTTTACCGGCCCACTTGGATTCAGGGCACAATAATCTTTTCATGACTTTCCTTCGCGTTTAAACATGTCACAATCCTACTCTTTGAAGCCTCGCCCATACAGCCATCTATTTTTCTGCTGTCTTCCTATGAATTTATGAAGGCGTCATGTATGCAGGCCCTGTTGTTTACGATAAATAAGATCTTAATGCCACAGACGTTGATGTCCAGCACAAGACCTGTTAAATCATCATCCTCCTCAGCCAAGACGCTTTTGCAAATTTCATAAATCTTGCCATTTCTCACGGTAGTATATGTCAACAATGCAGAAAAATCACTTGTACGACACAAGGACAATGAGGTCCTCTGTGCATGTGATCACTGGATGCAGATGAGCACTTCAAGGAAACAACCTGAGAAGGGCAAGCCTTATGAGAATCTATGTAGCTGAATGAATTTCACAATGCTGTCTTTGAGGTATGTGTCAGTGTCAGAAAGTCCTAAAACCCATTTGCATACTAGGGCCCGCACAAAGAAGCAGATATCCTTGTTTACATTCTTTATTGTGTACACTTAGCACTGCAATGTAGATGTCTAAGCACTGTATTCAATTTGCCCACCTACTAAATGCCTGAATTCACTGTTGCTTGGGGGGGGGGGGGAGGTCACTGCTACTGTTAGGAGTGAGGAGTAACTACTCCATGAGCCCTAACTACTTGCTTCTCAAGGCTGCCCGTTGGCAAAGCAGGTTCCACTTATGGGTCCAACAATCCTCCAGACTGTTGGAGTTAAACATGCTTCCAGAATCCGGAGACCCCACCAGTCACAACACCTTGCTGCAGGTCCTCTGTCAGACGCATGCACTGTTTGATGCAGTCACCACCTCATTGTGGGTGTACTAGCTAAACACCACTGACACCTTAACAGGGTTGTGTGCATATGTGTGACTTTATTTAACTATTTACAGACCTGTGCAGAGGCTAAGGACATTTAACGTAGATTTAATAGAGGAGAAGTTCTAATCATGTTTGCTCTGCTCGCCATGTTTGGCCTGTGTGTCTAGTTCCTGCTCAGGTCGAACATGGGCATCATGTATTCTATGTGTCCTCCTGGATGAAAAATAATTGCTCTGGCCCTAATGTTCAGAACTTCACATTCTGCCTCCTTGAGGATTCACAAGGTTGGCAAGAGCAGACAAAACATATCCATTGACTCCATCACAATACATTCTCTGCAGTAAACAAAAAAAATCAGTAAATGGCTGGCAATACTTGCTACAACAAAATTCTGGCACATTGTTTTTCAAAACACAATAGGTTTTCATGAAGCTGAAAAGTTCTACAATGAGGTTGAAAAAAAACACTCACAGTATGAAAAGATACAATCCTAAACTATCTGTGTTTCGATACGTAACTCCGCATTCGACAATGCAACAGTTGATGTTTCTCTGTATCATTGCTGTGTTTAAAGGTCTTCAGGGAGCATTTAAAAGCTTTTTGCTGGGCATCCACTGCCCTTGTCCCAAAGGGCTGTATCTAGTCAGATTTGCATGCAATCCAATAAAACAGTCAATGAGAACACCCTCCATTATGTTTCTAAATGGGGATTATATCTCTATTAATTGGTTGGTCTTGAAACCTCAGATGACTACTTTATCTGAGTAAATGACCATTAAAGCTTTTCGTAAATGTTTCATGATAAGCATTTGTACAGAGATACATTCTACAGGGATTTGGGGATTGCTCTGATTAGATGACAAAGCAGCTGCTTCCAAGAGATATAACATCAACAGATTAGGTAAAATACTTCGCAGTCATTTCATAAACCATAATCCAAACCTAAATTGCATGTCAACTCATTTCTCTGTAATCTGACCTTCAGCATTGAGATGTAACATTATCCGGTAATACGTGCCATTTGCAAACGTCCTGACGACCTATTTGTCAAGGTTTGTAACTGTTTTACAAAATCAGCTCAACTGAACCAGATGCAAACGATTTATTAAAGTCTACAAATATATTCCTTATGGTCAATTGTATGTAAAGTTCCTATTGCTAAACTAGTTATAAATGAGACATATGCCTTTCCTCTAATAACTTTGGACACAGTTAGAGGCAATGCGCACAGACCCCTTTTTGACAATGTTTAAGCACCTTTTGAAAAAAGCTTAGGTCACTAATTTGCTAAAACAAACATTCAAACATTGATCCCATATCATATGTAATTATTGGTCGATCAGCAGGCAACTTATATGCTAAAATTGCCACCCCAGTAATGTGTTATCTTTACCAGCTTTTGAACTTGGAGACTATTTTACTTTACTTTCCCCATCAAACACTAGGGTCTGGGGCTTTTGACAGATAGTCCAAATTATAAGGGTTTTGCCTATTTCAAGTCTGTTTTCCGTACAATTGATGTCTCCTTGAGCTACCATTATCATCCAGCTTTTAAAAGAGACTTTAGCCAATTCCTCTACAATTTACCCTTAACTTTCCCGTTAGCAGTTTTACTGTGTGCAAAGCTTAAACCTCAAGCGGTTACTAAAGAGATAGTTAGAGAGCAAGAATACCCAATAGTAGATAGTAGTGCATAGTAGTAAGAAACGTAACTGTCCAATAGGGCTTTAAGAATAATTTCTTATGATAACAGTTTATTCCGTGGACTCTTGAAAGGGACTAGCTATGGAAAAATGATAAATGTCTACCCATAGGCCACGTCACTGAAACTCCTCAGAGTGGTTTAAGAAAGCTTCACTTTCTCTGGCTACACTTCAAGAGGAGTCTCCAGGTCTGCACTCATCAACTCTTGAGGGATACATGTTTGCATGCTAGTTCAAGAGGTTAAATGGGAATCAAGATAGCAGAAAGTCTAGTTTACTGTCTGGCTCTTTCCCTGATCCTTGCAGTTGCAGGGATAACAAGGCAATAGAGAAAGTGAGATTACTAGTGTTCCCTACTAACCAGGACACTGGGGACGTATAGCTGGATTTAGAGTTTGGTAAACAGGATACTCTGTCACAAAGGTGGTGGAGTACCCTGTCCCCCAAAATGATGATGTGCTCATTTTAATTAGAGTTACGCAGGCCATCATGTTTCTGATGGTGGTGCCACTACCGGATCTGGCACTGGAAACCTTACACCAACAACCTGATGGAGTTGGGGACATCAATTTAGACTGTCAATCAGACTGTTCACAGCATATGGTCTGATGTACTTTTTCAATTCTGGAATGCCAAGTAAAACCTGCCAGTCCCGAAAAGAAAAAAAAAGAAAAATGATATCCACACACTAGGAAAACCTCCCTGGGGATCAGCTTCATTCTTTTTTGTGGTCCAAAGACAAACTCCTGCTTTGGGAGTTTGATTTTGAAAAAAACCCATAAAAGTTGGCTGAGTGGCTGTCTGAAATATGGCAGCCACTCAGCAAACTTTCAGTGCCATCAGAGGAGCCACTGTGCCTACCACAGTAGCCGCTGGACTCATTTCACAATCTCTGCATGCACCTTTTCGTTTTCCAATGTGAAATGGGCAACAGTCATGGTGTCCAGCTGCACTGACAATAAACTACATCCATGCCTGCAATCTATGTATTTTATGTTTTTTCCATGTTAAAATTTTTGCTTGCACAAGTTTTAATTCAGTGTTTGTGGATACAAAGTGTACTTTTTAACTCTCCCTTTGTGAGGGTAAGTTAAAATATTTTACAACCATTTTGGAACTCACTAAGTGTCAGGGGAAGTTAAGATATTGTACATTTGTTTTTAACTAACCCCCGGGTACAATGGCAGATACAAAATGGCCACATATGATCATGATCCACAACAGAGCCGCAAATCTTAATGCCTGGTTTGCAGCCCTCTTTGATTCACACAACTAAAGAGGCAGCCATGTTCCAGTTTCTAGAGATTGTAACAGATGTGAGCTGTCCCTAATAAGGGACTCAAGCTTTACTATGTAGTAGAGACCAGGCCCCACAGAGCACTTTGGCTTTTGTTTGTGAATCGTGGATGGGTGGGGGTGTCCAGACCAGTCCAGATGGATGGGTGCTAAAAGCCGGCATACAACATCAATAACTTCTCTGTTGTTTTCCCCTTTCTAATCCAGTGGAGGTGAATATACATAAAAAAATGGTATAGGATTAATGAAGACTTTTACTTTTTCCTCTTTAGGTTTTGCCTGCACAGAGCTTGTGCTGTGCTTGTGAAATCTACTGTATTTGATATAAATCTTAAAAAGGGCTTACATTCCACCCTTACTTTTCATTTGTTCGTGGCTTGTCACTTAGTTTTTGTTCATTTATATTGATCATGGCATACTATTTCCTGTTTGTTCCAGGTGTGTTTATTTTATCAGTGTCCTAAGGCCTAACTACTCCTTTTTTATCTGATTTTGTGGAACTTCTTTTCTTAGGTTTTGCCTGCACTGTGCTTGCGCTGAGCTTGTTTTGTTTGTCCTGTACCCTTTACGTAATGTCTCCATGGCTGAACGCATTTCAAGTGTGCTTGTTTTATGTTCTTGTCTGATGCCTTTTACCTAAGCAGCCTGTGTCAGCACGCATTTCGGGGGTGCTTCTAAGTTGCATGATTTTTGTATTTTGAAGCTTGAATCTCGTAATTTTGGCTTTTATTTTAAATGCTGAGACTCATAACGCTGCCCCCCACCTGAGTCACCTTTTTTGGGAAATTGGGCTGCATTGTCAATGGGTTAGGCAGGCAAAACCGGAGATTGTTTAGTCTAATTTTGCATTGTGTCTTGGTCACTTGCTTTTGCTGCAGCTGCTTTGTATGAAGTTTGCTTTGCCCGGCCTGCCTCCAGCAGGAGAGGGTGGAGGGTTTTGTTTAGTGTCATGTCAGTGCCCTTTCATGTCGGGCTGTAAAACCTTCTTGTTGAACTGTAGAGCAAAGCATACCACCACACAGATGACAGCAACGCCTCTGCCTGGGAGACAGGCATCCAACTCTCACTCGAGTCGTCCTCTCCTCTTAAAAAGTGATACTCTGACATTTAGAGCAAGCATGTATTTTATTATTACTTGTTTGCAATCATTCCAACTACTAGACACTGCTAGTAATTGTAATTTCCTACCTAATAACTCGAGAGTTGATCCCTTTGTAATCAAATGTTTAAAAGTACTCCCAGGCATTCTTAAGGGAAATGTTTGAATTTCTAAAAATTCAAATGAAGCACTTCCCCACTCCTTCACGAACAGAGGAAACTTACTACTTTTCTATAGCACTGGGCTACTGTAGGATGCCAGCTGCCTTCCAAAGGTAATTAGAACATAAATGCAAAGCCACTGTTATAGAGATGAAAAAGTGCTTAATGAAAACACTGTAAACTAACATACCAGCTGTTGCAGAACTATGGGTGTAACCTCGAGTACCCATTGGAATGCTCTGTATTTCAAGAATTCAAGGTATAGATAAGGGATTTGTCATCTGAGGGCACCAACATTTTTAACACATTTGTTTCTAAAAGCACTCGTATCCTGATCTGACCTTCCCTCACTAGCTGTGCAGCACAGTCACCTCTGCTTGAGGCAAAGGGAGAAAGTGTTGTGCAAGCATTGAGCGAGCCTGGAAAATGCCACCAAGCGTGGAAATGCAGCAAAAGCTACCAACTTTTTTTTTTTTTTTAGAATACTTCTACACATTACGATTGCTTCAACCTATGGTCATATTAGTAGTCCTTGCTTCGAGAAATGGCATCAGGATGATGTTAAAGATGCTTGACGTCTTCGCCAGTGGAAGGTGGGACCTTGAGTGAGCTCATATCTTAGTTAATTTATTAACTATGTGCAGAAAACAGGCAGATGGTTGGGGATTAGTCAAATGTTTCCCTCTCCCACTATCCATTGTGTCCATTGTTGCAGCTACTTCCCTTCTGGCTTTCTACCCTTGAGCAGTAATTTAAAAAAACGCTGTGATGCAGTCATTGCTTGCCATGTCATAGCGTTTTTTTCTTTACATTAAGCTATTTTGCAAAGCAGTCTGCACTGCTGAGCTGCATGTCCAAAAAACAATGACAAGGCCAATAGATCACAAATAGGTGAAACCTGTTGGCTTTACCAATGCTTGTTTTTCTCTGGCACAGAGAAACTGTTCTCTTCCTATATAATAACAAAAAAAACCTTGCTCCCACGAAAGGTGGTAGAAGCTATGTTGAACTCATTGGAGCACAAGTGTGGAAATGCCCAATGATGAAGCATGCCATGAGTATGTGAGTGAGGGCCTTGGAATTCCCAGTAGCACATCTCTCCCTAATTGGTGTTTTCACATATGGTTAACCCAGTTCTTATTTTGTTTTTTTGAAATATGTCGATAGGTAGAACAGAAGGATGGGCCTTAGGACCTCTTTTCCCTTCTTTATGAGATATAGAATTTTGCTATTTCCATCTCATTTCGCTCTCTGGAGGGCTGCTTCTTGAATATTAGGTCATATCATCTCTTCTGCAATAACCTGGTGGGTTGTTTTCCAAAAACAGTCATTAATAATAAGTTCTCCATGTCTGGGGTGACCAATATTGGCTTACAAGCAATTACATAAAGGAATGTGGGTTCTATTTTTGCTATCCTATTAGTGAGTGAAGTGGAGATAGTCTTGTGCTGAGGCACCTTAACTTGGACTTCTTTGATGCCCCATACCACGAAAGGAAGGGGCCACCTATTTGCATCCCAAATTGTGGAGACACATACAGCCAAGTGACTCCTCGTAGCCTCTAAGATAATTAAAGAGTCTGTCTTCACACACATTTTGACACAGAATCAGTCTTCGTGCACTCTTAGGTGAGCTCTTGGCCATCAGAAGTGAGGAAGGTGGACTACCACCTTTAGATCTTTCCGAGGCATTTAACAAAGTTGACCACAATATTTTAATTGATTGTCTGTGTTTTATGGGTTTCACTTATCCTGTGTTGAGATTATTCATATCCTTTTTGGGAAGATCAAAGCCAAGTCACCTCTTTCCTCGCTTTCCACTACGTTGAGGGTCCCGTCACCAATGGAGTATTTCAGAGGATATTACTCTCTTTGCGTTTAATTTTTATGTTTAGCAATTAGGGAGCTGGCGGATTATTTTGGCTTTCAATTTTTCTCCTTCATCGGTGATAAACAGTTTTTGCCTAAGTTTTGACCTATTGCCCTAGCCACCAGTGTGAATATCTGAAATCAAAGATGAAGAGTGCTAATTTTGTTAAGTTAAATCGTGACAAGACAGTGATCCTCAGTGCTGGAAGATGACGTATGCTGGTCTTCCAGTCTGTGGCCAGGCCAGTATAGTCGTTTCCTTGTCTGTACTGGTAAAAAAAAAATCCTAATATTTTAGTGTCCTTTTCAATCAAGGGCTCTTTCTTAGCACTGAAATGTAAAAAGTCTGATCCACTGTTTTATTTAATTGAAAGTGATGAGGAAAATCCTCCCTTCCAAACCGAATTGTAAACATGTCACAAATGTGAGGGGTGAGAGCATGTGGGCACACACCTGCATCGTTACTAAGACTGGGCCCTAAGACCTTCAGAAAGGCTTCAGGGCCTCACTTTATGGGAGACTTAGCTGTGATCTTTGGAAATCTGATCATGTTATTTAAGATAAACATGTGTTGCATTGGTGTCTGATAAGATAGTGAATTCAGCATTTTGTTTGACATATCCGGTGTTGTACAGGACTCGTCCTGTTTTTTGTCCACATGTTAAGACCACCCCTATGTGCCTAAGAGGCCTCTGTGAATAGGTGCGATACTTATACTGAAAGTCTCCCATTTGAAATGTTTAACTGTGGAGGAGGAGCCTTTCAGGTACTTGCCTCGGATGTGGAAAACTTTGCAGCTCAGATAACTCTGTCAACGAACTCAGTCAATCATTGAATAGTTTAATGCAGCTAATCACCAGAGAGGTTATCCAGGTGCTTGCAAGACCCGAGGGACTCAGATAACTCATTTTGCTCATTCTGAACATGAGCATGCTGGAAAAAGTCTATTTATTTGGCTAAATTCCCTGATTTTGTCTTGGTCTCCCATTTAGGTTCCAAAAGTCAAGGCACCCTTGATTAAATGTGGGCTATTTTTTTTGGTATCTGTGTAACACAAGCCTAACCAAGACACAGCAGAGTCAAAAGCAAAGATACACTGAATGAGCAATTCGAGAGGTAGCTGTGTTTGGAGAGCAGAAGTGTACTGTTTCTGCATTGTGATGTAGTGTACTTTAAAGAGGTGTGTCTTCACCTCACTTCAAGATTGGAGCTTTGTTGAGGATACGTTTGGGATTACAAAATGTTTTCACTGTCCACCTGCCCAACCTTGGCCTTTCAAATTTAGCCTCCTCTCCTGACTGTATCCATGGACCTGCTTACCTTTCTTCAAACTCTGGGATGCCTTCGCTTCTACCTTCACGCGATGTCTTCCGCGCACGCTCCTCTTCTTGGTTCCTTACTGTGAGGCTGCAAAAGACAAGTAGAGAACACAACTAAGCTTCCACAGCCAGTCATCCTTATTTTTCGGATATATGGTTTTTCAGAACCATATTGTAATATATAGATTACACAGAAAAAAGTTCTTAGGTAATGTAGGTATTTTTAAGGCAATTAAATATTTATAAAACTGGGCACAAACAAATAATTTGTGATATAAATACCAGCAGGCAACAGCTGACACAGGCCTATTTTAAAATCAATGTTAATATATTTCTTCCTTTTAGGCATTTCTCCAGCATGTTATCCTAGAACCAAGAGGACTTTGGCATAAGGCACGGTTATTGCACGTTTATTCCTGTTGGAGGCACAGACACCAACAAAGATATGGGAGGCACTTTGAGACCACCGAGGTCAACGTGTTTGGCCTTAACCCAATTGACAGCACTAAGTAGGGCCTCATTATGAGCTCCCCGGTATTCTAGGTATTACTACTGCACCCACAATACCATTACTGGGGGATTGGGTAAAACCAGGTCCCAGTATTGCAAAAGAATATCGTTTTTATCATAAATTCCCATTTTTGGCCAAAGTAGGAATAACGGGCCACTCCTAATGAGGGACGGACTCTCCATCAGTATCTTTGTTGTAATAATATTGCTCACTCCCTTGGAAGCAAATAGATGGGCATCTTCTTTGGACTGCTTTACACCTGTGCATTCATTCACGTAGTCTGAGCACAAGCGACAGAATCCCCCTGTTTGGGTTAAGCCACTGTTCTGCAGTAATTTCCCGCAGCCGCCAATTGAATGCAGCTGGGGCACACGGAGAGCTCGCGGGTCTCTCGAGAGGAGGAGTCTCCCTCAGGATTACAGAGGTTTGGAGAAGCGCTGCTCAGTTCATTTAAAATGCTGGGCTTTAGGAAAGAGCACACAGATCTCTACAGAGACTGCCCAGGAGCTTCAGCTGGCAGATGGGGCATTCAGCACAAAGCTACTAAAAGTGCAAGTTACAGGGGCGACATTAGGCACATTCATGAATAGTATGCATTGCACATCCTATATCAATATGGTATGTGGCTGTATTAATCTACCAAAGCATTCTGGGACACCCGAGGTGAAGATGGTGCAGGCTGAGACCGATATGATGCTAATTAAATGATTGTTAGATATATGCAATCTAATATTATAATACCATAGTTAGTTTTTGTGGGTTTACAACTTGGGGTGCACTTCCAAACCCTCATGTACAACAAATATGGATAAAAAAAATCTATAACCTTGAAAATGGCATAACAGCAAGAATATTAAAGTAATGTTTACCATCAGTAGCAGTAGATGGCAACGGAATATACATGAAGGACAATATTGTTTAATTTGTTTGACTACACGTATAGAAATAAAACAAGTTCAATATTTTCTCCTTCATTCACTACCCTTTTATTAAAAAAAATAGCACATATTTAGGCAGTAAGGTTCTTATAGCAACACATGAAGAAACGGTACCCATAGTGTGCACTGTATTAGTAAAGGTCCTTAATCCATTAGATTTATAATAAACACTGGTAAGTAACTCCTTCTTCTAATGGATACTTCTACCTGCAGATTCCTTGCCTCTAGGATAAATACGACAGAAGTACCTGCCAATGTGGTGGATCTGTGGAATGGCTAAGGCCAAAAAAGCCCTGCAAGAATGAACAAGCAAAATACCTTCCCTGTCGGACCTGGCTGTCAAGGCAGTACTGCTTCATAAATTTGTGTACTGATGCCCACATTACGGCCTAAAAGGCACTTCGCACACTGGAGCAATAGTAGCAGCCTTGTCCCTGGTAGAATGGATTCTCAAAGCTTCTGGAGGCTGCTTCTTTGCCAATGTGTAGCAGATCTTAAATCAAATGACTGTCCCCCTTGACAAAGTCCTTTTCTGCGCTGCCTTGGCTCCCCCCCCCCCCCCCCCCCCAAAGACTCCCACAAAGAGCTGATCATCCACCCAACTTTTTTTTTGCAATCAATGTAATATCTCAAGAAACTTTGATGGTCCAGCTGATTTTAGTGTCCTGGTAGTAAAAACACATATATATGTTTTTCACTACTGCAAGGCCTTTCTCTCCTATAGGTTAACATTTGGTTAACTTATTATATTTAGTAAGTGATAACTTTCATTGGAGCAGGGAGGAGGGTTGAGTTATTATAATTTAAAACCCTCTTTAGTGGTAAAGTCATATTTTAAGTCACAAGTCTGGACATGCCACTTTTAGAAAGTTGCCATGTTCTTGTCTTAACTATTTGGTGCCTGCAGCTGGAATCCTGGGTGACTTGCCTAGAAGTAGCTGGCATTTGGTCTTTTTGTATTTCTCCCAGACAGTAAGACAAAGGGAAATCATAGCTGTCAGGATAGGCAATCTGTGACTTGATGAGGGGAGGAGCTGTCATCTACCACACTTAAACATCATGAAGGCTCTGGCCAGCACATTCACAAAGGGTTTTCACACTAGTCTTTTGTGGCCCCAGACAAGGTGGGGCTAGGGCAGGGAAGCAAGACATTCCAAACACTTTTGTGGACGGAAACCTGCAGAAACTTCTCCTACTTCAAAATGGGCACCAGGTATAAATAATGGACCTTCAGACTCACCACTTCTCTATGCCACTGGAACTATGGCAGACTGAGAAGGATTGCTATGCTGCTCTGCAACAAGGACTGTTACTCTGCTGTCCTGCTTCCCTTTTCCCAATGATGCAATCCGGCATATAGCCAGAAAAATTTCAGTCCTACAGTATTGATCCTAAGCTTGCTTCGGTGAAATCATCAGGCATACCATCGGAAAAATACAAATATGTATAAAAACACCGTTTGCACAGAAATATGCAGTACTTCTAAAAGGGCCCAACAAGGATTATTGCTGTAAAAATCTTCTGTCTCCTTGTATTTTTCATAGAAGGAAAACTTGCATATTACAGTAACCTATAGGACTCCCTGTGACAAAATACCTGTCTACAGGCTTTAACACATGTAATATCAATTGACTCTGTAAGGACTATTGGCTTTAATTAATACTTTTCACACAAAAAAGAAGTTGGGCATACAGCAACAGACATAATATTACAAATATGTTCAAAATTACAGCTGCCAAAAACAATATACAAGCCCTTTGACGAGGGTCTAACAAGTACTATAAGTATTAAAATCTTGTACCCTAATTTCATTGGGAAATTGAAATTTTGTTGCACGATTTTTTGTTGCTCAGTATTCTGACATACAACCAGGTCTGAGTAAAGATCAAATATTTTTGTGCATCTGCGGTCTGAGTGTGAATTGCACACCCTTATTCAAAGATTCAAGTGGTGAAGTGTTACATTTGGAAAATGTACTTATATTTGCTGCATGACGCAGAGTTTGTGTTTTTACAAGTTTATTAATGGGATTGAAAAATGATCCTCAGTGACAAACTGTGCAAAATTAGTTTTGGGGGTATACACATAATTCTTTGCAAGTAATTTCCAAACCAAGATATACAAGCAATTTGATCCTGCCAAAGGCAGGAGTATGTGGCACAGGGTTCCAGGTTCCTCTACAGGAAAAAACAATTTTCATTATAAAGAAGAAAATACATGTGCTAAAAAGCAGGTTTATGTCCCATGTATGCGTTCAGAGTTTTCCACGTGGTGGAAAATCAAAGTACCAATGAAAGCGAACATGGGCTGTTTCTTGTTAGCTGCAGCATGGTGTGTAGTCTTATTAATATTTTGTGCCACGACTATTGGAAACCATATTGGATGCAATAATGTAAGGTTGTCAGATTGAATGACCCTGTGCAAATAATAGAGAATCTTCCCAGCACTGGAGGAGAGTTCATGGAGATGCAGAAACGGGGATTTATGCAAGGCCCTTAGAGCCATGGTACAGAAGGACTATCGGTTGGCTCCTCCGGCTGGTGCATACAGGATGGTACAGTCAGAGGTTCTTCTAGACACTCCTTCATTTGGTCCAGTTACTGCATGAATGACGCCCTCTTGGAGTAGATCACACAGCTTACACTTACAGAAACTACAAACACGGTACTCCACCTCTTAGAACCAGTGTGTTGATGTCCTTCCCCATCCTCACATCAGTCATCTTTATTTCTCTTATCTCGTGCTTTTCATAGATGCATTGTCATTGTGTTTTCTGTAACTGATGCCACCCAGTTTTACATGGAAGTCTTGAAGTTAGCCCGTCACCAACAACAGAGCATAATATTCACACGATTTGTTAAGAAAGCCCATCAATCATATTTTTTTTATTTACTCTCCTTGGGACTTTTCCCCCCGGACGCATGGCATAATCTATTGAAGAACTAACCCGATGTAAACATTTACTAGCACTTCACAAAAAGGATAACTTTTATTGATCAGTATTTTGCTTGGTAAAGACGATATTGCTATATAAGCGTGTGGACGTCCTTCTGTCGCTCCAGTGTATTGGCCAGCTTAGGATGCACATCTGCAATTCCCTGTATCTCCACAGATAATGGAATTTAGCTACAAATATGGCTTTCGAATCACTACTAAAATTATGGAACCTGGGCGTTAGCACCGTTCATCAGGGATTCAGTTACGCACAGGGCCAAATATGTTTCCAAATGTTTCCGAGTGAATAACAGCACAGCCGCCCCCAGGGGTGCTGCAGGTACGTTTCCAGCACTGTGCAAGTGTCAATATTGGCCTCATCGTGGCTCCCGGGTGGTACACGGGGGTACGAACGATGAAATATTCTGGTATAGATTTTTGGCTAATGACTTCAGTTGAATATTTGACTGAACATGTCGAGTCTGACCATATAATTGGCCGGACGGCCGTAAGCGTCTCGGATAAGGTGCTGGGAAAGTTAATTAGGAGACAGTCAACAGAGAGATATTGCCTTCTACACTCTGTTATTGTAAGTAACACGTGAGAAAGGCAACATCATTTTGTTTCCCACAGTGCTTAATTTGAGCAGGTGGTTCCCACCGACACTCATTTTTGGGGCCTGTAGGGACCATTGGCACTTATTTCTCCTTCTCAGACATTCCTCGAGAGCAACAGAGGGGAAAACACACAAACGGGAAGAAGAATGAAGAGACAATGGGAAACCCGTCAACAAGGGATAAAGCATTAGTGATGTAAAGGGGCAGAGAGATTCTTGTAGTGGATTAAAGAAGCATGAGGTGAATTCTGGACTGCAGCCTTGGGACATTTAAAAGCACTGTCCACTATCTTTTGAGCACTGCTTTGGGTGCCGGCACTTACTAGGTTATAAGTTAAGCACTGTTTTTTCACAGGGAAAAAAAAAAAACACAAGCTTGCCCCAGGTTTTTGAACTGCTCTAGTTTGAAGTGTGCAGTACAATGTCTGGGGTCAAAAAACCAATTTATTAGGATTGAACTGACCTCGCCCTGAATTTCAATTCACTAAATTGATCATCGTTATAAAACCTGAAACTTGGTCAATTCAGGCAGTGCCGTAGACAGCAGGTGATCTTCTGGACACTATCGTTGAAGCTTTGAAGCATTATGTATTTATACATTGGTGATTTGCTGAGCAGACCTGGTTGCTTGCCAGGAGCTTCAGAGTAACAGGTCATAAAGAAAAGGCATAGCAAATACCATATACGACATGAGAAAGAGACCTAAGTCTAGCAATAGGCAGGCAACTTTCACAGCTCTCAGGTAGTCACATTCGGGTTCCTGCTACCCCACTGTTATGTGCAGTTTCTTCCTCTGAACGGACTAAAAGGGAGATGTTGGTTGTTGCCTCTTAGGTAGTTTGTGAAACATTCATGAAATGGTCTATAAGTTTGCCAGGTGATATAAAAAGCCCCATGCTTCACATATCTTGTTCATTCTCCTTTATAAATAGGTCAGTAAGAAACCTCTAAACAAAGTGGCAAACCACATTCTCTTGACATTATTTTAACCAAGCTACATATGCTCTTTGGGCCATCTACTGTTCATTAATTATGTCCTTTGCTGCTCTAATTTATGAATTGTGCGACTTAGTCTCAAGGTCTTAATGCTAGAAGGTCTATTGAGTTCCTTTCTTGATTGTGAAACAATAGTTTTCTATCATTTTGTTTTTCTGCTTCTGGCTCAGCAGTGCAGGGAGGGGCGGGGCTAGGCCACAGGAGGTGGGATGGGGAGAAGGGGAGAGTGCACCTAAGTGCGCATGTGTGTTTGGTCGGCTGTCTGAGGCCGGCCAAACACACATGCACACTTAGGTTTTTCCAGCCTGGCTGCATACACAGCCGGGCTGGAGAAACAGCACAGACCCCAGGCTTGTGTCTGAGTGGCAGTGAATGCTGCTCAGACCAATTCTGACGCTGCTTATATGCTATGTTTAGCATGTAAGCAGCACCAGGATTTTCTGGGGAGCTGTGCTGGTTTCCCAGTGAATGCTAGGACACCACATCTACGAAAGAGGTGCGACGAACGAGGGTGCGGCACCCCTGAAGGTAAGCTGAATTTCTTTTCTTTTCTTTTTTATTATCTCCCCTCAATTCTGTCTCCCCCTCAGCCCCCCCAACACTTCCCCTTGTGATTTGGTCAAGATACCACCCTGTAGAGAACAGTTTTCATGAAAGGTGTCTCCCTCTGACTGTTCGAGTTTGGAATACAAAAACACAAGGGGCAAACACCTTCCTTGGTAATCTTATCACTCATGAGTGAAAGTGAAGATAAACACTAAAGTGATCGCCAAAGCACCAAACTCCTTCTCACATCAGGGACCAGAAAAGAGCCAGGCATTAATCCAGAAATAAAACCCAGTAGAGGTTCCAACTGCTATAAGCCACAAATGTGGAATATAAATATTACCAAAGGGGTAGCAACCTCAGCGAAAATGTAGGAAATTAATGGGTTGCAATGCATCTTATCGTTTTTGCTGCCTTCATATATGCTTAAAACTGTAAATGACATTGCAAGTAAAGACTACATCTTGAATTAGGAAGCTTGCGTAGCACTGCACGGAGTGACAACCATCTTGAGTAAGGCTGTTTATAAGGATTATCCACACCCTTTTTCAGAAATACATGGTATTCATTTCACAAGTGAATAAGCTCAAGATTGACATCCCTCATGCTGTGCTTAGTTCTGCAGTCCTGCCGCTGGTCTTTATGCAACACGCTCTGGAACACATGCCCGTGAGCTTGGAAACGCAAGAGCAGTCCAGGTGGCACGGTGCCCACCATGAGGTTTACACAGCGCCCAACAATGGCTTAATTTCTGTAAAACTATTTAGTCATTGTCACACTCTTCACACGTCTCTGGATGAGCTGTGCTCCTGCAGGGATACACGTGAGTTACGGCAGGTACCAAACGACACTCCTCCAGGGCCTAATCTGTGTTCACACACATTGGTCTGCTTCCTCCGTACCAACAGGAGTTGCAGTATAAATGGTTTATAACCTTTTCCTCTTTGTGTACCTACAAGGGCACTAGCAAATTGCCACTGACTGCCATCACTTAGTGGTCCTGTAATTCCCTTGCCTGCTGCCCAAAAGGCATTCATCCAAGTATTCAATGGTTACTACCCTGGTGGCAGATACGTGAAAACCCTGATGTCCTTGGGCCTTCCACCCTCAGCCTTATTGGATACCGGACCCTCTCACATCGACGGATGTTGTTTGGGGTCCCTTGTTAACTGTACTCAGGGCTTTACATCTGTTGGCCCTCAAGAGGACAGTGTGCTCATATTACCTTCATCACCAGTGTTGTGATTGTGAGTTCACAGTAAACAGATCCCACAAACACAGGAAAATAATGACTATTCTTTATTTGCAGGTACCTTCTCCATACATTTGTTCTTCTTTGAGAGTAGCTTTTACCCACTCTTAGAGTCGTTGCTCCAATCTGCTCTGGAATCCCTGCACTTCTTGTCCAGTCTTTGAGGCAAGAAGTGATGTCCAATGTCCTGGATGTGGACATGAGATGACTCCAGACTGCAAGATTCTTGGGTTGGCACGAGGTAAAACATTTCAGCATTTCTTGTTCACTCACATAATTTATTAATTATTTCCTTGCTTTCTTCCTTGCTCTCCATCTTTTTTCCTTATCTTGTCAATTCTACTGTCTATAATTTCCATTATGTTCATTCTTTACCACTGCCCACCTTTCACTGTCTTACAAGGCCCTTTTCATTATCAATGCTTACTCCATTGTTCCCTTTCTTTGCTCATTTTTAGGTCGAGCCAACCAGACATTGTAAGCTGCTTGGTTGAGAAAAGTCTGTTATGAAATTACAGTGGGTATTTGCTTGCTTTCTATTCAAAGGCTTGACTTCCTCTTCTCTTGTTTGTGCCTGCCCTGGAGCATTTGGCTGACCTCTGCCCTTCCGTTGCTCACTTTTAAGCAACTACGTTTTTCTTTTTGTTTAACCACTCCATGGCAGCATGTGTTTCCTTGCTTTCTTCTTTGCGGGCACCCTTCTCTTTCAGGTTTCCAAAAGCCTGTTTATTGCTTCACCATCAATCTCTGGCATTTATTTTATTGCTTTTCATTTACTTTTAAGCACTCTTGATTAATTGTTCTACATATGGTCTGGCATACAGTATAAGTCCCCAACTGCTATGGTTAAATATTATTCTTGGCAATATTAGCTTGGCAGTAATGCTTAGTCCCTAATTATTATTCTAGGGAATTTTGACAAGCTTCTGTTTTTCAGTGATTCAGTGGCTTTCCTTCCTACTCCTCCGTTTGTTCAGCCCAAATGAACATTCCCCTCACTTTGTTTTGGCTGGATGAGTTGTATCATTGCACTGCTGGTGTCATTACCTTACATTGTATGAGGGTCGTAGGAAAAAAGCAATAGCTAAGCTTGCAGGTGTCATGGTTGAGACCTATTGGCTTTTGCAATTCTTGAATACCACCTTTCTAGTTTTTATTGACATTATGTGAAATAGTTTTATATGCTTACCCTGGAGACTCCGTTTAACTGGCTGTTGTTGAAAACCTCTTGTACACAATACAAATACTTAAGAGTGGACTTTGAACAAGTCTATTGCTCATGATTGGTTACATTTCTTGTCTATCTTCTTTTCTGTTTGATGGCTTTCTTTCCTCTTCTCTTGTGTTTGCCCCTTTTAATTCTACTTTCTGCACCTAATAGGAATGTGTGTGTTTTGTTGCTCTCTCCATGTGCTGCGTATCCTGTCAGGTCCCCTAGCAATATCTGTGCTGCTTTTGCCACCTACCCAACTCCCACGCTCACTCTTTCCTTTCCCTTTCTATTGGCTTTTTAGGTCTCGCCTACAGACAGCTTTTACCTCTATTGTCAAAATATATATTTTATGCAATAGCAATTCTTACTTTGGGCTTTGAATCACCCCATTCCTTACCACTTCTTTTCAATTTCATTTTCTTCCTTCCTTCTAGATGTCTTTGCTTCATCTTCTTGTGTCTGTCCCTCTCCTGGAGCATAGCTTCTATACCTCCTTATGACTGGATGATCTGTTTCATGTATACGTTCAGCAAACATTCTTTGTATTTTTTTCTTGCAGTACTCCGTAGGAGCTCCTGTCTAAACTTCTCCAGTGCAAACCTTATCCCTGTGCTTTCCATGTTGCTCCCTGCTCAACTCTAGCTTATCCGTTGCTTCCTATTCCCCACCCTGCTCAGTTTCCACTATCTCTACCCAACTTCTCTATTGCTTCCCAACCCCGATTTCCCCTGCACTTAGACCGCTATCTGTTTTCTATTTTTGGAAAGTCAGGTAGCTTCAATTTTCTTCCAAGCCACTCCATTCTTTAAAACAAAATAAAATTAATTTGGTACACATTTGTTTTTTGATTTAACACTCCGAGATGGGAATACGCCATCTGGGAATAGTAAATTAACACAATAAAACCACAGCCAAGACGTATGCATGCATGCATGATGATGCATGCACGTGAATACATCAACTTTTGTTTTGTTCGTAAAGCTATTCAGCATCAGTGTTGGACTTTTGCTTATGCAGGTTCATCCCCAGTCTTTTTGCCTCCTGCCTCCTAATTGTTTCTGACCTGTTGCTGTTGGCTTTTCAACTCTGAGCACTTTACCACTGCTAACCAGTGCTAAAGTGCATATGCTCTCTGTGTAAATTGTATGTAATTGGTTTATCCATGATTGGCATGTTTGATTTACTAGTAAGTCCCTAGTAGGGTGTACTAGAGGTGCCAGGGCCTGTAAATCAAATGCTACTAGTGGGCCTGCAGCACTGGTTGTGCCACCCACATAAGTAGCTCTGTAATCATGTCCCAGACCTGCCACTGCAGTGTCTGTGTGTGTATTTTTACACTGTAAATTCGACTTGGCAAGTGTACCCACTTGCCAGGCCTAAACCTTCCCTTTTCTTACATGTAAGGCACCCCTAAGGTAGGCCCTAGGTAGCCCCAACGGCAGGGTGCAGTGTATGGATAAGGTAGGACATTTAGTAATGTGGTTTATATGTCCTGACAGTGAAATACTGCCAACTTCGTTTTTCACTGTTGCAAGGCCTGTCTCTCTCATAGGATAACATGGGGGCTACCTTTAAATA
The DNA here is from genome assembly GCF_031143425.1 of Pleurodeles waltl. Taxonomy (NCBI): domain Eukaryota; kingdom Metazoa; phylum Chordata; class Amphibia; order Caudata; family Salamandridae; genus Pleurodeles; species Pleurodeles waltl. The sequence goes on from NC_090439.1 coordinate 636,869,251, forward strand.
TGATTAAAGTGTGGATTCCCCTAAAGAGTAGATGGACATGTGGAGTTTGGGGTCCCTGAACTCACAATTTAAAAATACATCTTTTAGTAAAGTTGATTTTAAAATTGTGCGTTTGAAAATGCCACTTTTAGAAAGTGAGCATTTTCTTGCTTAAACCATTCTGTGACTGCCTTGTTTGTGGATTCCCTGTGTGGGTCAGTTTGACAGTTGGGTTGTTTTTCACCTCGCACTAGACAGTGACACAAAGGCGGCTGGGGTGTAACATGCATTTCCTGATTAGCCATCTCTGCTAGGAGGGAGGGGTGGAGTGGTCACTCTCATCTGAAAGGACTGTGCCTGCCTCTGACAATGCCGGCTCCAACCCACTGGTGTGTGTCTGAGGCCTTGCCTGGGCACAAGTAGGTGTGAGTCCCCTTTGAAGAAAGGTGACTTCAAAGACTAAAAAGGGTATAAGAAGGGCACCCAAATCTACAGACTGGAGAAACACTTCTGGAACCAAGGGGACCCTCTGCCTGGAGAAGAGCTGATAGCTGAGGAAGAAGTGCTGCCCTGCCTGTGACTGTGCTTTGTGGAGCTTTCCTGCAGTGCTGCTTCTGCCAGAGTAAGAGGGCAAAGACTGGACTTTGTGTGCCTTCCATCTTGTGAAGAAATCTCCAAGGGCTTGATTTAGAGCTTGCCTCCTGTTGTTTGAAGTCTCAGGGACAGCAAAGACTTCTCTCTGCCAGCACCTGGAGTCTCTGGACAGAGTCCTGCTCTGACAAGTGGTGCCCTATCCAGTCCCTGGGCCCTTGAAAAGAAAGCTGGTGGAAATCCAAGGAAATCGACTTCAGACGACTCCGGACTGACGCTGCTGCTGAATCCGGTGACGCCACCTGCACCCACCGCCGTGACCTTCGCTGGAACGTGCCGCTCTTCGCAGGCCCGATGCCGCAGCAGCCCCGCTGATGTCTGCGACTCCATGGAAGTCGTCGCACCACGTTGTGACCGACGCCGCTCGAAGTGCACGGATTCAACGTTTCACACAGACGCCGCGATCCCCGACTTCGCGCATCGGCTTGTTTTCACTCTTCACCAAAGGTACTGTACTTGGAGATCTACACGACTCCGTGTCCGGCGCCGCTGGTGTCGGCTTGTTGGGAACAACTCCATCACGACGCCGTGTTAACATCTCATCGAAGCATTTTTATTTCTAAGCGCTATTTTTGAGTTTAATCTTTAAAAATTCATAACTTCACTTGTGTATGTCGGATTTTTGTCGTTTTGGTCTTGTTTTGTTTAGATAAATATTTCCTATTTTTCTAAACCGGTGTTGTCATTTTGTAGTGTTTTCATTCAGTTACTGTGTGTGTTGGTACAAATACTTTACACCTAGCGCTCTGAAGTTAAGCCTACTGCTCTGCCAAGCTACCAAGGGGGTAAGCAGGGGTTTGCTGAGGGTGATTCTCTTTTACCCTGACTAGAGTGAGGGTCCTTGCTTGAACAGGGGGTAACCTGACTCTCAACCAAAGACCCCATTTCTAACATCAATATTCTTTTTTTGTCAGTTCTGAACAGCATCTGCAAAGACAATAAGCATGCATTTGCAAAGCTAAAAGACTTGACCTATTGGCTTTGCCAATACTTGTTTTCCTTGCCAGTGTTTTCATTTTGATGTCAGTCTAACTCTTCCTCTTTCCTCGTCCACTGGCACATTGTTTTCTGTGCTTGCATTCTCCTTTTCTGTATCCTTCCTCCTGTTTCTTTCTTTTACTCATCTCTTCACTTTGCTTTCTCTTTTACTTTCTTTGAAGCACACTCGCATAACTCTTTCATGCATCACCATCCATGCTTTCTCCATTTAACGCTCGTCTTTCACTTTATTTCTCATTTCTTCATCCCTTTTCACTTCTCATCAACATCTCGCTCTCTTTATCTCTCATTTCTCTTCCTCCTTGTCCCATCTTGCTTTCTCCGTTTTGGTATTCATTAAAAGTGGAATTCCCAGTCACATTATTAGGAATTATTCTGGTGGTTCTGTAGTCACTCATACATATCTAAGGCCACAGGTTTGGGGGTCGGAACTAAAATAGAAATCCAAAACTCTAAACATTCATATTAATATGCTGTATTCTCAGTCACAGCCTCTTAGGCGTTTCTGCTATTGCCTTTTTGTAGCTTACTGTTATCCTGTGCCCTGCCTGAGACACACCTCTTCAGAGTTCTCAAACTGCATTAGTAAGTCTTGTTTCTAGGTCAATAAGCTGTGTTCTTGATGTCCTTTATTGTCTCCTGAAAGCAATCCATCTTTGACAGGTCATCTTTCGGGATAATATGGGGCATTTGCCACCCAGGGGCCCACAAGAGTGGTGTGTTGCTACTTTACCGCATTATACTGTTAAGTTAGGATACTATGCCCTCCCGTTATCTACAGCCAGAAACGGAAGTGCTTAAATGGTTGTCGATTCACAAATACCATAGTAGTAGCAGAGGTGATATCACAAAATAAATATGTCCTGTTAAGGATACTTGTTTGAATAAATCTAAAAAGTGCATTACGAGGGATCTCAGAGGGATATCGGAGCGCCAGATGAAGTGGTGGTGAGTTCTCACTTGAAAAGTCATTAATAATAAGCACATTGCCTCAATAATGGTTTATTTATATCAAGAAGAAGAAGTCAGTTCCATGAAATTATGATTCATGTTATTTTATAAAAAGTCTTTAAGCAGAAAATGAGTTCCAAAGGTCTGCAATTCTGTGGTCCAGTCAACCAGTACCAAGGTTGAGAAGATGTTACATGATAGTTTTCAATGGCGATACAACCAAGTTTGAAACGGTCAAGTGGCACCATTCAATGAAGGAACAGCCCATAAGTGAAATTTGCAAGAAACTTTAGACCACTCTTGGGTAAAATCAAAAGACTAACAAAAGAATAATATTGTTATAAGCCAATCAACAGTGATGAATAAGGAAAACGCATGCTGGCACACACGTGATGTTAGTTATAACTTTGACTCATGAGTAATGCGTGCGAACAAATGCTAATAGAAACACCCGTGAAAAGAGATTTACAAGACAGAAATAACAAACTGAAAGGGTTGATAACATACCCAAATCAAGGCATTATAAGGAAGCTTCTGACATCAATTGTCATTAATGCGAATAGTAATCTGAGCAAGGGAACAAGTTTTAAAGAGTTCTCATTTGTAAACCATAATTCATAACTAATACAAAGACCTTAAAGTACTCAGATATTAAGAATAGCGGACTCTCTCCCATGAACCATGGCACAGAAATTTGTAAAACGATAATGTGAGCATATCAAGACAAGAAGCAGTCATAATAGGACTAATGGATGAGAGCGGTAAACTCGTAGTTCTTAGAGAACCATAAGAACCCTTAAAACCATAACACACGAATTTGAGAGCCATCAGTTTACATATGAGTGAAGAGCAGAAGAAAAGTAAGATAATGTTTTGATATGACCAGAGAAGCAAATGAGTTCGGGCAGTAGGCTCGTAATCACTTGAAACTTGTTTCACAAGAGGTGCTGCTCCCCGTTTCACAAAGAGAACAGCCTTTCGGGGGATAAATGCCTAGGCCATACAAAACAGTTACGAATTCACAATAGGCAAAAAAACAGTAAATTGCATAGAATATGGTTACCTAGAGTGACGGTAAGCAAACAGAAAATCCCCCGAGGTCTCCCGCGTGTCCTGCGTTAAATCGCACTGACGCCGTATGGCTGGGGTGCGGTGTGATTATCGAACGCGTCTTTTCTCTGTTTCGAGAGCAGCGAAACAGAGAAAGGGCACGGCATGTAAAGTGCAGATCAACAAATAGCGGCCATATTGGATATCGGAGCGCCGCCTGCTATTCCTTGTTGTTAAAGGCTATGTGGATCTCACCCTCCCATGCGGCATTCAGTACGTGTAGGGGGCACCTGGATGCATCCTGATCCCCTTGCACAGCCGGGACACCAATTGTCTTCTGTGCTCCATGGTGGGTAACGCCTGAAGAGCATCGTGTGTGGGAGGTTCCTGATGGACAGTCCGCTATATCTGGTGCACAGTGCATCTTCTTTTGACCTACTGATGACATCACATGAATCAACAGCTCATGACCTTTCACTTTTGCAAAAACAGAAACCATTTGATCCCGACACCGTCAAAGAAAGTGGGTAAAAAATGCTACAAAATGTGTAATAAAAATATATATTCGGAACTTTGCAGTAACAGGTAAAACTGGTTAAGTAGTAATTGAGGGTGGATATGGGACTCCAAAGTTAACCCTTCCCGGCCCGCACTTCCAGTTTCAGACAATGAATGCCATGAGTCCTGTTGGTTCTTGCAGGAGGAATGGTGCACAAAAGTACAGTCTATACTCGGATGCGTCTCATCTGAAAGCAGAGTATTCAGAGACGAATGTTTGTGAATACATTATATCGATTGCCGTTGCAAATGGTTGCGACCACTACCTGACTTGGAATACGTCATCTGCTTTTTTCTATTTATGGAGTTGTGGGAACTTTGTCTGGAGTCCCAGGGCCATGAGAGGTTACTAGACTCAGACTGTGACATTCAGCGGTATTTACCACTGTGTCCTAGGGCTTAACATTTCTATTGAAGCCAAAACGAGCATCAAGAAAACACCTCTTTAGCACTTCCCCAGGGTACAATAGTCTAGCACTCTTAAGACTTTTGCAGGGAGGAATTGTGGGATTAGAGAAGCAGAACAAAACAAACCGTCCACCCCCTTTGCTAGCAGTGTCCAGTTTTTTCACTCTATCGTCTGTATGTTCATTTCCAGTGGAGCAGGCAATGTCTGCTGGTGTGCTGTGGTGGGGGCAGTGTCACACCAAGTGGGGTTGTCTCAGTGTGGCTCATGGAGCAGGGCTTGTACCGTCTCTGCCTGCCCAGCCAACATGGTCACTGTCTGCACAAGAGCGCCTTCCCACAATGATGCAGGTAAATGTTGGCAGTGCCAATACAGGTTGGAAGAAGGCTGCACCTTCATCATGTTGTTTGTGATGTGGTGGATCTTGCGATTTGGGTACTTCCTCAGGACCAATCACAAACCTTTCATACAAGCTAAAAGCTCAGCACAGGTCACAGTGAAGAACATGACCAACGTCCTATTCATCAGTCAGGAATGCCTTTCTTATTGGCACAGTACCTTTTCTGGTACATTGATAGAGACTGTGGTATGTGGTCAGGGCACTTTAGCACCAGACCTGTCAACTCACACCGTGCCACCCTGTGCCACACAATTTCACCTCCCTTCACACGGTCACCTGGTGAGAAGCTAAAATCACACGGTGACGTAAAAGGAGCTGGAAACCACTGCCCAAAGTAGCATTCTTGCTTGTCTTTAGAAGCTCTGAGCAGCCGATGTCCTCGGCTACAGCCTCAGCTACCCCAACACTTCTTGGACCCGTCTTCGGCAAGTGCCTGACCCCCAAGAGGTGCCCCTCAGGTCCTGGACCGTTGGTGTGGCTCATGGACTCATTCAATCAAGCTTTTGGCTCTTCATGACAACGAACTGTATTGTTCACACAGAGACCGTGCCGCTTGCACCAAAATTCAGCACGAGCCACGGCCATCCCATCTCCTTGTACAGCAAGCATTGATCACTCATGGAGGACCGCCAAGGCGATGCACCAACCCACCTGTCTGTGATGTCCAGCCTGCTCCTCGCATCACGCCGACCACCTCCTGCGACGTTCTCTTTGCTCCCAGTGATCCTCTTCAACGTGAACCTGACTCTTTGCACAAAACCTGAGAAGGTAAACCTTCAGCAGAACTAATCTGGGACTGTCATCTGACCCACACTCCATTGCAGTCAGCCTGACCTTTTGACCTTGACCCAGTCCAGCACAAACCAGATAGCGGCGATTGGCACTTTGTGATTTTAGGCACTATTCTATAATTTATTCTTTAAAAATGAATAGCTCTGTTTCTACTGATTGCATTTTTGCCTTTTTTGGTCTTGTTTTTTGTTAAGCTCTATTTTTCTAATCTGGTGTGTGGACATTTTGTGTGGTGCTTTTGCTGTTTTACTGTTTGAAGTGTTGTACAAATACTTAACACATTGCCTATAAGTTAAGCCTATCTGATATAGGCCAAGCTGCTAGGGGGTTCAGCACAGGTTAATTTGTGGTTTGCTTGTGTCTTACCCTGACAAGGACTGTGGTTGCTAGTTGACCTGGGCTTACACCCCAGTCATCCATTAACCCAGTTTCTCACAGTCATCTTGTAAAAATTGTCACAGACATTGTTAGCATGAAATAGAATGTTTAAATTTAAATTGCAAACACTTTTTTCATTGTTTGTCTTTCATGCATCACGCTGTGTTTCATGATGGTCTTTTGAGTTCTTTTCTACAGCACATTTCTACAGAACTTGCACCTACATCATGTGACACAGTGAACCAGCGTGCTTACTGTTAAGAACATCATATAATGAGGGCGGTCATTTCATTTCATGTTGAGAGCAGCTTTTCAAAAAGGGTGTATGGCAGTGGCGTAACAAAGGGCCCCGCAGCCCCCGCGGTGTTGGTACCCTGGCCTGAGAGCTCTGGAATGAGTCTTGGGGGGGCGGGGGCCTCCAAGTACTTTGCAGGTGGGTGGCCTCAAGTTTCGTTGGTTTATGGGAAAAAATCACAAGTAGTATGAATACATTTTTATATCTGTTTTTGTAACTGAATTAGAAACTGACCACTTGGTTTGTGTTCCCTTTTTCCATCTCTCCTGTATGCTAGCGAGACCAGTCATCTACAGCAGATAGCATTTATATAAAACCAACAAAATCCGCTGTCTAGTGACATAAGAAGTTTTCAAGACTTCCTTGTGGTTAGCACTGACCAGGCTCTTTCAAACATATTTCTCCAAAATAAAGCTAAAGAAATGACCTCTAGAATACAGCTTTGACACATTCCCCTTATTGACACAGACGGCTAACCCTTCAGACTTGCAGAAGGGCAAACAAAACTACTCCTACACCCTCAGGTCAAACAAAAGTACACCAATATTACACGGGAAAATGTAAAAACATCTCCATTCAAACGTTTTTCTTTAATTTAGCTTTCACGATATACTTGGGTTACATACTGCTTCCTAAATGTGCATGTAAAGGATTTCCAGCAAATCCCTTTCAGTCAGTCTTTTCCAGGTACAAATGGGCTAACTACCAGGGCCAGACTCACCATACCTGTTGCAGGGCCATTGTCCCTTGGGCCAGTGTCATGTATGCCAGGTTGTGATGGACTGTGGCAGTCACTGATGTGACCACAGCTACATGGGAGCTTTAGAGCCCTTTGGAGAGAGTCTGTTCACAGAGCTGGAGAGAGCAGGGCCACATGAAGCTCCCAGCCTAGCGAAAGAAAGACATCTCTCGTGTGTGCGCGCGAGCATGCTGAGATTGGATGAGGACAGAACCACAATCAATGCCAAATCTCCCAATGCACGAATGCAAATTAGCCAGTGCAGGGAGGGGATTATCTTGTGGAACAATTACTGGTTGCTTACTTAACCTGGGTGCCCCGGGTTTGAAAGGGAATCCAAGAATTATCACTAGTTTAGTTTGCTCGGAATTTACAGAAGAATATATACATATATATATACATATATATATACACAATTTGTGATTATATATATATATATATATATATATATATATATATCAAATCCGATCTACATGATTACACGTTACACTTCCCAACTGCTTATTTACCATACTATATTTCCCTTGCTATTATACTGTTACGCTTTTTTAATAATTAAAAAATATTTTACAGTTAATGCATCATCAAAATGGAGCGCTAGCCCCAACTCCTCGTACTCTGTTAGAAAAACTATGGCCTCATCTCCTAATCAGAATGTCAACAACACATAAATATAGAATGTACCCATCAAACTGTAACACTATAATGTGAATCACAAAATATTGTCCTCACTTTATTAGTCACACGCAGTGCCCTTAACTAGTTAACTATAGTAAAGCGTGATTGACCTTTACAAATGAGAAGCGTTTTTTTCAAATCGGGTTCAACTATCTGTGACATCCATTTATACTGTTCTGAAGTGCAGAGGCCCTGGCTATAACCACACCACAATAAAACGGGTAAAAAAGCCTATTAGGGTGAATCTTTTTACCTCTGAGATTGTATGTAATGTTGACTTAGTAAATGCGCGCTGTCGGATATGGCTCCAGCAGGCTGAAGTGCTCTTATTGCTCTCAGAGGAGAGGATACACTGATTGTGCTCCCCATAGGAACTCACCCACTCCCTGCAGAAACCACATAACACGTGTATTTCTAACGTGCATGGAATCAATTGAGTGTGGTGTTGTCTTTTGTAATCCCATGGCTCTCCAGCAGAAGCTCCATGGTGAAGTAATTGTTCCCTGTGGTAGATTCTGGATTTTGACTGGCAGGGCAGGAACATTGTAATGAATGATGGATGAAAACAGGGCTGGGTGCTCTCCTCGGAATGCATCACTCATTTTTTTCCATATCCTCCACTGAAGGGTTACGCCCCTGATTAAGAACAATGCATGTTTCCACATGAGCTCCAAAGGAGGACTTATGCGTGGATCGCAATATCCTTGATATTTATTTTAAGACAAAGTATGACGGAGACATTTATATAGCCATAAAGAGGCACAATGAATGACGTCTGAGTCGTTGTGAGAAATGTAACGTGGCAGAAGCAGATGACGTTGCAGTGTGGGTGCGTACAGGTTTTTATCAAATGACACGTGTATCTAGCAGTCGCCGGTCGCAGAGGGGGAGGGGCAGTGCGTGCACAGGGGGGACATTACATAAAAAAAATATTTTACAAAAAACGACTTACCTCCGCTCCCGGGCCACACCGCTCCTCTGCTCCTCCGCCTCACTGGCGCTGCAGGCACAGGCCCCCAGCCTGCCCAGCGGCCAATCCTGATGCTGCTCAGAGCAGCGTCAGTATTGGCCGGGAGTGCCCAGCCAGGGTGTTCCCAGACAGAGTTGGAGGCTATGCAGGCTCTCTACAGCCCGGCAACTGTGTTGCTGGGCTGGAGTGACCCTTCTGCGCATGTGTGTTTGGCCAGCCTGAGACAGCTGACCAAAAATACATGCCCATTGAGGGGGAGTACAGTTTATTATTGTTTTTGGGGAAAAGGTTTGCAGCTGCCACTGCTGGCAGGGGCGACGCTCCTCCGCCCTTATAGAGGAGCCGCCCCTGTTGTCTATACCTAGGTCAGCTCCTGAGCAGTGCACAGAAACATGGCATATGTGCTGCAGAGGTTGGAAGGTAAACAACTACAATTATAACAATGCCATCATCAGTTTTACTAATGTAAAAGTGAGGAAGGGGAACTCCAAGATCCACTATTTCTGCTGCCCACCATGCCCCCCACAACCCTTTAGTTCTCGTCACTTGACATCATAGGGATGTAGGCCTCCTTTGTCTCATCGCCACCAGGACAGCCCCTTAAGTCTCAGCCAGTCTGGGATGGGGCAGGCCACAGGCATTCCATTCTAGATGAAGGGTGCCTGGCTGTGTACTATCATGCCTGACCTACTCTGCATCCCAGCTCCCAAAAGGTTACATGGAGCGGCACCAAGGCTGGTAAGGCTGGGGTGGCATCAGGTAGGGATGGCCCGTCACCATCTTCAGTGTACCTACCACCAGGGCCGGCCTTTAGCATGGGTGAGTTGGGCCCAGGGCACCAATATTTTGAGGGGCACATGGAGCTGTGTGCATTAAGGTTATGCCAACAGCAGCAGCCTCCTCATCTTGCTCCAGATTTGTCCCTGCCTGTTTGTTTCTGTCTGATTTGCCAGTTTAAAGTGGTTTCAGTCCTTCATTATCATACCACGCTGATGTCTTTAACATTCCTTTAGCACCCTTCTTTCCCTCCCTTCACAGCCGCTGGCACACATCAACAAAACCATAATTTGCGTGAGCCAACTAAGCCATCAGTGATTTAGGTGAGCAGGAGGAAGTCTGGGGATGTTTGAGTTCAGGGGCCAGTGGCTGCTTATCCAGGTACTGACCAGTGCACCCCTGCCTCATTTAATTAACTACGATCAACTAGGGTGGCAAATTTCTCTCCTGCCACACCCAGGGCGCACTCTTAGCAAAGGCCGGCTCTGGCTACCACTAAACGGAAAGGGCAACAGATGGGAAAGTAGTGAATAGTGTTCTGTTCCCCTACGTCTCGGGTGAGCATAATTTAGGGCCACAGAGAAGAGAACCCCTGCTCTATGGTAACTGGCCAGACAAGAATACACTGAACACACAGAATGGTATACTAAAAGCATACATTCAGCAGCAACCTCTCATGCTACAATGAAATAGTTGCACAAACAGGCTTATGCAATTAACTGATAAAAAAATCAATATTAAGTCAAAATCACGGTGGGGATATATTATTTCATTGTGGCATGAGAGGTTTCCATTGAACCTATCCCTACAGTATACACAGTGTATACAGTATTTGTTGCCCAGGTGAAGTGGGACATACCCCTTTCTTCTTTTTTTTACATCAGACAAGAAAATACAGCAGTCACTCTCCAGGCCCTGGTTTGTTACACAAACAGAAATGATGAACGGAATGCAGAACCAATCAAACATTCACCCCAGTCACAGATCTGGGTTTAATCCATCCATTCTTATGCTCACTATGCCAGCCCACTTTGTACCTAGCCATATGCAAATCAGTCTTGACCGTGTTCCCCATGGGAACAGTCGAGCCTGATCTGCCATGACCGGTCCTCCCGGACCTTAAATAAGCATCATGGGACCGGTCTCAGGGTATCACCTTTCATCAGCCAGGCTAACTTGAATCTAGTGGCATAGTGAGCCTGGGACCCATATCTGGGCATACTCTGCACACTTATTGCGACAACAGCAAACAAACACAAATGATGGATGGAATGCAGAACCAATCAAACATTCACCTCCAGTCACAGATCTGGGTTTAATCCATCAATTCTTTTGCTCAATGTGCCACTCCAGTTTGGACCCAGCTATATGCAAATCAGTATTGACCCTGTTCCCCATGGGAACAGTCCAGCCCGAACTGCCAGGCATGTCCTCCCTGTACTGGAAACAAGCATCCTTGGGCCAATTTCAGGTAATCACCTTTCATCAGCCAGGCTAGCTTGAATCCAGTGGCATAGTGGTTCAGGACAGGCCATGTGGCTTGGGAGGCTTCTTTTCAGAGACAACGGTCTCTCTAGACCTCACATATGGTGTGGAGGCACAGGACATGCTCATTCAGCAACAGGCAAGCCAAAGAGGTCAGCCCAACCCTGCCAAGCCACTGCCCATGTCTGGGAAAACACTTGTTTCCTGAGTGGATTGATGTAGAAAGTTCTATTTTTTTCTTGGACGTCTCATACACTCTTGTCACTTTGTTAGGCCAAATAAATCAAACGGGAGTACTACGGCAAATGAGAGCACTGGGGTGTGGGGGAGAGGAGCCAGTCTAGATGTTGTGAGCTGTGACTGAACACACACACGGTCCAGTCTGACAAAGAGTTAACCTGCTTTATGCAAGAAATCCTTGACTCACCCCTGTAGACAAGTCCTAAGAAGCAAGGTGTCCTCCGAGAAAATACCATCTGGTATGTGAAACATTAATAATAGAAGCCAAGACACACAGTAGAGTAAAATCGGTAAAAGTATAGAAAATGGAAGTTGCAAAAACGGCCAAATAATCCCAAGTGGCTAACACAATAACTTAAGAAAGCAATTGGTTGAGATATTTTTTTTACAATCAGATTACATAAATAGTCATATGACGCAACGTTACTCCTTTAACCCAGCCATTTATCACTTTAAAGGAAACATCCACCCAGTCCTGCCAAGGGCGCTATCTTGAAGGGCACAGAGCCCAGCGCCTGTTTTATGCATATGCAGTGCACACACTGAATTGATTTAACTGGATATTTCTCTTGAGTTAGTGCTTTAAAAAGCTTGCTCACAGTTTCTGACGTTTCTGGGCTGTGCTATCTCAAAATAAAACACCAAGAGAAATATACAGTTAAATGAATTCACTTTAGGCACTGCAAGCGCATAAATGTGCTTGGCTCTGTGTTGTACCTTCAAAGTCCATCATGATATGGTCCCAGGGCTTGTGAGACTGCTTGGCACTTATGAGTCATCCCAAACCTTCTGAGCAGAACTTGTGTGCTTATGTAGGACGCACCACACTTACCCTAAATTGAGTACAGCATCATGTGTCGCTGAGAGCACTTGTCCCAAAAGCCCCACACCAAACTCCAAAACAATTTAACAAGCTATGTGTTATTAGTTTTCAAAAGAGCACAAAGCATATGGTGCCACCCCAATACAAACCGCATTTCAATTAGTAATTAAATTCTCTGGCAGCCATCTGAGCCAAGAAATGATCACCTATTTAATTTTCTTCAACGAAAACCAAGCTCATGTACAGTCACAGTCTAAAACCACTTTATCAAGGTTGCTTGAAATCATTTTTTTCGCAACACTTCATCCATACAAGCATTGTCAAAGCCAATAGGTTTTACCTATGCAATCACTATTGGCTTTGACAATGTGTTTTAACCATTATGTACACCGGTGTTGTTGCTGTTCAGCATGGCTAAATGTTAGTGGTGTGAAGTGGGTGTGGTGGGGCAGAATGGGGATGAATGAATGAAAGGGGGTAGGTTGGAGTAGAGTGGAATAGGATAGATTGGGCTAGAGTGACATGGGGTAGACTGGCACAGAGTGGAATAAGGATAGAGTGAGTTAGAATGGAATGGGTGGATTGGGGTAGATTGGAGTGGGGTGGAGTGGGGTAGCTTGGAGTGGGATAGATTAGCGTGGTAGATTGAAGCAGGATAGATTGAGCTGGGGTAGATTGGGGTGGAGCAGATCAGGGTTGATTAGGGTGGAATTGGGTAGATTGGATTAGGGTGGGGTAGATTGGAGTGGAGTAGATTGTGGTAGTCTAGAGTGGGGTAGTTTGGGGTGGAGTGGGGTAGGGTTGATTGGAGTGGGGTGGAATGGGTTAGATTGGACTGAAGTGGAGTATATTTCATATCAGGTAGCAGATTGGAGTGAAGTATAGTGGGGTAGAATGAATAGGGTGGAATGGAGTGTGGTAAATTGGGGTAGAGTGTCGGGAGGACTTTTCGGACCTGAGAGGGTGCCCTATGTTTTTAGCTTCATTTTACACTTCATATTTTATGCAATTTAGCTGCACTGCTTTTAGCAATGACATTTTACATACATTTTTAGCATGATATTCCTCTAGGAATATGTGGTATTAGTTGCTTGTTTAGTTAACCTTTGCATGACATGTAATCAGCACATTCTGCTGAAGGCAAAGCACACTGTACACACTATCCTAGTTCTTGAGTTGCCCAGTTAGGAGACAGCTTCTTACATCCAGATACAGCATTGCATCAGAGCTGTGCTTCCAACATGGCTTTATTATATAAACAGTACACTGACCCAGAAGGGGGCAGAGGGTACTACAGTCACAACCGTCCCGGAACGAAGGCTGTGTTCGACATGCAGCTCTGCGGGTGCTAATCTACCAGCTCCCAAGAGGATTGCCATCCAGACCACAGGCCGACTTCTGAAACTGTCTTCAGGTATGGAGTTGGGGCCAATCTCCTAGACTGGACCAGGTAGATGGGTACACCCACTAAGATCTCTGTGTAGTCTTAGGGTTAGATAGGAAACTCTACAAAATGTAGAACTCGTAGCACACATTTACGACAGTTCGATTATTCAGTGTTCACCATTGCTTTGTTTCATATGCCTAATTATCGCAGCTCATTCCCTTTATGCAAGATTACGTTTGTTTCAATAAAGATATTGAAAACTCAGTTTGTATAATATATCTTTTGTGTTTTTATCTGGGCGTGCATGAGTAATACAACAAAAGGATGAAATCTGTTTCCCTGAATTCCCTGGGAAGTCAGATTGTCATGTTCAGATTGCCATAATCACATTTCACCCCAGTATGTTCAGGTGAGGCACTGTGAGCTAGCCAGTAATTTGGTCTAAATTTTCTGATGGTATGGACGGATATATTCTCCCACATTCTGAAGTTCTACTGTTCTAAATGCACAGTTCTATTATCTTAGTAGGAACCGTATAACAAGAGTGGAGTGGGGTAAATTGGGTGGACTGAAGTGGGTACATTGGAGTGGATTATATAGTATACATACCTATATATGTGTGGTAGATTAGAATGGGGTAGAGAGTCTGAAATGTAGTTGGGTAGAGTGCAGTGGAGTGTGGTAGAGTAATGTGGTGTAGATTAGAATAGAGTGGAGAGGGGTGGATTGGAGTGTGGTAAATTGGAGTGGAGTGGGGTAGACTGTGGGAGAGTGCAGCAGGTTGGAGCGGAGTGAGGTAGATTAGAAGGGAGAGGAGTTGGATAGAATGCAGTGGAGTTTGAAGTGGATCGGGGAAAATTGGAATGGAGTGGGGCAAATTGGAGTGGGGTAGATTTGAGTGGAGTCGAGTAAATTGGAGTGCAGTGGGTTGGATTAGGGTACATTTGAATGGGATGGATTGAGGTAGATTGTAGTAGGGTAGATTGTAGTGGGGTGGAGTATAGTGGGATAGATTGGAGCAGACTTTGTAGATTGTAGTGGAGTGTGGTAGATTGGGATGGAGTGGGGTGGACTGGAGTGGAGTCAGGTAGATTGAAGTGGAGTGGGTTGGATTCGGGTGTATTTGAATGGAATGGATTGAGGTAGATTGTAGTGGGGTAAGTTGGAGTGTGGTGGGTATAGTGGGGTATATTGGAGCACACTGGGGTAGATTTAAGTGGAGTGTGGTAGATTGGGGTGGAGTAGGGTAGACTGCAGTGGGGTTGATTAGGTTAGATTGCGTGAAGAGGGGGATATTGGAACAGAGTGGAGTATATTGGAACGGACTGACGTCGGGTAGATTGGAGTGGAGCAGGGTAGATTGGAGTAGAGTGGAGTGGGGTAAATTGTAATGGAGTGGGGTAGATTAGATCATAGTGGAGTGGATTGAGGTACAATGGAGTAAGTGGTGTGGAGTGGAGAGGCACAGAATGGAGTGCCGTGTTATGTTGTGTTGTGGAGTGAGTAGCGTAGATTGGAGTGCCATGGAGTTGAGTGGTGTGTAATGGAGTGGAGTGTCGTAGAATTGATTGGGTGGCATAGAGTGGTGAGGCATAGAGAGGAGTGTAGTGGCGTAGTGTGGAGTATGCATAGTGTGGTAGTGCACTGCCATTACAGAAAGCACATATTCAGTTCAAATGATCATTACATTTGCACCACAAAATGGTTTTACTGCACATAAATGATAATGTGTGCAAATCATCTAGTGTATTGATGTGTTTTGATTGTATTCAAATATTTGTTTCCACCACACTTCAGAATTACAAAAAAATGTGCTTCATTTGCACTAATTCTGATAAATTCTGAAACATCACCACAGTTATTTTTTTTGTTGCATGCTAAAAAAACATACACCCTACACCTTTTCTTCTTACATGGATACTCAGCAGGATTGTCACATGAACTCTTTCCCTTTGAAGTCAGAAAAAAAAAGTAAACACCAAGCTCCCTAGAAGAGAGAGCTTGACATTTGACCTCTACCTTTGAATACACAGAAAATATGACAAGATAAGAACAAGATTCAAAAGCCTGTTTACAGAAAGCGAGTTAGTGGAAGAATACAGCAAACAAGGTTTAGGCAACGGGAGGGACGAACTCAAGCTGGACAGCCTAAAGCAAACGGAAAGCCAGAAAATGTGAGTTACAAACCACAAAGTCAATGGTGAGCAATCAGTGGAATGCCTTTCTAGGTACGCTGTCTGAGTGTCCCCAAAATATCTTTAGGCTTCGACCTAATAAACGCAGTGTTCATATGCAACTGGATTTTTTAATTTAGCGCAAAACAACCTTACCTTTAAGGAGACCACGTTTCTTCATATACTACAGTAGGAAACCTTATCATGGGTTCGATTACAAGCAAATACCGAAGGGCTGGATGTATCAACATTAGGAATTGCGACTTCCAAACTGAGATTCTTAGTTGATCGCAATTTGAAAATCACAATTCCTAATGTATGACAGTTCTATTTATTTTTTTAAAGTGATTCCTGTTGGGTCGCAAATTGACCTACCTCATGAATATTAATTAGGGAGGTGGCAATTGGCACCCCACTAGGAATCACAGCCATCACATGAATGGGGGTCTGCTAGGGTCAGCAGACCACCATATCTGAGATTGCTTTTTAATAAAGCAAATTTTCTTTTTAAGTGCAGCACATTTCCCTTAAAGGAAATAGGACCATATTTAAAAAGAAAAGTTTATTTTTTTGTGTAAGACAAGGCAGTGGTAGTGTGGACCACTGCCTCCACTTAAAGAAACATTTTGTTTTACATTCAAAAAGTGGAAGGGGTCTCTTGGGGACCCCTTCCAGTTTGGGAATGCATTACCTCTACACTTCAGTAGTCGGTAAAGCATGAATGTTTTGCAATTGGGATTTGGTTAAAAAAAAAAACATTAATACAGGCCAATCCAATTAAGTATTTGGAAGGGATGCCTGTAACACACCCCTTCCAAATCCTGAATTGGTATTTACAATCCCAAATAGTGTTTTGGTAATGTGTTACTGAATCACAATTAGTGATTAATACATACGAAAATGCATTTTTCCATTTACAAATGCTCTAATTTTGTGAATCAGGCCATTTGCAAATGCAAATTGGCTTGATACATCTGGCCCTAAATCTTAGAGCCAAGAGCTGGCTTTTCTAAGGGTGAATATATGGAACCCCAATTATTAAGTGCCACATTTACCTCACCATTGTATAAGAACAAGACGTCTGTTTATGGTGCACACTATACATGAAATGATTGGATATAATGGAATTTTTTTAAGGAGCCCTAAAATGTGGCCTTAGATGGCAAACATGTGTTGCACTATGTAAACTCTGTTATATGGAATGATGTCTAAGCTGCAGTTTGTGATTATATTATCCTAAATGTGGTGCATATGATTTGTTATACGGCTCTTAATATTTTGATGTGTACAAATGATTGCTAAAAAGGCAGACAATGCCTACAATTGATGTCTCCTTGGATGTCATCTAAAAATAAACTAAGATAAAAATAACGTGCATTCCACGCTAAAATATTGTTAGCTGAGGCGGCTCACATTTGTGCAAAAATCCTCCATGTAGTCCTTCCTTCTACTAAAGACCTACCTACAACAAACTGTTCAGCTTTGTTTCTGGAAAAAATCTTGTTTGCGTCAGGCTGCGACAAGAACTGCATGACTGAATGGTGAAGGGCCTAAGAAAAGGAAAGTGCATTACATTTGATTCTAGGATCTTAAGATGAAAGGGAAATATCAAGACATAGGACCGGATTTACATGATGGTGGAGAGAAATACTGCTTCACAAACATGAAGGATGTCATGTCAGCTGTGTTACAATCCCATTATATCCTATGGGGATTGTAATACTGTGTACGGGATATCGTCATGTTTGTGACGAAGTATTCCATCCACCAGCATCTACATCAGGCCCATAGTTCTTCATTTTTTCACCCTATTCCATGTAGACAAACGTCATGTTTCAGGAGTATCCGCTACTTACTGTTAAATCTCATACCATCTTGAACAACAAAAACTGTTGGTTTTCTTTCTTTAAGTTTTTCAGTCTCAGTGTGGGCTGTGGGAAAACACGATTTGTCCGAGTCGTGTCTTTCAGTCTAATGTGCTAAGTACGAGGTTATTGTTGCTATGCATATGTCCTTCAATTAAAGAAAGGTCCAGACGGTGGCTATGTATTTGCTCAAATGTCATCATTCAACCATTGCTCATATCGCCCTGACATGCCTACTCTTGTGGAAATATTGCCTGTGCAGGTGTGTGAACACAATGATAAGTCCCCTTTCTAACTATAATAATAAGTACATTGTTTGATCCAACAGTAGAGGGTAAGTCGTAGTTTAATGTGATAGATAAATGATTTTTATAGGTTGGTCTAGCACATGGAAAGCATATATTTGGGTTGCATCAGAATTACAAAGTATCTTAAAAATTATTGTTTTGTTTTATAGTGTTACTTTCCTCAGACATTCAAATGGGGAAAAGCCCAACTAAAAGAAAGAAAAAACATCATACTGTACTGGCCACAAATACACAAACTTGATGCAAAAAATTATGAGGATGGTTGGTTAAATTTAAACAGAAACTTAAACAGTTCTATGTAATTGTTTTGTTAACGATATTCATATGTATTTATTTATTGCACAATTACTTAAATCATTACAATCTAAAATGAGCCTTATGTACCAGCAGTGGCCACAGTTGTGAAAATAAAAGGACACAAAGATAGATAGATATATATTCAATAAAAACAGAAATAAAAAACAATTTAAACATTAAGACCTAACATGGCTAGAGGGGAGACATGAATCAATTAGCAGATTCCCCCATTGTCTAAAAATCCCCGATTACACACTTCCCAAAGACTGACCACTTCCAGGTAGGGGAGAGGAGGAGCCGCACAACGATTTTCTCTTCAGTCAAGGAGTGACTATTTGTAAGAGTTCTATCTGCGGGCAGCCCTGGCGTGGTTGCCTATTTATTTTACATTAACAAAATCCAAGGGAGTATTAATTCTTTTTCACAATGACATAAGGTACAGTACAGATAAAACATTAAAGGACAGGGCAGATAAATATGCCTTGGCAGAATTGTAACCCAGACACACAAAAATGTCTATGAGTTTGTCTGTAGATACTATTAAATTGAATGCAAACTGATAACCATAGGAATAGACTTCAGAGTTGCCTAAGATGTGAAGATGGAAGAAATAGTTATTTAAGTCTGCGATAGTCAAACCACAATCTGGTTAAGAAACAATGCCAGTTAATAGATGTTTTGAGTGGGCACCACCCTAAAGCCATGGGTCATTAGTTATTTTGTTCAGTTCATATTACCCATTCTTGACTATATTATATTCTTATTTCTGAGAGGCTTGGGCTGGCATGATCAGAGCTGAAATGAGACATATTGTCATAGGGCTAATCAAATATCTTCTCTAAAATGTATTTTAATGCACATAGAGTCCGTGCTCAATTATCCATTTGATAATCCGTTACCGTTATTGATGACATTTTTGTCATTCAACCAAGTTAAAAAAGTATTAGGCATATGTTTGACAAAATATTAAGAAAGAAGATGGTGTTATTCAACACAAAATAAGACAAGTAAATATATAAATGAGTGATTTTGTCCACATTAAAAGATTTGAAAAAACAATAGGGTATGAAATGAAGGTGAAGACTTCAAAGTCTGTAATTATTTTTAAATATAGGAGTTTCACAAAGTGCAAACCTTCTATAGTTAAAAAAACATAAGCGGCAGCATCAACAGCCCTATGTAGCAGCAGGAAATTGCCCACTCCCCTGAGGGAAAACTTAATACCAAGGAGAACTGCACCAGTGACCAATCAAATGCACCTCTGAACTGAGCCCCACCTTTCCTAAGAGCAACCCTGCATATGCTCAAACTGGCCTGCATTGCTTGTCACATGCACTTTCTACGCCTGCCACCCTATGACTAATGGTTGCAGGAGGGTGCAGATTGATGATGCACCATTGTTCTGCCCCAATGTGTCCTGCTTATGGACATCCTGAAAAGGAAATTGTCATGGTTGGGGGAGCAGTTGTTTCCTAGTATGCCTTGTGTAGTCATGTGAAATTAAGAGTTGGCCTACTTCACAAATGCCACAATTTGTGGATGTACATGGAAATGTGGCTATAATAAAAGCATTCAAAATGAAAAATCAGTACATTGAAATTGGGGATTGCAAGACTCAACCTAAGAGATGATATGAGATATTTCAGTCTGTAGGTTGAAAACAAGTGCAGTGCTAGTAACTGCTAGAACGTGGGTTTCTGGTTGGCAGAGGTATGCCCCCTGCCAAAGCAGGAACCACAATGCTAGTCAGGGCAAGTGAGATACACACTTTAAATTAACCTCTGCTCACCCTCTGGTAGCTTGGGACAGAGCAGTTAGGCTTAACCTAAGAGACAATGGGGGTCATTCTGACCCTGGCGGCCGGTGGCCGCCAGAGCCACCGACCACGGGAGCACCGCCAACAGGCTGGCGGTGCTCCCACGAGCATTCTGACCGCGGCGGTTCAGCCGCGGTCAGAAGCGGAAAGTCTGCGGTCTCCCGCCGACTTCCCGCTGCTCGGGGGAATCCTCCATGGCGGCGGAGCGCGCTCCGCCGCCATGGGGATTCTGACACCCCCTACCGCCATCCTGTTCCTGGCGGGTCTCCCGCCAGGAACAGGATGGCGGTAGGGGGTGCTGCGGGGCCCCTGGGGGCCCCTGCAGTGCCCATGCCAATGGCATGGGCACTGCAGGGGCCCCCGTAAGAGGGCCCCACTGTGTATTTCAGTGTCTGCAATGCAGACACTGAAATACGCGACGGGTGCAAACTGCACCCGTCGCACCCCTGCAACTACGCCGGCTCAATTCTGAGCCGGCGTCCTCGTTGCAGGGGCATTTCCTCTGGGCCGGCGGGTGCTCTTTTGGAGAGCGCCCGCCGGCCCAGAGGAAATGTCTGAATGGCCGGTGCGGTCATTTGGCGGCTCCCTCCAGGCGGGCGGCTCCCGCCGCCCGCCGGGCTCAGAATGAGCCCCAATGTGTAAAGTATTTGTGCAACATTTCAAACAGTAACACAGCAAAAACACCACCAAATTTAAAATCTGACTTCACCATAAGTTGTGATTTCAAATTGTGAGTTCAGAGACACCAAACTTGAGAAACTCCTATCTTGCTGATTGGGAATTACACTTATAAGATGTAATAAGGCAATCCCAATATTATCCTATAGGAGAAATATGCCTTGCAGGAGAGTAAAACATATCTGTTTTGTTTTTACTACCAGGGTATGTAAAACTTAGAAGTACATGTCCTACCCTTTAAATACATTGCACCCTGCCCTGTGGGTCACATAGGGCTTACCATAGGGGTGACTATTATGTATAAAAAGGGATAGGTTAGGCCTGGCAAGAGGTATATCTTGCCAGCTCAAAGTGGCAGGGTGAACTGCACAGACAGGCCCTGCAATGGCAGGTCTGAGGTATGGTTAAGGGGCCACTTAAGTGGGTGGCACAGTGAGTGCTGTAGGCACACTAGCAGGATTTAATTTACAGGCCCTGGGCACATGTAATGCACTTTACTAGGGACTTACAAGAAAATGAAATATGCCAATTGGGCACACGCCAATGTTACTATGTTTTAAGGGAGAAAGCACAATCACTTTAGCACTGTTTAGCAGAGTCCTAAAGCCAGCACAAACGAGATAAGAAATTGGAGGAGGCAGGCAAGAAGGTGGGGGAAAGACCACCCAAGGCTGTCAGGTCTAACAGAAACCAAATGGGAAGGCTTGTGGTTAGTAGGTTCAAGAAAGTACAAATATTAAGGTTCATGTTAAAGGTGAAATGGCTCTACTAATCATAACCAGGCATTGAAACTGTAGTGTTCTTAAATGATCTATTAAAAAACCTATAACTCTAAAATATTGAGCCATCAACGTGGCAATTCATGGATCTCAGTCTACCACCAGATTGTTCCAACAGCATGTTAGAGTGCTCCCCAAACCTGTGTAAATTATATTGTAGGTGTGTCATATTCCAAAGCCGACTAACTCAGCAGTGATACTAAGATTTTATTTGGGAGAATTGTTTAATGTGACTTTCAGTCTTTGTTTTGAAAACTCACTGGTATTCACATTAATGTTAGCCTCCTCAGGCGGATGTTCCATCCATGAGCTGCCATCTTATTTGTAGTCAGTTATTGCTATGCAAGCCAAAAGCATGATAATGTTGGCGAATTTGGTAGTTTGACAGCAATAGCTTTTTCCCGATGAAAAAGCATGCTAAAAGAGGTTCCCCTACTTATCAACTAGAAATTCCTGAACTTTTGGGTGGTGCCTCACTGCTCCAAGGTGGTTAGATTTCCCCTACTTCAGGACATGCTCATTCCTCCCATATCTGTATCCAGACAGTAATGATTTCACACTTCTAATTCCAAAGGATTCTAAGGTTTAGTTGGAGAGTAGTGACCTGGCTTTTAAGTGCCTTTGCCACTTAACCACTTAACATGGTTGTTACCAAGATCATATGACCTATAGACAGTTTAAGACAACGTAATAATGTCTCATTACACACTTTAAGAGCATTCTCATTATCGAAGAGGATACAATGCAGTTTCGCTGGCATATTTCCACAATGGTGCCCCTTCTAGTCATTTATGTGATGTCAGTTTTCACCCATCTAAAAATCCGAACTTTTTGGGATTCTTAGTAGACAGATGAGAACAGTTCCTTAGCCAGATAGTCAGTATATTAAATGACATATATTGCTTTTTAAAGACCAAATTATTCCTTGTTTCATACTATCAGACATCTTTCCACCCCTATTCAGGATATGTATTCAGTGCCCCAACATTATTATGCGTGTCATCAGTTGAAGATGCAGTGTCTCTGAAGAGGCCTTAATTACCCTTGAGCTCTCCTTCCCAGAGGAGAATATGAAAGAGATGATGTAGTGGTTCCACAGAATGGAGGTATTGAACGACTGCACTATTGTCAGCCCAGTGCCAAACTTGGAAATCAAATTGTTTTGTTATGCTGTCTCGCGTTATTGTTAAGAGTATTTATATAGCACAGTCCCACCATTTGTATGGCCCTGAAGTGCTTTTGGAATCTAGATGCCCTTTATTGTGTTCAGTTTCCCGTTGACCAAAGTGATAATGGTGAAGTTTCCTTTTGTTTAGAAGGGACTCATAGTGGTTAGTGGCTGGCAAAATTTAGTAGAATAATGTATTGTTTGGTGATGGCATATATTGGATAGTGTCCAACTAGATTCAGTTTTGGCACTGTGCAGGGCACTGTGTGAATGGATGCTTGTGTCGTAGGACACTGTCTTTTGTTTAACTCACTGAAGCTGTACAGTTTCCATTGTGTGGCTTCAGATGGTTGTTATTTTATCTGGTGTCTTTCTCCAGTATGTGCCTTTGATATCATCCTGTGAATGTGCTGGTGAGATATAGGTGAATAATTGTACCATTGAGGTGGCAATCGTTAGCCATTGAAATGGCTTAAAGCCATGCTGTGTACATGAGAGTGTTAGGAGTTGTGTCCATTCAGAGCAATCGCTTTGTAAACTCTAAATTTATTACTAGGAAAGGCACTAACAAATCTAATAGGGGAGGATAGCTCTCAACTGGGCCTGGATGATTTAGAATTTGCTCCCAAATGTAAAATCTTGCCCCAATTTAACTTGCGTTCTCATCTTCCCACGGTCCTATTTGGATTATTGACAGTGTTCCAGCGGCCCTGAAAGTGGTTGTAGTATTGTTGAATTGTGAGTAAAAGTAGGACAGTGTGGCTTGGTTATCTGGTTTTGATTGTGGGTTCTTGAGAGTCGAGGGGTTTGTGGTTTTGATTATTTTTCTTATTTTTTGAGTTGCAGTGTTTAACTGTGTCCAAGAGGACTTTTGTATTGCATTTGAAGGTTTGAGTGTGCTTTCATGTTTACCATTTGTGCCTATTGTGCTAATTGTTCAGAGATGAGGTTTAGGATATTGGGTTTGTTAACACTGAGGCCCCCAGGATAGATATATTTAACTGTTATTTGACTTGTCTATTAAGGTTGAGGTGTTGGACTGTGAAGCACCTGGCTGCATCAAAGAAAGGCACTTATTAACTTCTATTCTTGTACTAGCAAAGATTGGTGTTCGGTTGATCCTTAGCGCACAGGAGTGGACCACAGAAGTCAAAGTGGGTTGCTGCTAATCGAGAACTTGCTTTGCATATTTAATAGTACCAGGAGGGTACTATTTCCCTTAGAGCAATAGCTGATTCTATTCCCTATAGGTAAGGTAGACAATAACTGCTGTAAAGTGAGAACTGCTGTGTTGTGAGTTACATCATTGGGTGTTGCACTTAAATTGGTTGTTCAGATTAGTGCACCATTCTGGGATTGGTCATTACATTGATTGGTGTTGTCCCACAATTGGTTGGTACCATGGAGTCATGCTGGAATGGTTTGCTTGTGGTCTTAAGTGCTGCATTGTGGTTTGCTGAAAACTGCAAGCCATTTCATTGGGATTGACAAATTCTGTGTTTAATTTGCCTGAATTGCAAAGATGAGGTTCCTTAAGAAACGTGCATCCTCGCCGTGCACTGCTTATGGCCTCATGTATTACAACACTTATGACTTGTTCTGTGATATCATTGATAACATTACTGTTAAACCTGTCAGCCTTAGGGCGGTCTTCCCCAAGGCTTTTTCCTTCCTACTCCCTTTTTTGCTGATCTTGTTTTTTCCGGCCTTAGGACATACTTTACCACTGCCAGTGCATGTGCTCACTCCTTAAAAACTTGATAACATTGGCTTATCCCCAATTAGCATATTTAATTCACTTATAACTCCCAAGTAAAGTGGTACTTCATGTATCCAGGGACTTTAAATTAAATGCTACTAGTGGGCCAGGGCAGTGCCACTGCAGCCTGTGTGTGCAGTTTTAAACTGCCATATCAACTTGGCAAAATAAACTTTTTCCCAGGCCCAAGCTGCCCTTTTTAATAGATATATGTCACCACTAGGTTAGACCTTGGACATTTAAAATGTAGGGCATGGACTTTTAGGTTTTACTTTTCTTAGTAGTAAAAAACTCCTAAACTCATTTTTCACTACTGCACGGCCTACCTCTCCCATGGGATGACATTGAAGTTACCTTACTACATTTAATAACTTGTAATTTCCAAATGGGAACAGGTAACCAGTTCATGTTTGATGTATTTTGAATTGTAATGAAAAATACAAACATGGTAAAGTCAGATTTTACATTAAAAGTTTGAAAATGCAGTTTTAGAAAGTTGGCATTTGCCTGCCTTATACATTAAGTGCCTGTAGCCTATCTCTGGGTCACATGAATGGGTATAGCTGACAGTTGGGCTTTTTGTATTCTTCCTAAACAGCCACACACAATAGAGAGCTTTGGTGTGCCTGGATGGGCCATTACTGGCAGAGCTGGGCCCAGCCCTACTTACTCTTGAATGGGCTGTGTCCTGCTTCACCACAAGGGGCTGCATACCCATTGTGTTTTAACTGGAGCCAGGACAGAGAAGGCAGTATGCCTGGGGACTTCAAAGGGAATTTCTAGAAATGTCTCCCCCCTTTCGGAGGAAGGGCACCAGGTATACACACTGGACCTCAGACACCAACTCTTAAGTACATTTCAGGACCTGTGGATACTCTGCCAGGAAGAAGGACTGCTGTGCTGATGAAAGGATTGTCACTCTGCTGGACTGCTGTTCTGAAGAACTGCTGCCCTGTCCTGCTTTCTTTTTGCCTGGGTGAGAAGGACTGGACATGCATCTGTTGAATTTAGGACCCCAAAGTGACTCCGAGGGCTAGTTCACTGGCCTCCTGTCTTAAGCCTCAGGGACAGAAGGGTCCAATCACCTCGAACCCATCACCTGGACTCTGCAATCTGTGAGTTTTCCCTGTCAAGTGGTGCCACCTCAGTCTTGAACACTTGACAATGATCCAAAGTTGCTTTGCCAGCCTCTGTGGATCCAGCAGAACTGACACATATTGTCTGCGGCGAGGCGCAACCCCGAGCAGAACCACTGCAATACTGCTGCTCGGTAGTGCTGCAAAAACCTGCATTGCATTGCAGGCCGTCATCCCATTAAAACTGCTGCTGCGTGATGTATCCTCGGCACAGACCCTTGCATACAGGATTTAAGGTACTCTGTCCAGCGGCCCTAACTGGGTCCCTTTAGCCAGCTCATGCTCCATTGCAATCGGCCTGAACTGGTGAATTTGTCCTGGTCTGGCACAACCAAATACTCACAGTTGGTGCTTTGTGCTTTTTGGCGCTATTTTTAAAATGGAATAATCTGGTTCTACTGATTGAATTTTTGTTGTTTTGGTCTTGTTTTATTTATTAGAAATCACTCTAGTTTTCTGAACTGGTGTGGGATCCTTTTGTGGTAAGTTTCCTGTTTTACTGTTTGAAGTATTGCACAAATACTTTATACTTTGCCATTGAGTTCAGCCTGACTGCTATCTGCCAAGTTACCCAAGGGATGAGCGCAGGTTAATTTAGGGTTTGTTGGTGACTTCACCATGAGAATCATTGTGGTTATTGCATGAGAAGGATTTCTCCCCCCCTCGCCCAGTAACCCAATTTCTTACAATTACTGAGAAGAACTGAACTGACATCATTGACGACAGCACTGTTCTTGGCTAGGCTGCAAGTTATAATTACTTGAAATAACTATGACTGTTGAATTTCATTTTTTTTTTGTTTAAAATTTTATGATTAAACTGACATCTTCACATATCTATAACATCATGTTAGCCTTTGTTTTTTTTCAGTGTCTATATAATAATGATGCTTTTTTGGTGTCTATTGCGTATACAATCACTGATACCTTTTGGTGATATTCAAATGCGCTTTTCATCTGACTTGTTGCACGATTTTTGAAAATATGTTTTGGCCCTAGGAAATCACATTGGCAAACATTCTCATTAGGATTTCTAGGTCACCTGAGAAGCATATTTTCAGGTTGATCCATCACATCTAATATCTTTAGAACACGCTGTCATCATTGAATCGACTTTAAAAAATCACCTAATGTTGCTATTGCACAGGCAAATTAAAAAGTGAAATAAGAGGACCTTTCTGTTTATTTTTTACTTTACTGTGGATTTCATCAGGCTGACCCATCTTAATTATATTTGAAATGCATGGTGCGTGCACAGCTATAGGCAGTTCTTTTTCTATAATTGCTAGCAAATTAGTATAAATTATTAACATTCTCTCATGATGAAAGTAATATTTTTATCGCATTTAGGTCAGAATGCATTTTTAATCAATGCATCTGGTACATATTAAATGAAAACCACATTTTGCCCCCTGGTGTCAGAATTAATACTGAAGCTTAATCACAGAAAGTGATAGGGTTAAGATTGTGTCCTTCCTTCATTACATCCCCTCACTTTAATTGAAGTTTCTAGCCAGATACATTAGGGACTAAGTAACAATCTTGGTATCAGATTACCAGCATTCACCATGTTTTTTCTTTTTCTTGCTATCTGGGGTAACCAAAGGAGGTGTTGACTATCATATCTTGGGCTACCTTTTAAAGTAAGAAGGGTGTTTCCGTTCATAAATAGCATGTCTGTATTGGAAGATTTATTGTTGTATTTATTTAATTGTTTTAGATTATGCCAGCTTGTCACGTAAAGCCTCTTCAGACCTCTTGCAGGGTACAGTGATTGTTCCGTCCTGGGAACCCATCTCCAAACGACCTCATAGGTGAGGATGCCATGGTACGAGGAATCTCCATTTGGATCTCTAGAGCCTGGTCCGTCCCAGGTATGGAGTACACTTAAAGGAGCCATGTCCTATTACAGAGTAGAGTGATCCTGATGATGACAAAGTTAGAGAAGCAAGCATCTTTAACACAATAAAGTGCTCTTATGAATGGGTGGATTGAAAGTACCGGATTTAGAGACATACTAACAGGCAGCACTGCTGCAGTCTGCGGTGGATTGGTATGACTTGCCTCATAGTATATATGGACAGCTATTAGGCAGGGTGCCAATAAGAGAGACTCTTACAATACGCCTGACAGGGGTCACGCTAAGGTACCTGACCCACACACAATCCGAATCACGTTATATGCATTGCAGATGTACCTATCCAGTTGGACCAGAAAAATTCCCTACTCCCAAAACATACCCCACAAGGCCCCAGAACGGCCGTAAATGTCAACAGACAGGTGCTACATATTTGAAATTGATGTGGGAATGTCCTTTAGTACACTCATACTGGGCACAAGTAATTGACTCTTACCGTGAAGGACTCCAACTAGAGCTGCACGATAACCCACAAATGTTCCTGTTAGAGGTGTGCACCAGCAAACCTTGGAACAAAATGAAGCAAAAATGTATCATTTTCACTCTTATGTTAGCTTGGAGGCGTTTGGCTACCTGCAGGCTGAGCCCTCAAGATCTATAACTGGACTAAATACATTGTAAAATGGTGCTTGGTTGAAGAAATCCGAATGAAAATGACAGGAAGAGATGAGCAATTGGAAGAAGATTTAGAGTTGTGGCCGTCGCTTACTTAAAAGGTAAAATGTCCGCCAGATGAGCGCCCACCTTGAGAATGGAGCACAATGCTCAGAGTATAAAAAGTGTAAATATAACATGCTAAAAACCTCATACTGTATCCAGGTAAATAGAGAATGGCAACTCTATCATTTTGATGTACCCAACATGATGTGAAACTGTGTAATGGCAGTGTCTAAGATAAGTTTTTTAAGGATCCTGTCTTCCCATAGGCATGGCAAGTTAATTGTATTTTATGATTCGTAATATGTTGCATGTATAAACTCAATAAAAAAAAATAAAAGCCTTTTAGGGAGTCTCATGTTCATATTTCTTTAGAATGCTATCAGATCTGGTTTGTTCTTCGGACCTTCGGTTTAATAGATTCAAGAGATAAGTGCCCCTTCACACATCAATCTGTCTTCATTTGATATTTGATTGAATCAGCTTGTATAATCAGGTTTATTTAATTTTTAATATTTATAATGAAGTATTATTCTAGTGCAGAATTAGTAACGAGGGTAGCAGAGAGTTTTACTTATAACAATTTAAGCAGAAAACCAGTAGGGAGATTCTATAGATAAGATGTAGGAGAATGCAGCACAAATAGTTACTCACAGAGGTGCATTCTGAATATGTGAATTTTCAGCTCCTGTCAGTCTGCGTTTATTGGGAATGGAATTCCATAATCTGGGTGCTAAACAACAGAAAGCTTGTTTAAATGTTTCATGTGTTCCTCCGATCATTCATGAGGTGTGGTTCTTCATTCAGGAAGGATGGCCAATCTAGCGTAATGGATTATACAATCTATATTGAAAATAATTAAAATTTCAGTTGGAGCAAGTTGAAATGCCACACAATGGGAGTGATATAGTTAGATTTTTATGGCTCCTGTAACCAAACTTGCAACAGGGTGTAAGATGGATTTTGTGGTGTCAACATAGGTTTGGGAACTTCCAGCAATATTTTGTTTCCTCTATTAAGATAAATCAGAATAAACAAGGATGCCAGCTTTGGCTGTCCCTGGGTTGTGACTGTAGTGGGATGTCACTTTCTGTATGAAATTACTCCATACCCCTGAGAGTAGAGTGAGACTCAGAAAGCGGGTAGTGCCAATTAGTAGACACTAGAGACTCGAAGAGAAAGTGTAGGAAAGTCCTCCTTTTTGCCCTGGTCACCCCCAAACCTTTTGGATAGATGGTGGTTATTGACTCTTGGCTGTTCCCTGGGTACTGCTTACCAGTCCCAGGCCAGTGCTCTGTGTAAAGTGGATATGCAAATTAGGCTAATTACAATTGGCAATATTAATCTACCTACAAGTCCCTAGTATATGGTAGGGCATGTAGGTTTAGGGACCCAAGCATAGGTAGTGCTCCCATAGGTGCACTGCTGAGGTGCCCAGTGTTATTTGAAAGGCAGGCCTGCCTTGCTGGCTACTGTTAAATTAAAGTTACATGCAAATTCGACTTTGGAATTAAAAGTACTTCTGAAGTCTTAAACTTCCTTATGTTTACATATATGTCACCCCTAAGGTGTGCCCTATGTGGCCCTAGGGCTGGGTGACATGTAACTATAAGCTGGGACATTATACAAATAGTTTTATAAGCCCTGGTGAGGTAAAACAGCCACATTTGTTTTTCTCTCATTGTAGTGAATGGCCTCCATAGGCTACAATGGGCAGACTTAATTTTAATTTATAAAGTCCCCTTAAGTGATAGATACCTCTAGTTTGGTATCAAATTAATTGTTATAATAAATCCCACATCTTACAATTGTTGGATTTAATATAACTTGTTCAGTTAAAGAGTTTTAAACTGTACCTAAAATGTTGCCAACTTCAGCCCTATAGTGCTCTGCTCTGATTGGCCAGCCTCTGGCAGCCTGGTCAGGCTGCCTTGATGAGGTGTGAAGTAGCCTAGGCTGAACACAAAGAGATGTGCCTGGGGGAAGAGATCCTCCCTCAGCAGATGGAGAAGCAGGAAGAGGGAGGGCTGCCAAACTGGTACTCAAAGGCAGGGAAGGACATTTGGAGCAACCCAGCACCTCCCTCACATCCTGCAAACCCAGACAATTAGGTGTCCCTTTGATTAGATTAGGAGAGGGCAGAAGAGGGGTGTCTTTAGGATTTTGAGCCACACCAGTGGGTGGGCTCAGCCAGATGTAACCTCCAAAAATCTTTTTCAGCCATGATGGATTTTTGAGGAATGTTGCTCCCTGGGACTCATTTTTCCCACACTTCCCAGGAAGTGGTCATCAGAGGGGGAAGGACCCTGCACCTGATTGGAGAACCTGGACCCCCCTGTTTTTCTCCCAGGAGCATGGATAAAACTGGCAGACCTGCACCACATCTGAGATCTCTACAGGGAAGAATTTCAGGAGAAGGAGGACTGGCCTGCTGGACCCCTGACCTGCACCTGGACACTGCACTCTGGAGGACTGAACCAGCTGCACACTTGGGCTTCACCACAAGAAGGACTTTGCCTGGCTTCAACTGGTTCAAGGAGGGACTCCCTGTTTGCTACAGGTGAAAAATGCACCAACTCCTGAAGAAGCTGACCACTGTCCAGTGGCCAAATTGGAGTTTGCGCCAGGTGCATTCTGGGAGTTGTAGTCCGCACCCCCAAGGAGCATCTCAGAGCTTCTGGAACCTTTGGGTGAGCTGTGGACCTCAAAAGAACCTTAAAAGAACATCTGGATTAAGATCCAGACATTTGGAGAACTTTTGGAATAAAAGCTTCATAAAGGGACCGACCCGCCGTGGCAACTCTAGCCAGCTTGCCTCAACCGCGACCGGGCCTGACTTGCAGGTTCGTCCAGGTGAAGAAAATCTCAGAAAAAGTGCCTAAGTCTGAACGTAGAAAGTTGACCGTGACCTTTCAGGCAGTGTATTCGTATAGGGCTCCAAGGACGTCGGATCAAGATTCAGGTTTGCCCTGGTCAAGGGATTTTCGTCTCGAAAAATCATCTAAGTCCGAAGGTAAAAATCTCCACTGAGGGCTCCCGCGACGCGTATCTGAATAAGAGTTCCCGGAGGTCGGATTGGACTGGCGACTTGGTCCAGCTGAAAAAAATCTTCAAGAAAACAACTAAGTCCGAAGGTAAAAACTTGACCGAGGTCTCCTGCAGGCTGTAGCCGAGCAGGGCTCCATCTAGGTCGGCCTTAAACTTTGACTTGGCCCCGGTCGAGGTGTGACCTGATGACCAAATTGGCGCTATACATTTCTAAGCGCTAAAAAGCATTAATTCTTTAAAATTCATATCTCCAGTTCCCTTTATCTGATTTTATTCGTTTTGGTGTCATTTTAAAGCTAAAAATATTTCCTGTTTTTATAAATTGATTTTAGATTTTTAAACTGTTTCCTGTGTTTTATTTAATTACTGTTTTGTGAGATTTGAATGCTTTACGCTTTGTCTCCTAAGTTAAGCTTTGTTGCTCGTTGCCAAGCTACCAGGGGTTGAGCTGGATTTAATTTATTGAGACCTAACTGGACCTAAGTGGAGGTTAGTGGCCTATTGCTAAATGTAGGTACTTACCTGCCCTTACCAATAACCCATTTGCCAACAGGAAGAGGAACCATACCACAAATAGCTCAGAGAGAATAGTGAGAGGATTGTAGTATGTCAAAGAAGAGTGTAAATCAGATATCTTTTACAACCCCTACTAAAATGAGGCTCACGGACTGGCAAAAAAACTGCACATGGTACACCACAGCATGTACAGAATGTAAGTAATGAGACACCTGGAAGATTCCTGAGTGAAAAAGCCACTTGAAGAGGAATTTAATAAGCGTGTTGCAAGAATGACAGCACCTATAGAACCTCAGGATGGTTAGCTCCTTTTGTGCTGCCCTGTGCTGGGCAATATTTTAGCCGATGGTGGTAGAATTGTAAAAATTACCACATTCTGAGAATAGCTTTTTGAAATCTTAAAAGATGCAGTGTTAATAGTAAAAAAGAAACAGATGTCAAATTGGATGAGATCTGAAACATACCTCAGACACACCATATTAAATGAGGGGATAAAGCCAAAGCATTACTTTATTGAAGCAGTAAAGCAAAATCAAGTCCTTCTTGGTGCTTGGAGAATATTATTCACAGTTTGTGAAGAATTGTGCCTTTATTGGGAATCCTCTTTGGGCATTCTTGAAGTGTTAATTTCAACTGAATTGAAAAATGTCATTGCATAGTCTGTAAAATAAGAAATGAGATCGCAACTGCACACACCTTAGGTTGTTTTGATGTTGGGAAAGAGCTATACACTGATCACTGAGAACAAGTACCAAAGGACTAGGGGTTTGCTTAAATAACAAGGAACAGTCGTTAGCGTTTGCATCCAGATAGTTGAAGTGGTCGTACAGAAAATACTTGGTTGTTGAACAAGAAGTTTCCTCTTATTATTGGGCCCAAAAATACTTAAAATTCTATTTGTCGAGTTTACCTTTCATTTTATGTACTGCGCACAAGCCCTTGGTTCATGACTTTTACAACAAATGATCTGAGCCCACCAAACAAAGAACACCTATAATATAGGAATGGTTAGCAGGTATAATATTTACTTGGGTTGTGCAATGTTGTAGCTTAGTGTCTTTTCTCGTCAACCATCAATAAGACAATGATAATGATAAACCTGATGAAGTAATTTTTGTGGTAGTTGTAAAAGGTGTTGGAGAAGAGTAACGGGAACATATTTATAATCAAGACCACACATACATAAAGGTTTAAGAGAAAGGCTGAAACAGGTGGCCCAATGTTACGAGTGGTTGGCCAATGTGGGCAGTGTAAAAGTATTTTGGGTAGTGAAAGTGAAGTTGAGTGCGATTGATGGAAAACTGTAGAGAGGAGTTAAGGCTGTTCCCCCAAAATCTTTGAGGGAGAAAACAGTAAGTGGTGTTCATGGTGGCCACCGTGAGTGAAGTGTGATGAAAACAGAGTCAGAGCCCACATGTTCGCCGGGATTTGTCTCCATGATAGAGCACAATGTAAGGGATTGTATCAGTTCCAATAGCAGTGAAAAATTAAATCAGTATGCAGATCTCCTTTGTCTCTTGTAGAAGCCTGTCAATCCTTGCATGATATGGCTGGCCTGATTAGGGTTTGGGTATAAATGGGAAGTTTGTCCTTGTTTTGGTGGAATAAGTGGGTTGTGGTGAGCATAGTGAACCAAACCACCACAAACACTGTAATTGAATGTTTAAGAGACACACATATGACAAAATATACACACGAGTCTTACAACATATAATGGGGCCCAGTTTACATTAAACTCCATGACAGAGTTTTTTTGTGAAATCGGTGTTAAACTCCTAAATACAACATTGTATTGTTCTAGGGCAAACAGAATGGCAGCTGCAATGAAGATCATGGTGTAGGAGTGCTTGCATTTGGACAGGACCAGTGCCATACCAGCAAAGTGCCATTACAGAAAATGATATGGGCTTATTCTACCACTTCCAACTTCATAAGGGGTATCCCTCTATTTGTTTTTCTACAGAGAAGATAATCAGGCACTAAATTGACCAACTGATAAAAGTGCTACATATATAAAGTGCATGAACATCGAAAAATATACAAGTGTATGTACGATTTGCAGCACGGTGTGAAAAATATCAAGCAGCAAGTTAAGAAGCCAGAGCAATTTCTTGGACAAGTGTCTATTTTTACCATTCATTCGAGAATCAGAAAGGTGGACAACCATATTGTTGAGCTCGGT
Organism: Pleurodeles waltl; assembly: GCF_031143425.1. Taxonomy (NCBI): domain Eukaryota; kingdom Metazoa; phylum Chordata; class Amphibia; order Caudata; family Salamandridae; genus Pleurodeles; species Pleurodeles waltl. The sequence goes on from NC_090439.1 coordinate 636,903,109, forward strand.
AATAGTCAATAGATCCATCCTCTAATTGACCTAATCAAAAAGCTGTGTTGTGAGGTAACAAAGGAAGTACTTGGATATCAAAACTAGGAAGGTTTGAAGTCTGGAATGCTTTTACCTTTCCCTGTTTAGACATGCAGTGAGTGAATGTAGTCTGCATTCATTTCTCTGGTGACTGATGTATGGGGCCAACTTCTCTTATTCTTACTCACAAGCAACAGCCACAGGTTCCTATTTACAAGAGATCATCTTTGTGTTTTCACATGGCCTCCGATTCAATTTCTGGAATACATAGTTGGACCCATTGCGCAGTCAGTGAAGCAAGAAAAAGTAAGAAAGTTTATAAAACATTTCTACACTATGCATAATAACATACTTGGGACATTGCTATTGAAGAAATATTGACAAATTCTCAGGAATTGGGTTGAACAAAAGTGAAAAACTGTGATCTAAATGAAAAAGACAGGATTAATAGTTTTGTCAAGTCAGTTGTTTGCACTGACCAAATGTTCGAAGTACTGATAAGCTTCAATCTATTGGTCCTGGAGCCAAAGGATGTGAAAGAGGAGAAAGTCAGAAAACACTAAAGATTGCTCGAGGGGAAAGAGGTAGTGATTAGGGTAGTGGTATGAATGCAAGAGAGTTTTGTGAAAAAACTCGCTTTTTAAGAATTGACTTTGACAAATCGAGAAGTCAGGAGCCAACATGAATGATTTATGAGACAAATGACCACTGGATGAAGTAGTGGAGCCCAGAGGAGTTGTTCAAAAGAAAGAAGATTCAGCATTGGGCCCCTAGGGAGAGCACAGAAAAGAGGTGTTGATCGGAAAGACTAAAGAGCACAGGAAATAGAATACTTGTGTCATGGTATATTATGCTGCTTATAGTGCACAACACAAAATGAATGACAAATAGATGCTGATGACTGCTTCGTGCATGGAGACAAATAGATGGCACTATGAGGGCTGGGTGTGTGATCAAAGATATTTCTTTTAGGACTTCTCTGTTGGATGAGAGATAATCTTTAGATCAGGAGAAGGGTTGATTCTGAGCATGAGGACTTTGTGGTTGGCAGGCAAAGACATCATAAGGATATTTATCAGGTTGGCATTTATACTGAAAACATAGTACTTTAAACTTAAATCTGTCTGTGATTGAATACAGCTGCCATTTTCTTAGAAGCAGCTTTACTGAGTTCATTTGTTTTCAGGTTGATGATTAGTCCACCCACTGTCTTCCTTTCCATTTGTAGTCAGCTAGCTGAGCCTCAACAAGAGCTTAGCACAGAATGGCATAGATATAGGTGTGATTGATGGCCACCAGAAAAAGTACAAGCTGTATGTAGTGAAGGAGATTATTTCAAGCTGTCGTGAAGAAGGCATTGATTTTGAGTAGTTGACTCGGGGGCCTATTCACAAAGGAATGTTAGGGTTCATATAATATTAATTCTGTGCTACTGTTTTAGGTACTCCTACATGCTTTTATGAATTGGCCCCAAAACATCTGAAATAGGAATAAAATGTGACTATTCAGGGAATATTTATATACAACTAGTACAAATAGAACACTTTTACTAATAGGAGTTGGATGTATAGGGCACAATTCACAAAGGCATGTAAGAATATCTAAAATAGTGCTCCTGTAGTACTACCTTCTGTAGTCATAAATGCTTTTGTGAATCTGCCATTTGGTGCCTAAGGACTGTTGGTTGTTGTTGAATGCATTTGAAAACATTTCAGTAAGTCCCAAGGGCCAAGGAACAGTTTTATTCATTTAGATGAGATGACGCTTTACAATCTGTTCTTCAAATTTGGGAAGATTATCTGAAACGGGCGAGGATTAACATTAGGGATTCACTATTTGCACATAAAATAGAATTTCATAGGCACAGCTGCAATAGATCAGACGGTGGGATTATAGGGTGTCAGGCAACATTGCAAGTACAGGCAGTTGATCGTAATGATAGAGTCCAATAGGAGGTTTTAGGCAGTGGGGTGATTAAGTAGATTCCAAAGACATTTATGATGATACATTGATGTAGATGACAGAAATGAGCTAATTATGGCAAGTATCTTGCAGGGCAGGATGCCAATGCTTACTCTGACAGCCAGCATAAGTAGTCATTAAAAGCCAGGTCTGGTGGCTCAGTGGACTAATGCATGTTTGACCCCGTACCACAGATTCAAATGCTAACAGGTCCAGCTTCCTGCTGAAGTCAAAAAAAGAGTCCTAATGAGTAGAGTAACAATAAACATCTGTAATTTAACAACAAGATGTCCCAAAGGGTGCACACATGCATTACAAATACATGTTATGAAAATCAACAGAGTGGTATTGAACAAGCTTCAGGTTGTTCTGGATATAGTATCTGAACTCAAAGAACAAAACTAGAAACAACATACAAGCATTGGCAAAGCTAATGTTTCTGGCTTTAACGTCCCCACGCATGTAAACACTGCGATTCAGAAATGCTATTTACATGTGTTTAGCACATAAACGCGTGCCCTATTGGGATTGCTAAAGCTGGAAAGAAATAGCAAAAAACCATGCTTTCTTACAGAATGCATAAAGGATATAAAAATGTGTGTGACAAACCATTTGACGTACTTTTCAGACAGATGTAAAATAATACCTCAGACATTCTATAGAAGCAACTCATGGAATGTGGAATGATACATTAGATAGTCACAATATCAGATGATATGTCAGATAAATGGCACTGGTCATTGTCATGGGCAGTATCCGTTTGGCACTTGACATAGGGATCCCAATCCTACTGGTCCTAATGGATTTATTGGCAGCTTTTGACATGGTCTCCCACTCCATTCTTATCAACAAATTACATGAAGCAGGTATCCATGGTAGGGCTTTGATGTGGCTAAGGGATTTCCTCTACAGTCTTTCCAAACAAGTGTGCTGGAAACCTTTTAAATCTAGGAGGATATTAGTCAATAAAGGAGTCCCCCAAGGCTCTTGATTGAGTCCTACACTATTCAAGTTATATGTGTCGCCTCTGTCGCATGTTGTGAGATCTGCTGAGTGGACAGCATGACATATGCCAATGACACTCAGTTGCTTATTACCTTTGGACCAGAGCCAAACCAGACTCAGCAGCTATTTATGCATTGTATGAGAGACATTGCTAACTGGAGGACTTTGAATTGTCTCCAGTTAAATAGCAATAAATCCAAGATCGTACTGTTTAGGAAAGCACGGGAACTGTGGTCACTAGATTGGTGGCCCCTCCAATCTCGCTCATGCTCCCCTTCCTAAGCAGGTAGTGAAGAACTTAGGAATACAAGTTGACCAGGAGTTAACTATGAGAGAGCAGGTCAACACAAGATGTGGCATGTGTTTTGCCACGATGAAATTGCTAAAAAAGATTTTCCCTTGGCTGCCTTCTGCTTCCGGGAAAACACTAGTCCAGACGCTGATTATAAGTCACCTGGATTCTGCAATGCATTCTTGTCTACCGCTAAAACTTAGTTGATGGCCAAACTACAGGTGGTGCAAAATACTTCCACCAGAATAATATGCAATATGCCAGCCCAGTCACCCTCAGGTCCTTTCCTTAAAACTCTGCACTGGTTGTCAATAAAAAAACTGTGTTGCCTTACTCACAAGGCCTTGCATCAGACTCGGCCCATGCACTTGAAGCAAAAATTGATGATCTTTAGGCCCAGTAGGCAGCTAAGATCTTCCAATAAAGCTTTGGTAGAGATCTCCCGCATACGCACTGTTACATGTAGGGTTAGGGCTTTTTCTTACCTAGCTCCGTTTCATTGGAATCTCTCCCTCTGCATATCCGTTCCTGTTTTACCTTCAACAATTTTTAAAAACTGCTGAAATCTTTGTTGTTCTAGAATTTCTCTCCCTGGTCAATTACAGAGCAGTGCTGAGATATTACTACAGGGAAGAGTCGTGCGCAACATTAAGTATGTAGAACATATTAGCATGTAATGAGAGAGTAATACCCATCTGGGTGCAGAGAAAGTCTATTCCATGTTTTTTTTTAAAGAAATAGTATTAAGTACTTTTAGCATGCAGCTGCACATTCATGCCAAACCTAAAAATTACACCAAGGCCCCATTGGGAGGATAGTGCAGGTGTTGAAAAATGTGTGGCAACAAAGTCATGGTGTATACTTGCCATTTTAGTGCATTTTAATGTGTGCAACAAATCTGCAATATGTGGAAAGCCCATACCATGCCCTGTTACCACCAGAAAAAAGTCTGATAGTAAAGCCATGCATATAATCCCCAAAACTCTGGTAATATTGTTACCATACATTAGTCATCTTTATATTTCACAAAAAACACATCAGGAAGTGTTACAGTGTATTAACCTAAATACTACAGGAAAGCATTTTCATTTAATTTTGCACTTTGGGGGCTTGATTTACAAAGGTAAACGTACACTTTTGTATAAGTTTACAATTATTTGCTATTCACAAAGGTGTTTTACTAATAGTATCTTTACAACTGCAGAGTCTACGCCAGTGGCGGCCGGCAGCTTTAGGAGGGAGGGGGGCGGGCGGGACACACACACACAAGCTCATTCTTTCACACAGACATGCACGCACGCACGCACATCCATTAACAACACTCATACCATTCAAACATGCACGCACGCACCAAACATTCATTTTAAAAGATCGCACACACTCATTCTTTCGCACACACACGCACGCACGCACATCCATTAACAACACTCAAAACACTCAAACATGCACGCGCGCACCAAACATTCAATTTAAAACATCACACACACACACAAACTTACCTTCAGCCTCCAGGTCCCAGGAGGGTTGGGACTGCTGCCTTCCCTCAATGAGGGAAGGCAGCAGTCCCAGCCTCGTCACAGAGTGGGATGGGGTCAGTGAGACTGCTGACCCCACCCCACTCTGTGACGAAGTGTCACTGATTGACACTCGCCCTGGGCACTTCAGGGCTTAAACTGAAGCGCCCAGGGAGAGTGTCAATTGGTGACGCTTTCCTCATCACCCAGGGGAGGGCCTCGAGGCACCTTTGCTGAGCCAAGGAGGTCACGCCCATAGGAGCTGTGATCTCCTCAGCCCAGCAAAGTTCAGCTCAAGCAGCCAGGAGTGTGCGCAAATCTCGCATGTCTCACTCCTGGCTGCCTGAGCTGAAATGGAGAGTGTCTGCCAGGCTGACCTTTGTTCAGCCTGACAGACACTCGTCATGAGGGGCAAAAGGTGGGGGGGGGGCGTGGCCCCTCCACCCTAAAGGACGGGCAGCCACTGGTCTACGCACTAAAAAACAGATAGGGCAGTTCTATCTTTTGATGTTTTGAGACAACACAGTCGTAAAGATACTGCCAGTAAAACACCTTTGTGAATGGCAAACAATCTTTACACAAAAGTTTAAGTTCACCTTTGTGAATCAGGCCCTGTATGAGGGACAAATGTGTTTCTTGAAAGTCCTTTATTGGTTGAATGTAAATTGTAGCATTATGCCCACAGCTATGCAATGTACAAGTAAGAATACAAGAAAATGTACCTATCCAAAGAGATCAATGTCACTTTTGAAGGTTTCTTACAACCCAAAGGTGGTAATATGGTGAACATGTAAAAAAAATTCTACATGGAAAAGAACGTGGAAAAATTCTAAAAGAATACTCCAGATAGCAAAGAATGTTGGGTCGTTTTAATATATAATTTGCACACTTCGTTTAGCACTAAAAGTACGTGGGCAAATGTAGTATGATAATTCACTGAGAATGTTGAAAGTAGGTATTTGCCTCATTCCCAAAGGCCACGTGCCTACTACTTACCTCGGAACAACCACATTTCTTTGTCTAACCCTAAAGTCCTGAGTGTGAAAAATCAACCACCCTGTCATATTCTATTGCAGTAATAAGTTCCATCTCAGAGCAGAAAACTCCTTCCCAACCCGATACTCCGATGAGGGGGAATTTCCTACACACAATCTGGAGTTGCCCAAGTATTTTGGCATTTTGGATAAGGAGCTGCCAGATGTGAGGTGCTGTATCTGAAAAGTACACAGCATAATCATATGGTTTGTTACACACATTTTTATATCCTTTATGCATTCTATAAAAAAACATTTTTTGCTATTTCTTTCCAGCTTTAGCAAACCCAATAGTACAATGTGAGACAACAATAGTGTCCTGCACATAAAATCCTGTTACCTGACAAAGATATGTCTCAACCAAAAATAGAGTTTCCATCATCAACATGTAATCCATTGAACTGATTGAGTGTCCCTCCATAACCTAAAACTGTTTGGGTGGCTGGGGACCTGTTCCAGGAAGTTTCTCACCATATTAGTAGTGTAGAGGGCTAGTCTTGCCTAGAACCTATCTCTCAAATCTATAAACAGGATCTGATTGACAGTCAAACAGCCACACATTCATGGGGAGAAGGTGAGAGCCATAGTAATACACCCAGATGTTTCAGCATAAAGAGATCTATTTGTATACTCGGTTTACAGGATTTTGTCATCAATGGCAGTGAGACCTTCTGCCCCATTCTCATAGAAAGGTTCTAAGTTGTGCATCAATGTTAGAGAAAAAGAAATGAGGTATGTGATATGGGTCATTTTGTAATGCATAGAGAAGTTATGGCAAAGAGAACATTTTTACCATTGTCATACTTTCCGTGATGGGTAGGAAAATGGGGGTCCAATGGTCAATATCCTGCTTGAGTGACTCCAACATTGGGACCATGTTCCCAATCCAACTGATTGAGATTTCCTTTGCTGCAAAAAGCTCTAGTATCTCAAACCGTATGTCTCCACATGCAGATCATGGACCCAGCTGTTATCTATGGGTAATCCATATATCGGAGATCGGAAGATTTAGACCAGTTAATTTGTAAACTGAAAGACTGTCCAAACTAATTCAGCAATGCCACTGCTTGTAGGATTAATAATCTAGGGTTACTAAGGAACAATAAAAAAATATCTGCATAAAATGATTCCATCTTCAAGTCCAGGTGCCCACTCAGAGCCATGAATTGTAGCATTAGAATAAAGCCACTCTCAGGGGTTCAGTGATCAAATAAAAGGGTTGACAATGGGAAGGGCTGAGAAAGGACTCCACTGTACCAAAACCTTGCAGAAGTCGTATGTAATGCAGAGAGACACAGCTCAGAAAGCATGGGTCAAAGTTCATGGCTGAGCCCCCACAAAGAGATTTTTTTTTACTGCTATTAAGTAAAGTGGTTTCTGTGAGGGGTAACTGACTTCTCCTTGGTGGCTTGGCAGAAGCAGCAGACATTTCCTCAGAGAGGAGAGCATGTGGTACACGTGCAGCAATACTAAAACAACAATAGTGTGAATAAAAAATAACTTAACATTTAAAAGCTGAACAAAGTGACACAAAAAGAAGAAAATCCAATGTGAGGGTCGTGAGTTATTTTAAAAACTAAAAAAAACCATATGAAACAATGGGAAGTAAAAACAATAATTTATGTCTATAGGGTGTGGTCGAATGGGACGTAGGAACCATCTGCAACATGGTTAACAGAGCACAGATGAGCAAAAGTTGATGGTTCATCCAGTTTTGAAACTGTACCTTGTGCCTTAAAATATTAGAAGGCCAAAACATCTTATGTTGTTACGACTCGGTCGTCCCATTTCCAGGGGGCGCTGTAAGGGGACTGTCAGAAGCCTGGGAATCACCTTGAACACCTATCTAGAGTCCCTTGCTGACTCCTGTTTGTTTCTCTTTTCTCCATGGTACACTTGTGTAGGACTACATTTGCTTCTTGGGACTGCAAATCCCATAATGCACAGCTTGGTAGTCAGGAAAACCCGGATTCTGTTTCCCATTGTTTTCAGTGGGAGAAGTCCAGTTGCTCCTTTTCACTGGATCCTCTCCTCCAGGACTTGCAAGTGTCCGAAACCACACACACCTGAAACCTCTCCTGTGCAGCCCAGCTTGGAACTGCTTATAAGCAGCCATTTCCTCAAGCTCCCCGTCGTGCATCGGACTTCAATTCCTTTGTGTTACAGACCCCTTGTCGGATGGTGTTCCAGTTTTGTTCCTGTTCTGTTCCAGCCTGATCCTGTTTCCTGTTTCTCTGCCCTGCTCCTGATTGTTCCAGCCAGAGTCTGCTCCCTACTTCTTAGCCTTGTACCTGTTTGTTTCTTCCAAAGCCTGCTCCCTGTTTCTCTGCCCTGCTCCTGCCTTGTTTCAGCCTGAACCTTCTCTCTGTTTCCCAGTCCTGTTTACTGCTCATTTCCTACTCCCTGTATTCCAGTCCTGTCCTTGCCTGTTCCAGCCAGAGCCTGTTCTCAGTTTCCCAGTCCTGTCTCTGTCTGTCCCAGCCAGAAGTTTGCGCCCTGTTTTCAAGTCCTAGTCCCGCCTTTGCTTCAGCTTGAGCCTGTTCCTAGTTCTTGCCTCTGCCTCTTTGTTTGTTCCCTTCTGTTTCTGTTTCTTCTTGGTTCTTTGTGTCTGGTAAGTGTTCTATCAGTCTTCACCAGTGTATACGTGTCCTCCTGTGTACTGGGGTTGGCTCCTGGTTTCCAGGAGGCAATTCCAGCCCCCATCCTTGTCCAGTGTTATACGTTGTATTTCGTGCCTGACAGTGTGCTATTGCTGTTTTCTCAGGAATCGCCACTGTGTTTCCAGCTGGACCCACAAGAGCGTGTCCTGTGTATGTAAGTACTATCCTTGTTTGTGCTCTAGGGTCCAGAGACAGAATCACTTCTGCTGCCTCCTTTCTATGGGGCTGGCAGGGTGACTATCTGTAAGAGCAAACTGCACAGAGGCATTGAGATTCCCTGTCACTGTGGGAGGTTCTGCGCCTTACTCTGTGTACAACCCCAGCGTGTTTGTCCACTGGTAATCCGTTTCCTGTTTGTTCACACAAGGGTTGCTCTGCTTTTACTTTCCTGTTTCCTGTGCCTATCCATAGCTGTCCTTTCCGTGTATGCCTTTAGCTGCTCTTCTGCCCCAGTACACTACCTCTGTAGGATATTCGGTGACCTCAAGGGGTGTCCCAACCAAAGTCCTGATCAGCCCTGCCCGAAACCGTGACATATGTAGGATAAGGCCGGCAGGTATAGAAAGACAGAGTTCCAAGAGGACTGTTTGTCTTTTTCTCATGAAAAATAGCTGCAAACGTCATAGGGAAAATATATGAGCAAAACAAGCCACAAAAATGTAGATGGTGAGGTGGTGTCATTTTGGGGATGTTGTCTTGGGCTTTCCCAGGTGAAAATCCTAAAGGTCCCAACTTTTACAAAAGGTTCTGCAACTTCTTTTCTGGTGGTTTCCAAATGTTTAGCAAGGGGTTATTAAATGTAAGTTTTAGGGGGGCTCTTAAGAAGTTCAGTTTAGGTCCACATTACATTGTCCTTTTACAATTGGTTCTTGGAATGCCTGTGTAGTAGCTTGGACTCTGTATCCGCAGGATCCTCTTTATTTCACAGATACAGGTGAGGATTTTCACAGGCAGATGGACAGCCCTGTTACAATTGGTTGATTAGTTTCCTCCCAGGCAAACACAACTACTTCTGTCAATAAGACCTTCTGCACGTTTCATCATCGGAACAAATGTGCCACAGGACAATAGTAACCTTTTGGAAAAGGACCTGGACCCCTTTGGTCTTGGAGGTCTAGAAACATAGCACTACTAGAACTAGAGAAACATTCTGTATGAGGAGAGGATTCAAGTGCAAAGGTGGTAGCATCACTTTCCTATACTTAGACTTCATGGCAAAAAGCAGATCATTCTCTAAATCTTCCTGGGTACCAGGACGTTTCACCTCAGAATCCATTAATTAAGGAAAAATAAAGGGATTAAGCATATATCTAATAGGTTAAGAGCCCTAAGCAGATCATACTAAAGTTCTTACATCCCATTCCCCAAAAGTTTTCAATAAAAAGACTCAGTTTCTATTTTAGTTGTATGCTTTCTGGTAAAAGCTCTCCTAGAGTCTCTTTGCAGAAAAGAATATGTCAGCTCCCTGATTTACTTGCCCTCATTTCTTTCTCTTCCTAAACCTACAGAGCCTGGTCCAGTTGCTCTTACAAAAGACAACAAAAGTATCTCCCTTCCTGTTCTATCCGTTCTTTATCTCATGCTATGAGCTGCTTCACCATTCTGAGGAAGGACTCCTTTCATTAAGAAACTAACTCTTAGATTCCTTTAGAACATATGTGACCTAGGTGTGTGTGTATGCATAAATTCCCCTTCGTCCCTGAATCTGTTGTTTAGCTATCCTTTGTAATAAGGCAGTTGGCTATTTTTGATCTAGGGGAGATGAGGTGTGAAAAGTGCCAATGTTGTGTGACCAGCTTGAGGACACCCAAAGCAATGTCAATAGCCTTTTGCGAAACACTGCTATTCATTTTCTGGCGGGGAATGTTAGACAATGTAAATCATTGGTAAATAGTACAAGTAATTAAAATGTAAAGGTTCCATTAATATTGTCATTCTGATTTACCTGTGCAATGCAGATATGAAATTTGAATAATTTTTCTACCATAAGTGCAGAATTTAGGATGTTTTAATTCATGCAACCCTTTCTAAAGTATGCCTTTCGGCCTATTGCAGAAAATAGATAAGGGAAGTCATCTTTTAGGTTCACAGGGGAAAATATTTTCCTTTCTTATAGGGGCCATTTCCCCTTGCAAATGAGAACCCCTCCCCATTTGACATTACACGGGTGGTACTTGTGCACCAGTGTGATCTCTATTACAGAATGGGCAATCTGCAACCCCTTCCAAAATTCCCCAGAGTACAGAAAGCAAATGCACACCCCTGCTGCGCCCCCAGGGCACTCAGTGTAATACAGTCTTTTTCAGAAATTCTCTGCAGATTCCTGTATATTTTTAAACACTTGTCACTGCATATATTGAGAATAAGGATCAGTATATGTGTCTTCTAATTGAGACAATTAATACAAAGAGTTAATGCTAACCTCTCATCCCAAATACTCTCCATCCAAATGTTTAGAATCGTGTATCTTTTGGAAATTTTGTATAGTCAGTGCTCAATTTTACAGTTAAAATGCTGGTGGCTAGCGGCATGTCTAGGAAGAAATAAAAAAAGTTATGAAAGTAAGTACCTGATGTACGGAATTTTCATTTGCAAAAAGTAATCTTATATTACACCCTGACTTTTTTGTGAATAGAAAAGAATTTTATGAACTGACCAATTTACTAATAGTTTGGTTCATTAAATTCCCATTCTTGCAGTCTGACCTACCTCAGTAATACTCATGAGGAATATCACAAATTGCAACTGGACACGATTGGATGCCCTCACGGGGGTGGTAGCCTGCTGGGGTCAGAAGACCCCCATGTCTCTGATTGCATTTAAATAAAGTACACTTTTTTTAATGCAGCTGTTTTCCTTAAAGGAGTCAGGGCTGCTTCAAAAAATGTTGTTATTTTTTTCAGTGTGTTCGAGAGTTGGCATTGGGCCCATGGACCACTGCCTACTCCCAAACAGAGATAGGGCCCTATTGTGAGTTTGACGGTCCAAGGACCAATGCACTCCTGGCGGTCTGACCGCTAGATTACAACCCTTGCGGTTGGACCACCAGGATCATGGATTCCTGCGGTGTGGCAGCGGTTGGGCTTATAACCAGCCATGGCGTCGCTGACCTCAGCGCCACCTAGCTGATTACAACCACACTTTCTGCCAGCCTTTTCATGGCTTCCCACCATGAAAAGGCTGGCAGAAAGCAAGTGCCAGGGGCCTCAGAGAGCTCCTGCACTGCCCATCCCGATGACAAGAGCAGTGCAGGAGCCCCCCTGCCCAACACCATCGGAATGAACACTGTCTGGACTGCAGATATTGCGCATTCCGACGGTGCTGGGAGGCCCCCTGTGCAACAGCATTGGCCTCGGCTCCATGTGGAGCCAATACCAATGCCGCTGCACAGCTTTTCACTGAGCTGACCGTCAGCCCAGAGGAAACCTTGTAATGGGTTTGGTGGGGAGACTGCCAGCTCCTCTGCGGTCTCCTCACCGCAAGTCTGGCGGTCGGCTTTTCTGACCACCAGACTCATAATTAGGACCTTAATCTTACATTCACAAATGCAAAGAGGGCCTAAGGGGACCACTTCCATTTTGCAAATGTGTTACCATCCTAATTCAGGACTCTGTAACTTTTCTATGTTTTGTGGCAGGATTTAGTTTTCAAATTATTTTTAAATAACATAATGGATTGCTGTTTGGAAGAATAGGTCCAAACAAGTCCCTTCCAAATAGTGATTAATTATGCCATTTTGCACATCGATTACCTCTTACTGAATGACAAAATGGGTTTAGTACAAAAAAAAAAAAAATTGCGATTACAAACCTTGGGAGTTTGCGAATCGTAGACTTTGTGACCGAAAAATGGCTTTGTGCATCAGCGCCTAGCTCCTAACTTGTGCAGGTTTTTAGTTGGGGGGATGGTGTGCAGGTTCATACGGCTACGTGAAGTATGGGTACATTATGAATATTTTAACTTTAACTGGAGTATGAAAAAGGCCATTTTTAATCTAATTTTGTTTGGTGACTCTCAACATGAGCTGAATGAAACTATTAGAACCATTGTACTATACTCCTGTCACCGACATATGATGTGGTTACCAACATATTCCATTTAACATGAAAATATGAAACACTGAAATAATACATTTATATATATAGATATTTGCTCGGAATGTAAATAGGCATGTTGCCCAGTGAGTGTGCCAATGCACCTGTGTGAAATAGTTAAGTTGATTCAAAGATTTTCAGAATTAAAACTTAAACCATTTTTTGGTTTTCACTATTTTGCAATTATTTGTGGTAGCCAAGGAAGACTCAGTTGTAAAAGATAAAGACATTTTCTTAGTAGTCTACTGAAACATAAATATTACACTGTAGGCTTCACCGCATACCTAGGTCATCTAGGTTCCCCTTACGAGTGGCCCAGTAACTTTCTGAATTATTGTGAGTTTTATGGCTATCCTCATTCCGTGTGTGATAAAAAAAGCATTCACTGGATACATTTCAGCAGGTCAAACCTGCTAATATTTATGTGGGGGCCTGGGCATCCAGTAAATAGTAGGGCAATCATATTTTATTGTGGTAAGCACCAAAACCTGCATAGTATCTACCATTAAAACTTGTAATAGGCAATAATTATTGCACACAATACATTTTGTACACCACTATGCCGTTTTGTTATCATATGCGATAATTATGACACCTAGAACGGGGCCACTAATAATAAGGGCATTAGCATACTTTGCAAGCAAAATACCCTTCATATAAGATCAAGATAATTCAGAAGAATGTACATGCCAAGGTCTAGTGATGCACTGATTATACGTGTGACCCACTGACAATAACTTTTGGATTATTTTTCCCTTATGATAGTTTGACTGAGAGGAGGGAAATGAAAAACAAGGGGTGGAAGAAAGGAAAAGTGAACAATGGAAAACAGTGAGGAGAATGCTGAGATGACAAACACCTACAAGAGTGAGATAAAACGGTAGGAAGCCTATGTCTGTGGATGGAAGAGACATGAGATGAGATAAAGACTGCACAGCCTTGGTAGTCAGCACATATGGAATTTGTATCACAGATCCTGGGCTTCTGAGCTAAACTGTGGAACCAGGCACTTGTTACAAATTAAGCATTGTAGTGATGTCTGATAGAATGTGAGTATGCTTATTTATTTTACATATAGCATAAACTTTGGTACTTGGGACTTATTTTATAGTTGAGTGATGATGGAAACTCCTACTGGTTTGGAATTCCAGGCTAAATTTCCCCACCATTACGTCTCGTCCCGGAAGAAAACTCCCCTGGTGAATTCCCCTCCAAATGTAATATTTGCTCCCTACATCTGTGGATTTTTTTCATTACCCTCCAACATTTAATCAGGTCCATAATATATTCATGTTGTATTTCTGGTTGTCAAAACAAATGTTTTCTTAAACCCTCCTTTAAAAAAAAAAAAAGTGTCTTGTATTGCACTTTGAGTAGAAATGGCCACTCTTGAAATCTCCCCTCGTCATCCTAATTCTTCGCTAGAGTATAATGAAGGGGCTGATCTCCTGAATGTGTTACTCCTATGCTTTTGTTGTTTGAGTGGGATAGAAACAGTTTATTTTTGGAGTGGGATAAGGACAACTTTTGAGGACTTCCTGGATGACACTTTACTTTGTGGACTAACTTGTGGTGTCCCTCAAAAGGTAGGTCACAGTTGATATTGCAGCAAAGAGAGTTGGACATTACCATGAACAACTGCAGCAGCAGCACCAGCAGAAGCAGCAGGCATTGGATCCACGGTTCAGTCCTTGCTGTGCCTGTGCAGCACCTCCTGTCTCTTGGTATACTGACATCTGCCGCTTGCGCATCTCCATGCGTTCTGATCCCATGGGCTGCAAGGAAGAATAGCAGGTATACTGTAATGAATTGTGGAATATGGGCAGAATAGTAGAGTAATATACACATTATGGGCTATCTAAAAAACATTGTAGCATTGTGCAATCAGAAGAAGAAGGTCAAATGCTTGATAAGCAAATTGCTTTGCAAAGGAATTAGTTATAGGATGCTAATGGTGTGGTGAAGTATAAATTGTATACTTCTGTGTGCTTAAGCCTGGTTACGAGTGGACAAAGTACCATGCTATTGCACATGAGGAAATACTGTGCGTTATTGCTAACATTAATCCTATCAGTAGTAATACAGGGGTGCGGTATTACTAGCGGGTTATAAATGAATCCCCTTTTGGACCCAACAATGGCACATAATGAATAAAACAGTGCTACAGCTATGGCTTCTCTTGTGAATCTGTAATTCCAAGCATTTGATTGGTGACAAGGTTGCTACATTTGACCTAGAGGATCAGTCCTTGGAACACAATGCAAGATCACTGCATATGGCAATATAACGTGAGTCATCATACAGTTTTGCGCATAAACATTCTCAACTAAGCTGTACTAAGGGGCCTCTCATATTGAGGAGCTTAGGGCCAGCTGTACAAAGGTTTTAGCTGTTGTAAACGGAGAACCAGACCATTTGCCACTGCTAAAAAGCATTTCCCCAAGTACCAAATCCTATTTTGCGATTTGGTAACCTAGTACCGAATCGCAAAATGGGTTAGCGATCTGCATTAGAAACGAGGGTGTTAAGGGGCATCGTAAGTGGCTCACAGTGGTTGTGTGAATGTTTTGCGACTGATATGTGTTTGCAAAACATTCACATTTTACTGACTCGTTAAAGGATGTGATAACCCATTCGCGAATGGGAATGAGTCTCAAGGGACCCCTTCTCCTTTGTGACTGTGGGTGCAAATTTTTTTTAAGATAAAATGAAAATAAATGTTTTCATTTTTGTTTATGAAATGCATCCCATTTTCCATTAAGGAAAACAGGATGCATTTCACAAAAAAACAGTTGCTCTATTTAAAAAGCAATCACAGACATGATGGTCTGTTGATCTCAGCATCCACTATCCCTGTGATTTTTGGCCATTTCCAATGGGTGTCAAATTGCGACCTATTTCATGAATATTGATGAGACAGGTCCATTTGCAACCCTCCCCAGACCTATTGCATGGGTAAAGTTGCATATAATAATACAAGGCACAAGTTGTATAGTAAATGTGGTAAAGTAAGGCTAACACCCGCATTGTGAGAAGATAAAAAAAAAAAAAGCAAAATTCTGCAAATGACCCTTTTACTTAACTTATTGTCTGCGTACTGTGTTCCATACGAATATTCCACACTATTATTAGCCTTAAGGGACAGGTATATGCATGGAAATCTAATATATTTGTAGGATTTTAAGAATAGGAAAATGATATATCACTAATGTATAAACGTAAGTCTATGCATCAGGCATTTACATGTTTTCCAGTGAATTGAGCAAAATGAGGAAAGCTCCACCGAGTGGAAGAAGACACCTGGAGAGACTGGAAAGCCAATTAAGTGTTGTCCCTTTTTAAGTGACGATATTGCACCTAGACTGGCGGTTATAATTAAAGAGTCTGACTTGGTGGTTCATTTTTCCGAGATTTACTCTACCCTCAGTCTGGGGCCTCAGGGGACTGTTTTCGCAGTCATAGAGGAACCATCACAAGACCATAGTAGTTTATCTTTCTCCCTGGAGAATGTTAACAGGGGTCTTATGGACAGCAAGGGCGTAATGCACCTGGCCCGGATGGCATTCCGACTGATCTTTTTAAGGCTAATATACCAGTCTGGGGCCCAATTCTGATCGGGGAGTTTGGGGCTTTTTGCTTTTCTGGCATTCTGGACACTTGGTCAGATTCTATGACAGTTCACTACTTAATGTTCTGGTGAAAGTCACAAATAGAGTATTATTGAGTAGATTAGAAGAGTGGGCAGAAAACAATGATATTCATTCTCACTTGCAGTATGGCTTTCTGGGGATGATTGAATTGCTAATAGGAAAATTGATTTTGCCATTTTTTTGGCATTTGTTGACTTATTTAGTGCATTTGACTGTGACTTACAAGACAATCTATTGGAAACCCTGTTCTAGCTTGGGGTGGACCCTTTGATAATATCTTTCCTTAGAGAGATGTATTTGGGGAGTACAGCAAGGGGACGCTATGGGCCCAAGGGTGAATGCACTAGAGGGTTTGGCACAGGGAAAGAGGTCAGACAGGTTGTGTCTTTGTGTAATTTTTGTTTACTCTGTACATTAACAGCTTGGGTTCTGTTCTGACAACAAATTGCAGGGACCTCCCTCAGAGTGAGCATTGACCCATTCCTGCCATGCTCTATGCCAATGATGACATGCTCATGTCTCGCACCCCTTTGGGCCTACAGTGGTCACTTACTTGTTTTGTTAATCACATGCAAAACGCGCGTCTAAACATGAATCTGGGGAAAACATTTATAATGAAATGTATGAGGAAAGTCACGAAGTGCAGTTGCTTCGAAGTTAGTGATGTTAAATTAAGATTTCTATGTTACTTTTTTAATTGAGTTTTTCTCATTACTGTAACAAGAGTTGACAATAGAAATTCACGGAGCAGTCACTACATAGGGTGAGAAAATCAACAAAGTAAAATGCTAATCTAAAATCCAACTATAGACCATATCTTTTTTAAAGCAAATGCTAGTTGATGACTAACAAGGGAAGAAAGAAGAACTCAATCAAGAAGGAAGAAAAGGAAAAGGCAAAGGCACCTTGCACTCGCAGCGAGGAAGAAAAATAGTAGTGGTTAATACCCACATGAGAAGACATAAGATAAGATGACCTTCTGTCCACATCTTCTTTTAATAAAAGCCAACATATCCATCAATAGGGGTCAAAGACTGGGAAACCTCAAGAGAATGGGGCCAGGGAACAGAGTAGAGCTGTCTGTATGAAATATGAAGCAGGCGATGTTCACCATAGATACCTTACATGAATAGTTGATCTCAGCGCTTCAATCATTAAGAAAAGAGCCCCAAACCTCATCAAATATCTACAGTTTGTCATTTAGCTTATAATTAAGGTGTTCAAAGCATGCCACATCATACATGTTATACAACCAGGTCTGTAGAGCAGGTATTTGAGTTTACTTCTAAAGATGCTTAATCACCAGTTCAGCAACCCCTAGAGCAGTAGAGAGCCATCGACAAACAGGCTAGTTTACTGAAGGGAGGTCAGAAGTATCTTGTAGGAGCACCAGCCAAGCTGTCAAAGGTCTATCTACCGCAAGGGTCCTTCTCGTATGATCCCAGACCTGTGACCAGAAGGACTTCAGCTGGTCACATTCCCATGGTATATCAACTATATCACACTCTGGTAAGCCACATCTGCAACAGCATGAACGCATATTAAGGTGGACATTATGCATTCTTACCGGGTACCAGTACCAATGGTGCGGGATCTTAAAAAACTACACTTAAGTCGCACTTCCAGTAGTCCTTTATTATATTCCACCAGTGGAGTATCACAGTCATCATCCAAGAAC
This sequence comes from Pleurodeles waltl, assembly GCF_031143425.1. Classification (NCBI taxonomy): domain Eukaryota; kingdom Metazoa; phylum Chordata; class Amphibia; order Caudata; family Salamandridae; genus Pleurodeles; species Pleurodeles waltl. The sequence goes on from NC_090439.1 coordinate 636,921,019, forward strand.
TGTGTATTAAGACGAGTTTCCCACCAGACACGCAATGCTACAAATGTGGGAACAGTGAAACAGGGGTCTATCAATGTGGCATGCAATCCCGAATTAGTCCTGCTAAAGTTTTTCCAGGTATGGATATATTGATTAAAGGTAATTAATTTTGGGGAGGATAACCTGGACTCTACCCCATAGGGATAGGTTCTGAGCAGACCAACCTTTAAAACCATGATCCATATGATCCACAATGGGTTGCACATTGATTTGCACCATGTATTCTGGGTCCGATTGATATATACCCCAAGATATTTCAAACGGGGCTGAAGCCACTTATAGAGGCCCTTGTGGTGGAGGGTGATAAAGACAGGGCCTCACATTCTGACCAATTTATTTTATAGCCCAAAACTGGGAAAAAGAATCCAATTGAGAAATCAAAGTGGCAGCAGAGGCTGAAGGATTTGATAGTGTCAAAGAATGTAATCCGCATAGTAGAAGGCCTTGACCTCATCTGCTGATGTGAGAATAGCCTTAATGTCCTCATTAGATCGAATTGCAATCACTAGAGGCTCTACAGTCAACAAAAACAACAACAGGTGTAGAGGGAAGTCCTGCTTAGTGCCCCGTTGGATTTCAAAATGCGGGGAGGAGAAACATCTACAAGTAACTGATGCAGTGCGTTCACAATATATGTCCCCAGCTAATGTGAGAAAGTTGTGGCCTATTCTCATCCTCACCATGATCCAAGGCCCAAGCCAGCGGTGCGGGACAGGACGGTGCTTCGTGACCCTCACGAGTGGTGTCCACAGGCCACAGTGCAGGCAGGATGCCTGGTGATGACACAGGAGTCAATGGTGCTGGCGTCGGTGTACTGGCCCTGCGGTGCGGGATGGGACGGTGCTTCATGTACCTCACGAGCAGTGTCCACAGGCCATGGTGCAGGCAGTGGCGCCGGTGTCAGCAGGAGCGGCGGCTTCGGGGATGCCCAGGCTGCGGTGTGAGCAGGCGATGCCGGAATGCGGGTCCCACAGGTCGTGATGTGAGCAATGGCTCGGTGAAGTCATCCGAGGACGGCGTCGGTGATACCAGGGTCACGGTGCAAAGCGGGGCAATCCAACTCTGTGTGGCGTCGGCAGGTCACGTTGCAGGCCAGCGGCGTCATTGGTGGCGTCACAGTGGTTTCTCCTCTTGAACAGCACAAAACACACAGTTCCCAGTGCTGCAAGTCGAGGAAACTGAAATCTTTGGTGTCCCTGAGACTTCCAACAGGAGGCAAGCTATACTCCAAGCCCTTGGAGAATTTTCTCAAGCAGGACACACAGAAAGGTTCAACCTTTGCAATCTTTTCAGGCAGAAGCAGCAACTACAGGGCAGTAAAGCAAAGTAAAACAGCAAACGGACAGTACTCCTCCTTCAGCTCTTCATCTCTTCTCCTGGGCAGATGTTCCTCTTGATTCCAGAAAGATTCTAAAAGTCTGGGGTTTTTGGTCTTCTTCTTATACCCAGTTCTGCCTTTGAAGTTGGCAAACTTCAAAGCAAAGTCTCAAGTGTTTGCAAAATCCTTCCTTGTCCAGGCCAGGCCCCAGACGCACACCAGGGGGTCGGAGACTGCATTGTGTGAGGTCAGGCACAAATCTTTCAGGTGTGAACGACCACTCCTCCCTCCTCTCTAGCTTAGATGGCTCATAAGGATATGCAGGCTACACCCCACCCCCTTTTGTGTCACTGTCTATAGAGGTGCAAAACAGCCCAACTGTCAAACTGACCCAGACAGACAATCCACAAACATACAGAGTCCCAGAATGGTATAAGCAAGAAAATGCCTACTTTCTAAAAGTGGTATTTTCAAACAGACAATTTAAATACCAACTTCACTAAAAGATGTATTTTTAAAGTTCAGAGACCCTAAACTCCACATTTTCTATCTACTCTCAAAGGGATTCTGCGCTTTAAGGATATTTAAATGCAGCCCCCATGTTGACCTATGAGAGAGATAGGCCTTGCACAGTCAAAACCGAATTTGGCAGTATTTCACTGTTAGGACATACAAAACACACTAGTATATGTCCTACCTTAAACATACACTGCATCCTGCCCCTGGGGCTACTTATGGCCTAACTTAGGGGTGCCTTACATGTAGTAAAAGGGAAGGTTGAGGCCCGGCAAGTGGGTACACTTGCCAAGTTGAATTGGCAATTTAAAACTGCACACACAGACACTGTAGTGGCAGGTCTGAGCCATGTTTACAGGGCTACTAATGTGGGTGGCACAATGAGTGCTGCAGGCCCACTAGTAGCATATGATTTACAGGCCCTGGGCACCTAGAGTGCACTTTACTAGGGACTTGCCAGTAATTCAAATATGCTAATCATGGATAAACCAATCAACAGCACACTTTCTATAGGGAGCACTTGCACTTTAGCACTGATTAGCAGTGGTAAAGTGCACAGAGACAATAAACCAGCAAAAACAGACCTGAAAAAATAGGAGGAAGAAGGCAAAAAGTTTGGGGATAACCCTGCAAAAAGGGCCATTTCCAACAGTAACCCTGATCAACACAATCAAAAGCCTTTCCGGCATCCAAACGAAAGAAGGTCCTTCTCTTCCTACTTGTTCCTCACCTGCCAAATAATATGTGAGAGAGTGCGTAAGTGATCGGTTGAGGAACGACCACAAACAAAACTCACATGAGACAAATGGATAAGAGTTGTGATAAATGTATTCAAGCGTGTCGCCAAAATCTTAACATCCAAATTTATCAAAGAATTTGGGTGATTGGTTTTGGGAGAACCGAAATTTGAGCTCTGAGAAACTCTGCAGGGAAGTGACCATCATCTAGGGCCTGTTGATAAACCAAGACTAAGAGGAGGAGAATCTGGGCTTGGTGACATTTAGCCTGAGGGCATGACAATAATTGCTGAGGTGATCTCTGCCGTGATTGTGCCTCTCAACTGCACAGTTTGTGTGGGCGTTAGCTTTGGTATTTTTAGGCAGTTAAAAAAGGAAGATTCAGCATCTGGGAACAAGGGCTTACCAGCTGGGTAAGGTGTTCATAATATTTCTGAAACCCAGCTACTACTGCTGTCAGGAGGGTGACAAGGCGAGCCTCTGAGTTTTGAATTGCAGGGATCATTCTAGAAGGGTCTTGTTGGCGGAATTGAAAAGCCAAAAGCCTACCCTCCTTCTCACCCCTTTCATAGTGTTTCTGTCATGTACAGAAGAGGCATTTCTCTGCCTCTGTAGTGCAGATTATGTTCAGTTGATATTTAGCCTGTAGAAGCTCCCAGAGAAGGGATGGATTTGAAGAAGAGGAATAGGCACTAGTCACAGATATGACCCATGTTTTCAGTTGCCATCTGGACTCTGATAGTCATTGTTTGATCAGTGCTGAGTCCTTCATCAGCATGCCGCGAAGGGCAGCCTTCCCTGCTTCCTGACAAGCGCTGTGCTTAGGTCACCGAGCCATTATTATTCTCTAAATATTGTTCTACGTATTCTGTGAGTAAGCGTTTTACCTGTGGATCTCTTTAAAGGGGAGGTATTGATGTGACAAGGTCCTCGTGGGGGTGTATGCAAGCCCAAGTCTAAATGTAGCTCTATAAGGTCATGATCAGAGACCCCACAGGGGATTATATTCACATCTTCTAAATGTTGGGTCACTAAGGGAGTACAAAGAAAGTAAACATTGCGGGTTTGAATGTTATGGGGGCGTGAGGTGAATGTATAGTCTATAGCTTGCACATTCAGGAGTCTCTAAGGGTTATAGAAAGCCTGGTCCTGCATTAGGTCACGTAATGCATACATTTCTCCGTCATGCTATACTTCCGGTCTGCCTGCTCTGCCCAAAAAAAGGATCAAGTGCTACATTCCAGTCTCCTCCAATGATGACTTTAGAGGTATCAAATGATGTCAATATCCTGCTGAGTTGAGAGAGAAACCTAGACTTAGAAGTCTGTGGGGCCTTCACAGAGCCCACAATAAGAGTCGTCTCCTGTATTAAGAGCTTAGAAACCACATAGCTACAGTCGGTATCTGACCAAGTTTGGAAACTTTGATACGAGAGGTGTTTATGAAGAGGTATAGCAATTCACCGTTTCCTAATTTAACCACCCATCTCAATCCGACCATGTGATGTAGATGAGATGCAAACGTGAAGAACTCAACCCACCCAATCTCTCCTCAACTTGTCACTCTCCACCAAGGTTAGGTGGGCTTCTTCAAGGAGGACGGAATTGGGTTTATGTTGACCCAGAAAGGTGATAATTTAATTCTTTTGATGAAATGTGTCAAACCATGTACATTGAGGGTATGTACCTCCAAGGGTCGCTGAAATGGGAGGTGCGACATGAGACTGATGAGTGTTATTTAGTTATGCTCATAGTCCTGAGGGGTAAAATCAGTTGGTAGACAGTGTGGTTTCCCAAATGAGGTACATAAAATTGTTTGTGATAATGAAGGAGCTCCTGGGATATGGGGAAAGGACAGGTGTGTGTGGTGGGAGAGGTGGATGGAAAGGAGATACTACTAGAGACACTCAGTGGAAGTGCAAAAGTTGGTGCCGAGGACAAAAATAGATCTTGGAGCCGCAAAAGGACTCTGATAGACCTTGAACGATAACTTCTATGCGGTTTGCTAGAGAATGCACACATACAGAAGAGAGTGGGGCCGCCATACAATGAGAGGAACCCATTTGATCCATTAGACTGGAAACAATATGCTAAAATGGGAGGTAGTAAGGAGGAAGGACTGCCCTGGAAAAAAGGAATAGAAGTGAATTATAACAGGATGCAGGGGTTGCATTCATTTCATCACAACAGTACTTTCTCCATTACCCTCAGCCTCCTGCCCCAGAAAAGAACATCAACAACATAGAACTTGAAACAATTTACAATAAAGCTTTACTCTCACTTTCTCTTATTTGGGAATTCTGTTTGAAGCACATAGCTCTTGGGAACAGGCTGACAAATCCAGGATTTTTCACTTCATAAAAGCCACTCCAATGCTGTTAAACTTTGCTACTAAACTTAGCAAACGACCGTTGAATGAAATGTTAATTATTTATAAGCCCATGCACTTGTCAGAAGTTATGTATGGGATGGGAGTTTGGGGATGCAGCAATAGTAACATCCTCCAGCTGGTTGAGAATGCCTTCTTTAGGAATCTTCTTTCAGTCCCTAAGAGATGTTCTTCCTCCATATGTCATACTGATCGTGGGGCCCCATTTTTGAGGTGATACAATCAGAATTCAACCAGCCCTATCATGGCATAAGATTAAGACCTGTGGGATGCAATTCTAAATCGTAAGATTATCAACGATTGTCTCAAACTGTCCCTGTTTTTCAGATTCCATGGTTGAGATTTAAAAAACAGACTTGTCTGGAAATCGGACATGCAGAATACTTTGAGAAACCTGATATGCTAAACCTCATCAGTAGGAGATAATTTTAAAAGCAATGTCTATCTCTGCTTGAAGAACGCAGACTAAGCATGGAATTAGTGAAATCTAGTGTTGTTAAAAATCAAATGACAATTGTTATTGATAAGATGCAACCCTATCCTATTTCTGTACAGAATTGTCGTAATAGGTTTGTCTTGATGCAATTTAGATTTGATATTTTTCATCGATTGGTAACATTTCCTAAAACCAATGACTGGTTAATTGTTTTAACTAAATGTCCATGTGATTTCGAACCAAAGCACGTTGCTCATAATGTTTTTCTGAACATTTTACAAGGTTCCACAGAAACAATTTATATTGCCCATTTTACGTGATTACACATTTAGACAAGGTCGCCCTGCATTACTGTTCTTGCAACAGTTAACCAGGTTATTGATGTGCTGTATGATATCCAGATATTTGTGGTCTGTGATTCATCATAGAAAAAAACTGGATTCTGTGAATGCATCAGTTGTGCAGTGGCACATTTCTCTATCCTGAGCGATTCTGTTATGAAGGGCTACTGTCTACAGTGAGAGTATCTTTTTAATTGCTTGTTTTTAACTCATCTGTCTAATACCATTTTATTGTTATTTTATGAAATTCGAATAAAGCTAATATTGAATAAAACTGACTTCCACGAAGATTTTACAAAGGAGATAAACAGAATATTAGTTATTTTTCGGGGTCCTTGAACAGCATCTCCTCTTTTCCCATTGCTATTCTTTTATAATTTAGGACCACTATTATTTCCTGTTCAGCTGGTAGACTGAGTATTGGGAGTGGTACCAAATACATATATTGCTCACATTTTAGATGGCTTAATATGTATTTAGAGATGGAGGGTATCTTAAAAATCTAGACTTATGAAAAAAACAGACAGCATGTAGCAATCTGAAAAAAAAACAAATTGTAAATGAGCATTTATGTCCATAGAAGGATGTCACTGCATTTAATCTGCCACCATGTTGAATTGTTGGTAAAAGTAAGTTTACTCATTGGATGGAAAACTGGGCATTATAGTGAATGGAGAGCGGACAAGCTGAATGCAATGAACACCCACAGACATATAGGTTTATGAATATTCCTAAACATTTTACAAGTGGTTTGTGATCTGCAACTAATCAACAAAAACGTTTTGCTAGTTGTTTGTCATATAAAACTACTCCTATAAAAGGAGGGGGGGTGAGCATATCCAGGGTGGGAAAGACAAAGAAACACTCTTAAATTCTATTGAGGTGTAGGATAGTAGTACAGGAGACTTCTTGACAAGGAACATATTTTTGGTTTCGGGAAAAGAGTAATATGTAAGATGTTCACATGCACATTTTCCCTAGGAGCTTTGTTACACATTAAGTGGGCTGTCCTGGTCTGCTGTTTGGTATAACTTTAACTGGACCCACTGAACATCAATGGGGACAGTTTGGCCTATCAAAACAAATGTTCTGTTCCCATTCCATTACCAAACCTACTCCTGCACTGAGAATAGCAAATAAATAAAAGACCTACTGATGTTTCCACCTTAACAGACCCACCTTTCACTACAGGCAGCAGATCTGGCCTCACTTCCAAGAAGATAGCAAGGAGATAGCAGCATGTGACTGCACCCACCGGCAGGAGGGAACACTTGTGGGTGCCCCACAAAAAGTGCACCTCCCAAAAGCATTCATACTTCTGCACCTGTGTTTGTACCAGCATGGGAGCACACTCAAAAGGTCGCCTATTGCATGGGGCCATGCCTCAGTGCAAATGAGGAAAATGCCTCTTAGTCATCACGCTGGTCTACATTTTTGCAGCAACGTGATTCATATTACAGAAGTGATTACTTAAGCACCTGCAGCCCCTACTGCAACACCAAAGTACCCTGGAAGTGTCAAACAAAAGATTTAAAGGCCCACTGCATCCCAACACACTTGGTACAATGTGGCCCTGAGTGTGCTCCAGTGAATGAGCCTCCATGAGGGCAATCTCCATGAGTAATCTAGGAGTAATAGGGTAATGGAAATCTATGACTTGAATTGCATCTTCTTTTATATCCCCGGGATCTCTAGCAAGCAATAAGTAAATTGCTAGAAGTCCACCCAAATCTAAGCTGTAAATTAAAGATTCACAGATGTGTGACTTTAAAAAAATTAATTTGTGAACCTGGTTCAAAACGTCTAAAATACCTTGTGAAAAAGATAATCGTAATAAACATCACATAAATAGCAAAATAATTACTTTTATAAAAAGTTGTAAGTGATCCCAAAAGACAGATAACGATAATAACTAATTTGTAAACACTGTTTTCTATCTCACTGACCTTTCTATGTTCTGTGCACCCATAACCGGCAATTACATCACATGCCAAAAGCAATTGTTCAAAGCACTGAGCTATCTTACCAGCTAACGAATAAGTTGGAAAATGTCTGAGTACATTAAGTCCATTGTCATTACCTAAAAATGGTAATTTGTTGTACAAGAACCTACTTGGGAAAACAGGAAAAGAACTGTGAGACTGGATTCAAAATCTGACCAAACTAATGAACCTTTAAATACACATCATGTGTTTTCCTGTCTTCCTCTATTTCACTAGTCAACATGGCCAGTCAATGAGGTTTCTATTTGGTTACAACTGTGGATTTTTTTATTTGTGTTTTCATCAACACAGGCAATCACACACTTTATACCCTGAGCTCCAATCATGTATTTCTTGTTTAAATGTTAATTTCACTTTAAGCGCATATTGGATTTTTTGTGTTTATTTGTGTGTTTAATTTATTTGTGAGGTAGACCTTCCGTATTGTTTAGAAGCAACTTGTGAGTTTCTGAAACAAATTGATTTGAACACTGCCTCTGCGACAAATCTGTTACAAAATACTAGAACAAGTATTTTCAGTCCTCTCACCGGCCAATGAGATCTATCGTTTAACAGTTTCATATAATTTAGATGTAATAAAATTAAGCACATTGCATAGTCACGGATGGGTAAAACAAGAGAGCTCAGATCTTAAAAGCCGAGCATGCAGTCTGGTTGAAGCTTGTGTGAAGGTGTCTTTCACTTCAAACTAATAGAAGGTTCTATCAATTGGTTTCCACCGATGCACACGCTGGTAAAATTGCAGAAAGAAGGTTACAGCAGCCAGGGTGTGGTGCTACAATTGCCTGAGTTAAAAGAGTGTATCAAAACATCAAGCTATAAATGGCACGTCTTGCAAAGTTGTAGTTTGTGGCTGTGTACATTTATAGATGAATCACAAAGGCACAAGCACATGCATAGGTAATATACTCACACATGCATACATTATTCACATATAGTTTTTTTATGTCTTTCCTGCCAACAGTTTTTAGCTGTCTCATGCTGAAAGACCTCTTGTGAGACATGCCAAATAAATACAGTGGGCTTTGTGCCACCATAATGCTTACTATTGATTGATTGTCATGCCATTCTCAAGTTACTACTTGTAACTTTTCACACATAGGCAAAGATCTCTGCCACTGAGATTATCATGTGGTAAAGTACAAGTAAAAATAGAAATAATATTTTTGTGTTAAATATGAATGTTAATTCCATTTATGTAATCGGATTAAGAATGATATAAACAATTACAGCCTTATTCACTTAATTTTGAATTTAAAATGTAATAACTTTTTTAAACAAAATGCAGTTTGAGAATAGGCCCCAATCACTTCCATCGTGCTGGGGAGGGCTGGCTGCTGCTCTCACTCAGCTGTGGTTTGAAGCAAATGGTGCACTTTATATGACTGGAAATGAGAGATCTCATCTGCTGGAGCCCCATAAAACTGCTATCTGGGCTACCCCAGAAGACCAAATGGCTGAATCATTTGTTTCCGTTCTTAGTTTGGTGGAACATAAATGAAGCCTTGACAAGTCTTAAAGCCTGACACTTTCCTTATTCTTTTTGAATTCTGTTCAGACTTTTCTGAGTGAAAAATATGTGAACATTGAACCATGCTATTTTTAAAGATAGAAAATATTGAATTCAATATAAAGTTTTGAGAAACCTTTTTTTTTTTTGTTCGCTTTTTGGGCAGTACTTCGAAATATGTTTTCCTTTTTTTTTTTTAACAATGCGTTACATAGAAGCATTGGCAAACCCAATAGCGTGGCACTCGCATTATACATGCAAGAACTATTGGCTTTGACAATGCTGTTAAAATTCTTTACTGTAGTGGCCTTGCATACTAATACGTATAATACTGAAATTCTAAATGTGGTGAACACAGCCTCTCTCTTAACATATTGGGTATTAACAAACAATGGAACTTGCATTTTTCACTAAGATGCCACATAGTTGATGAATCCTGCACGTAACAAAACATTACAAAATGAAATAACACAGGGCCTGATCTAGATATTGGCAGTTGGGTTACCCTGTCAGAATGGTGATGGATATCCCATCCGCCATTAAATCTTATGGAATTTAGATTTCAACAGATGGGATATCTGTCAGTATTGTGAAGGAGTAACCCATCCATCAATATCTAAATCAGGCCTGTAGTATCTTCCACAAGAAAGAAGCAGCTGAAAGTGTAAGAAGGTGTGCAACTGCACCAACTATGACAGCTGGCATGGGTCATACGGATGGGGAATACAGTAGTCATTTCTGACAGTTATTTACTTATTAGCACAATAGTGCATTGTGTATAAAGAAATTACTAACAGCATTACGACTATGGTATGCCTTGCTACCTTTCTAAAAGCAGATTCTTTCCGTTATGCCATTCAAATGTTCAATAAAGAAGTGCATCCTGTTGTTTCATTGTCATATTATTTTACCAGGACTGTTATCGTCTGTTGTGGAGTTCAAGTTAAATAATATTGAGCTAGCATGTGCCCCACATGGGTTCATCAGTTGCCTCATCTTGGAGTCCCCTGTCTTGCCTTTATCTGCTTCAAAGTAGCAGTGCTGATGTGAGGCAGCAAGTGAAAAAACAACTAACTGGTGCAGTTTTGCGTTTGCGGAGAGTCCAAGGGGATGCACTACAAGGGAAGAGTAAATTCAGTGACATCGCCTGACTGGGTGAAATGTTCTGCAGTGCATGTTAAAGCACAGAGTGGTATTAATAACTGAGCTGAAGACTTCAACTACCACTTCACATGAGAATTTCACTGTTTATTTTAGGGTCCACAGATGAATCAGTGACGCTGGTCAGCAGATGACCATCGGGAATCATTCGTAACCTTGCTTACTTCTTGTAGGAGAGTCCGTGTTAGATTACCTCAAGTTTGTACAGCAAGTTAGTGCAATGGAATTCACCAGATTTTTCATTATTTAAATCTCGTCATTATTTAGAGGTCATATTGTTCATTACCAGTAAACCTAAAATATGATTGAGTGAAAAAGACTAAAGGCATTATGGGCCAGACGTAGGATGCATTGTAACACTCACAGTAACTATGATTCAGCATTTCCAACTGTTAGAATTATTTTTCTTATTTCCTAGACCCATTTTAGTAGTCGAAAAATGTTTTGTGAATGAAATCCTGTTCCAAAACATTTATTTTTGTATGGAAACCTCAACTGTAATCCATTTGCAAAAGGGGAAGATCCTTGGGATCTCTTCTCACTTGTGAATGTAATAACAGGTTTATTTAGGAAGAGGCAGTAGCGTGCAGGACCACTGTTTCCTCCTAAACAAACTTTATAAAAAAAAAAAAAGCTTTTCATTTGCTTTAACAAAAACAGGCTGCATTTAAAAAAAAGATTGCACTATTAAAAAAACAATCACAGACATGACCCCTGCAGACCACCATCCCTGTGATGGCCTCCAACCGTATGGAGTTGGAATGTGCTGCCCACTACCTCATTAATATGCACGAGGAAGAGCAGATTCAGACCACCACTGATTTTGAATGTTAAGAACAAACCTACTAGTACATTGGCCTATTGGTCAGTTCTTGAAATTCTTTACTAGTCGCAAATTGCAACCAATATTTTGCATCAGTAAACAGTACATATGGTCCCTATGTCAAGTTCTCAATGGTCTGGTTCTCAATGACCTGGGTAGGACTGCTTATTTGAACTTTGTGCACTATAAAATAAAGCACTACAACATAAGATGAAAACAATGTTAACATTAAAAGCGTGGTTAATATCATCCTTAACACAGACTAGATGGACAAGTGACTTACACTCCTATTGCTGACATCAGGTGTGGCCTGCACAACACGAGGTAAGTCCTACAGTCTCTTACTCTGCGTCCATGCATGATAAATTAACATTACATTTGATAGCAGTAACACTGGATATTTATTTAACTTATAAATTCCATAAATGGCTGTAGTAAGCATTATATAAAAAGAAGCATTATCCAAGCCAATAGGTCTTGCCTGTGACAACTACGGCTTTGATAATACTTTTTTTTTTTTAACCAGATGGACAGCACACCTACGCTTGCAGGCACAGCTGTCATCTTGGCATAACTTTTCTTAAAGCAAATGAATATTCATTTCAAGATGGGTCTGTGAGTATATGCATAGTGTTCATCTTGAAATGTTTTTTCTTATGCTTCAATAAAAGCTAATGTAAAAATGGTCACTGCACGGTATAAAGGAAAAACATTGAAAGTAAGCTGACATGCATGTGTGCACATGCATGGTCGCCATCGTAGAATGTATTTTAAAAGCATAAGAAACAGGGGTGTAGCTTGGTCATTAAGATTGAAGGGGTATAAGTTTCAGATTTCCCAACAATCATGCTGGCATATAATGCTAAATTACTTTATACGACAGGCAGGGCACATGAGAGGGACTTAATGGGAAGTGGAAACGTAGGAGTACTAAGTGAGCGATAACCAACATTTTGAGGACTTTGAAAACATAGATGAGAGAGTGTGTGTGTGTGTTTTTGTCAGTGTGTGTATGCAAAAATCCCAGGTGAAATCTGACAGACATCTCATCATAGCCGACTGAAACCACCTGTACCCAACTGTTCATCAGAAATTACATTTATAAGGGGGGTGTAACACCCAAATCGCCCCCGTGTGTTGGAAGTCACATGTGCAGGCATGCATTTGCATAAGCAGCTATCATGGAGTGATTTAAAAATATTTTTAAGATGGCCATATGTTATTAGAGCTGCCTATGGCTTAAGATTGCTAGTGGGCAAGCAGCCCCGTCATTAGATGGTTAGTGGGCAAGCAGCCCCTGGCGAGGGCTCATTTTTTAATAAAGAATGTGAGGGTGAGAAAGGAGTGGAGGAACAGTAAGAGACATAGGAAGGGAAAATAGTCCTATATACAGAGCAATGCAAGGTCGGATGTCATGAGTATTAGGATGCATAACATTCATTCAAAACACAGTAAGATCAAAATGCTTCCTGGGTGAGACAAACTCAACAAACACAAATAGGGTGTTAAAGTAATTGAATCATGAGCAGAGAAGCGAGATAGAAAGAATACTGTCAAATCATGAACCAGGGGCGTACACAAAGCCCACTCTATGTCTATATTGGGTATAATAGGTGTGTTTGTGAACTAAAGCTGTCTGTAGGGAGACCTAACATTTTTTTATTATTAACACATCGCCTACAGGTACTAGATAGTATGAAATGCAGGATCTAGATAAAGTGTGTTAAGCATAGAAAACCCAAAACTATGTATAAGACACATTTATAAATCTATGTTCCAGTTTAACCTCCAGTCAAAGCAGGATTGTCACAGAGGAGTGTTACCTTTCATGAACCAGAGTTTACAGTTAATGGAAACAAAGTTTTTCCATATGCTGTACTATGCAACGTTTAAAACTGGAGACATGTTAGATAAAGTTTTCTCCTTTAGTGTTGCTTCCGTATATTGATATTGGTCATGGTGATGGTAACATGTCACTGTATGGCATCAGTAGGGTTATGCCCTTACTTGCTTTGGGGTTATAGGGTGCAGGCTACCTCTTTGTCCTGTCTTTACCAACAATCTAGTGCTTTAAGTGGGATGAGAAAGGTGGGAGTCTAAAATTGGGGTGGACAAGGAAGGATAACTAGGATACCTTTACAAGGTTTAACTAAGGGTGTGACCCAGTGTATGCTAACTTAAGTCCTTTATTTGACAAATTAATAAAAAGGTACATGGTGAATATAGAGAGCTATTCCTGGGATGCACAGATCTTAGTGGCACAGCCCTCAGGCAGCAAAACCCTCAGGTTGCAGGTCGTCTAGGAAATCCCACGTTCTACATGTAGCTGTAAATAACATCCTCCTCTCAACACTGCAATGAATGATCACTTAAGCTGGTGTTTAATTTAAATTAGGAACACAGAGGCCACCCTCACTGACAGATTTCACTCCACCTGCCACTCAGAGCAACATCAGGATTACCTGCTGTACATCATGTATAAAGGAGAAGGCAGGGTTTGCCAACAATCCCAGGCTCCCATTTTGGCTGCAGTGATCCTTGTACTGCTTATTTCTGCCTCACACACTCCAATTCCTTTTTCTCACATCTTGTACTGCTTCTTGTGTTGTGGGCCCTAAGTCCACATGTGGTATAAAGGACAACACTGATACTAGTATTTTATGCAGAGAACAGGCCACAATCACATGCCCTTGGGCTCTTTTATTGACAGGCCCACATCACTTGTGACACCTGTGTTGGATGGGTGTGGGTTTGGTGTAAGTGTCAACCCTCAGGGAGTGGCTGGTAAACTAGTACGTGCTGAAGGGCATGTGTGTGTTGTGAGAAGGTAGCCTCTTTCTAGCCTTGTTACCCCCACTTTTGGCCTGTTTGTGAGTGTATGTCAGGGTGTTTGTCACTGTTTTCACTGTCTCACTGGGATCCTGATAGCCAGGCCCCAGTGCTCATAGTGAAAACACTATGTTTTCAGTATGGTTGTTATGTGTCACTGGGATCCTGCTGGTCAGGGCCCCAGTGCTCATAGGTTTGTGGCCTATATGTATGTGTCACTGGGACCCTGTCACACAGGGCCCCAGTGCTCATAGGTGTGCATGTACATGTTCCCTGTGTGGTGCCTAACTGTCTCACTGAGGCTCTGCTAACCAGAACCTCAGTGGTTATGCTCTCTCATTACTTTCAAATTGTCACTAACAGGCTAGTGACCAATTTTACCAATTTACATTGGCTTACTGGAACACCCTTATAATTCCCTAGTATATGGTACTGAGGTACCCAGGGTATTGGGGTTCCAGGAGATCCCTATGGGCTGCAGCATTTCTTTTGCCACCCATAGGGAGCTCTGACAATTCTTACACAGGCCTGCCACTGCAGCCTGAGTGAAATAACGTCCACGTTATTTCACAGCCATTTTACACTGCACTTAAGTAACTTATAAGTCACCTATATGTCTAACCTTTACCTGGTAAAGGTTAGGTGCAAAGTTACTTAGTGTGATGGGCACCCTGGCACTAGCCAAGGTGCCCCCACATTGTTCAGAGCCAATTCACTGAACTTTGTGAGTGCGGGGACACCATTACACGCGTGCACTACATATAGGTCACTACCTATATGTAGCTTCACCATGGTAACTCCGAATATGGCCATGTAACATGTCTATGATCATGGAATTGCCCCCTCTATGCCATCCTGGCATTGTTGGTACAATTCCATGATCCCAGTGGTCTGTAGCACAGACCCTGGTACTGCCAGACTGCCCTTCCTGGGGTTTCACTGCAGCTGCTGCTGCTGCCAACCCCTCAGACAGGCAGCTGCCCTCCTGGGGTCCAGCCAGGCCTGGCCCAGGATGGCAGAACAAAGAACTTCCTCTGAGAGAGGGTGTGACACCCTCTCCCTTTGGAAAATGGTGTGAAGGCAGGGGAGGAGTAGCCTCCCCCAGCCTCTGGAAATGCTTTGTTGGGCACAGATGTGCCCAATTCTGCATAAGCCAGTCTACACCGGTTCAGGGACCCCTTAGCCCCTGCTCTGGCGCGAAACTGGACAAAGGAAAGGGGAGTGACCACTCCCCTGACCTGCACCTCCCCTGGGAGGTGTCCAGAGCTCCTCCAGTGTGCTCCAGACCTCTGCCATCTTGGAAACAGAGGTGCTGCTGGCACACTGGACTGCTCTGAGTGGCCAGTGCCACCAGGTGACGTCAGAGACTCCTGCTGATAGGCTCCTTCAGGTGTTAGTAGCCTTTCCTCTCTCCTAGGTAGCCAAACCCTCTTTTCTGGCTATTTAGGGTCTCTGTCTCTGGGGAAACTTTAGATAACGAATGCATGAGCTCAGCCGAGTTCCTCTGCATCTCTCTCTTCACCTTCTGATAAGGAAACGACCGCTGACCGCGCTGGAAGCCTGCAAACCTGCAACATAGTAGCAAAGACGACTACTGCAACTCTGTAACGCTGATCCTGCCGCCTTCTCGACTGTTTTCCTGCTTGTGCATGCTGTGGGGGTAGCCTGCCTCCTCTCTGCACCAGAAGCTCCGAAGAAATCTCCTGTGGGTCGACGGAATCTTCCCCCTGCAACCGCAGGCACCAAAAAGCTGCATTTCCGGTCCCTTGGGTCTCCTCTCAGCACGACGAGCGAGGTCCCTCGAATCCAGCGACACTGTCCAAGTGACCCCCACAGTCCAGTGACTCTTCAGCCCAAGTTTGGTGGAGGTAAGTCCTTGCCTCACCTCGCTGGGCTGCATTGCTGGGAACCGCGACTTTGCAGCTGCTCCGGCCCCTGTGCACTTCCGGCGGAAATCCTTCGTGCACAGCCAAGCCTGGGTCCACGGCACTCTAACCTGCATTGCACGACTTTCTAAGTTGGTCTCCGGCGACGTGGGACTCCTTTGTGCAACTTCGGCGAGCACCGTTTCACGCATCCTCGTAGTGCCTGTTTCTGGCACTTCTCCGGGTGCTACCTGCTTCAGTGAGGGCTCTTTGTCTTGCTCGACGTCCCCTCTCTCTGCAGGTCCAATTTGCGACCTTCTGGTCCCTCCTGGGCCCCAGCAGCGTCCAAAAACGCCAAACGCACGATTTGCGTGTAGCAAGGCTTGTTGGCGTCCTTCCGGCGGGAAAACACTTCTGCACGACTCTCCAAGGCGAGTGGGATCCGTCCACCAAAGGGGAAGTCTCTAGCCCTTTTCGTTCCTGCAGAAACCTCAGCTTCTTCTGTCCAGTCGAAGCTTCTTTGCACCCGCAGCTGGCATTTCCTGGGCATCTGCCCATCTCCGACTTGCTTGTGACTTTTGGACTTGGTCCCCTTGTTCCACAGGTACCCGAGATTGGAAATCCACAGTTGTTGCATTGCTGGTTTGTGTCTTTCCTGCATTATTCCTCTAACACTACTCTTTTGTCCTTAGGGGAACTTTAGTGCACTTTGCACTCACTTTTCAGGGTCTTGGGGAGGGTTATTTTGCTAACTCTCACTATTTTCTAATAGTCCCAGCGACCCTCTACAAGGTCACATAGGTTTGGGGTCCATTCGTGGTTCGCATTCCACTTCTGGAGTATATGGTTTGTGTTGCCCCTATCCCTATGTTTCCCCATTGCATCCTATTGTAACTATACATTGTTTGCACTGTTTTCTAAGACTATACTGCATATTTTTGCTATTGTGTATATATATCTTGTGTATATTTCCTATCCTCTCACTGAGGGTACACTCTAAGATACTTTGGCATATTGTCATAAAAATAAAGTACCTTTATTTTTAGTATAACTGTGTATTGTGTTTTCTTATGATATTGTGCATATGACACTAAGTGGTACTGTAGTAGCTTCACACGTCTCCTAGTTCAGCCTAAGCTGCTCTGCTAAGCTACCATTATCTATCAGCCTAAGCTGCTAGACACCCTATACACTAATAAGGGATAACTGGGCCTGGTGCAAGGTGCAAGTACCCCTTGGTACTCACTACAAGCCAGTCCAGCCTCCTACATTGGTGGCAGCGGTGGGATAAGTGCTTGAGACTACTTACCACTCTTGTCATTGTACTTTTCATAAGAGAAAAATATACAAAACAAGGTCAGTGTATATACACATAGCCAAAAAGTTTTGCATTTCCTCTTTTCACTCTTTTCTAAGTGCTGAAAAGTACTTCTAAACTTTCAAAAAGTTCTTAAAAGTTTAAAAAGTTTTTTCTGTCTTTCCAAAAAGTTCTGAAAACTTTTTTCTCTTTTTCTATCACTTTAACTCTCTCAAAAAAATGTCTGGCACAGGAAAAAATGTTGAACTGTCCAAACTTGCATATGATCACCTTAGCTGGAAAGGAGCAAGGAGTCTCTGCATAGAGAGAGGTTTGAGTGTAGGGAAGAATCCTTCCTTAGAACTGTTAATTAATATGCTTAGAGTACAGGATAAGGCCATAAGTGCCCAATCTGTAGAAAAAGTAGCTAATGGTTCTCAATCTGATCCAGGGACTCCCCCAGGAAAAGGTTCAGGAAAGAAACTTCTCAGCCTGCCCATTACTAGACAGTCTAGCATAGTTGGTACAGAGGTTGAATCACACCATACTGATGGTGTGCTCTCACATTATGCTGGTAGCCAAGCTGTTAGGGTGCCCTCTGTAAGGGACAGGTCTCCTTCTGTTCATTCCCATCATACCTCTGTATCTAGAAATGTCCCTCCCACCCACCCTGATGACAGATTGTTAGAAAGGGAGCTCAATAGATTGAGAGTGGAACAAACCAGACTGAAGCTCAAGAAGCAACAGCTGGATTTGGATAGACAGTCTTTAGAAATAGAGAGGGAAAGACAGAAGTTGGATTTAGATACCCATGGTGGCAGCAGCAGTATTCCCCATAGTCATCCTGCAAAAGAGCATGATTCCAGGAATCTGCACAAGATAGTTCCCCCTTATAAGGAGGGGGATGACATTAACAAGTGGTTTGCTGCACTTGAGAGGGCCTGTGCTGTACAGGATGTCCCTCAAAAGCAGTGGGCTGCTATCCTATGGCTATCATTTAGTGGAAAAGGTAGGGATAGGCTCCTTACTGTAAAAGAAAATGATGCCAATAATTTCCAAGTTCTTAAGAATGCACTCCTGGATGGTTATGGCTTAACCACTGAACAGTACAGGATAAAGTTCAGAGAGACCAAAAAGGAGTCTTCACAAGACTGGGTTGATTTCATTGCCCAGGCAGTGAAGGCCTTGGAGGGCTGGTTACATGGAAGTAAAGTTACTGATTATGAAAGCCTGTATAACACAATCCTGAGAGAGCATATACTTAATAATTGTGTGTCTGATTTGTTGCACCAGTACCTGGTAGACTCTGATCTGACCTCTCCCCAAGAATTGGGAAAGAAGGCAGACAAATGGGTCAGAACAAGGGTGAACAGAAAAGTTCATACAGGGTGTGACAAAGATGGCAATAAGAAGAAAGATGGGGAAAAATCTCAAGATAAGCATGGGGATAAGGGTAAAACCAAAGATCCCACTTCAAATCTTAAACACTCTTCACAGGGTGGGGATAAAACAAATTCTTCCTCTTCTTCCCAACCTGCACACATTAAAAAGCCTTGGTGCTTTGTGTGTAAAAACAGAGGCCATAGGCCAGGGGATAAGTCCTGTCCAGGTAAACCCCCTGAGCCTACCACCACTAATACATCAAGCTCTAGTGCCCCTAGCAGTAGTGGTACTAGTGGTGGGACTGCTGGCAACAGTCAAGCAAAGGGTGTAGTTGGGTTCACTTATGGGTCCATAGTGGAAACTGATGTAATCAGTCCCAAGACAGTTTCTGTCACACCTAGTGGCATTGGCCTTGCCACACTGGCTGCTTGTCCCCTTACAATGGATAAGTACAGGCAGGCAGTTTCAATAAATGGTGTTGAGGCCTTGGCCTACAGGGACACAGGTGCCAGTTTCACTTTGGTGACTGACAACCTAGTGCACCCTGATCAACACATCATTGGACAACAGTATAAGATTATTGATGTCCATAACTCCACTAAGTTTCTTCCCTTAGCTATAATTCAGTTTAGTTGGGGTGGAGTTACTGGCCCTAAGCAGGTGGTGGTATCACCTAGCTTACCTGTAGACTGTCTCTTAGGTAATGACCTAGAGGCCTCAGGTTGGGCTGATGTAGAGTTTTATGCCCATGCAGCCATGCTGGGCATCCCTGAGGAATTGTTCCCTCTCATTTCAAGTGAAATGAAAAAGCAAAAGAGAGAAGGCCTGAAAACTCAGGATCCCTCTCCATCAACAGGTAAAAAGGGTATCACAGTATCCCCTAACCACCCTACCATTCAGGATACTATTCCTGTGGTGGGAGAAACCTCTCCTGGGGTGGCACCTGTTCCAAGGGAATCATCAGCTGGCATAGCTGGACTCCCTGAGGTAGAAGTACCTCTCTGTGGGATAACTAACATTGATGACAAAAAGAGCACCATTTTAGTTAACATGGAGCATCCCTCCAACCCTCCCAGAGAAACTTTAGTGCAGAAACCCTGTACTGCCTCACAACACTTAGGACAGCATCCCTGCCCTAGTGTGGAGCTCATAGGACAGCATCCCTGCCCTGCTCCAACTCAAGAGAAACAGCATCCCTGTTCTCTCTTCCAGCCAAATGGACAAAGTTTTTGTCCAGCTATGGCTTTACTGAGACAGCATCCCTGTCTGGCATTTCCATCATTACAAATAGGTTCAGTGGATAATTCCCACTGCTCTAAACTAAAACTTACTGATAGAAACTCTGAAAATACATCTTCACATTGTTGGTTAGCTAAAAAACTTCAAACAGGGTGGTTTACATCCCCACAGGGAAGTAACCATATAGTGGATGATAAAGGGAGTAACCAGTCTATTGCAGAGCTACTCTCTACTTATCACCACTTAGACAATAAAGTCTCAACTGGCCAAGGTTAGCCTTATTGTCCTTCGTTTGGGGGGGGGGGGTTGTGTGAGAAGGTAGCCTCTTTCTAGCCTTGTTACCCCCACTTTTGGCCTGTTTGTGAGTGTATGTCAGGGTGTTTGTCACTGTTTTCACTGTCTCACTGGGATCCTGATAGCCAGGCCCCAGTGCTCATAGTGAAAACACTATGTTTTCAGTATGGTTGTTATGTGTCACTGGGATCCTGCTGGTCAGGGCCCCAGTGCTCATAGGTTTGTGGCCTATATGTATGTGTCACTGGGACCCTGTCACACAGGGCCCCAGTGCTCATAGGTGTGCATGTACATGTTCCCTGTGTGGTGCCTAACTGTCTCACTGAGGCTCTGCTAACCAGAACCTCAGTGGTTATGCTCTCTCATTACTTTCAAATTGTCACTAACAGGCTAGTGACCAATTTTACCAATTTACATTGGCTTACTGGAACACCCTTATAATTCCCTAGTATATGGTACTGAGGTACCCAGGGTATTGGGGTTCCAGGAGATCCCTATGGGCTGCAGCATTTCTTTTGCCACCCATAGGGAGCTCTGACAATTCTTACACAGGCCTGCCACTGCAGCCTGAGTGAAATAACGTCCACGTTATTTCACAGCCATTTTACACTGCACTTAAGTAACTTATAAGTCACCTATATGTCTAACCTTTACCTGGTAAAGGTTAGGTGCAAAGTTACTTAGTGTGAGGGCACCCTGGCACTAGCCAAGGTGCCCCCACATTGTTCAGAGCCAATTCACTGAACTTTGTGAGTGCGGGGACACCATTACACGTGTGCACTACATATAGGTCACTACCTATATGTAGCTTCACCATGGTAACTCCGAATATGGCCATGTAACATGTCTATGATCATGGAATTGCCCCCTCTATGCCATCCTGGCATTGTTGGTACAATTCCATGATCCCAGTGGTCTGTAGCACAGACCCTGGTACTGCCAGACTGCCCTTCCTGGGGTTTCACTGCAGCTGCTGCTGCTGCCAACCCCTCAGACAGGCAGCTGCCCTCCTGGGGTCCAGCCAGGCCTGGCCCAGGATGGCAGAACAAAGAACTTCCTCTGAGAGAGGGTGTGACACCCTCTCCCTTTGGAAAATGGTGTGAAGGCAGGGGAGGAGTAGCCTCCCCCAGCCTCTGGAAATGCTTTGTTGGGCACAGATGTGCCCAATTCTGCATAAGCCAGTCTACACCGGTTCAGGGACCCCTTAGCCCCTGCTCTGGCGCGAAACTGGACAAAGGAAAGGGGAGTGACCACTCCCCTGACCTGCACCTCCCCTGGGAGGTGTCCAGAGCTCCTCCAGTGTGCTCCAGACCTCTGCCATCTTGGAAACAGAGGTGCTGCTGGCACACTGGACTGCTCTGAGTGGCCAGTGCCACCAGGTGACGTCAGAGACTCCTGCTGATAGGCTCCTTCAGGTGTTAGTAGCCTTTCCTCTCTCCTAGGTAGCCAAACCCTCTTTTCTGGCTATTTAGGGTCTCTGTCTCTGGGGAAACTTTAGATAACGAATGCATGAGCTCAGCCGAGTTCCTCTGCATCTCTCTCTTCACCTTCTGATAAGGAAACGACCGCTGACCGCGCTGGAAGCCTGCAAACCTGCAACATAGTAGCAAAGACGACTACTGCAACTCTGTAACGCTGATCCTGCCGCCTTCTCGACTGTTTTCCTGCTTGTGCATGCTGTGGGGGTAGCCTGCCTCCTCTCTGCACCAGAAGCTCCGAAGAAATCTCCTGTGGGTCGACGGAATCTTCCCCCTGCAACCGCAGGCACCAAAAAGCTGCATTTCCGGTCCCTTGGGTCTCCTCTCAGCACGACGAGCGAGGTCCCTCGAATCCAGCGACACTGTCCAAGTGACCCCCACAGTCCAGTGACTCTTCAGCCCAAGTTTGGTGGAGGTAAGTCCTTGCCTCACCTCGCTGGGCTGCATTGCTGGGAACCGCGACTTTGCAGCTGCTCCGGCCCCTGTGCACTTCCGGCGGAAATCCTTCGTGCACAGCCAAGCCTGGGTCCACGGCACTCTAACCTGCATTGCACGACTTTCTAAGTTGGTCTCCGGCGACGTGGGACTCCTTTGTGCAACTTCGGCGAGCACCGTTTCACGCATCCTCGTAGTGCCTGTTTCTGGCACTTCTCCGGGTGCTACCTGCTTCAGTGAGGGCTCTTTGTCTTGCTCGACGTCCCCTCTCTCTGCAGGTCCAATTTGCGACCTTCTGGTCCCTCCTGGGCCCCAGCAGCGTCCACAAACGCCAAACGCACAATTTGCGTGTAGCAAGGCTTGTTGGCGTCCTTCCGGCGGGAAAACACTTCTGCACGACTCTCCAAGGCGAGTGGGATCCGTCCACCAAAGGGGAAGTCTCTAGCCCTTTTCGTTCCTGCAGAAACCTCAGCTTCTTCTGTCCAGTCGAAGCTTCTTTGCACCCGCAGCTGGCATTTCCTGGGCATCTGCCCATCTCCGACTTGCTTGTGACTTTTGGACTTGGTCCCCTTGTTCCACAGGTACCCGAGATTGGAAATCCACAGTTGTTGCATTGCTGGTTTGTGTCTTTCCTGCATTATTCCTCTAACACTACTCTTTTGTCCTTAGGGGAACTTTAGTGCACTTTGCACTCACTTTTCAGGGTCTTGGGGAGGGTTATTTTGCTAACTCTCACTATTTTCTAATAGTCCCAGCGACCCTCTACAAGGTCACATAGGTTTGGGGTCCATTCGTGGTTCGCATTCCACTTCTGGAGTATATGGTTTGTGTTGCCCCTATCCCTATGTTTCCCCATTGCATCCTATTGTAACTATACATTGTTTGCACTGTTTTCTAAGACTATACTGCATATTTTTGCTATTGTGTATATATATCTTGTGTATATTTCCTATCCTCTCACTGAGGGTACACTCTAAGATACTTTGGCATATTGTCATAAAAATAAAGTACCTTTATTTTTAGTATAACTGTGTATTGTGTTTTCTTATGATATTGTGCATATGACACTAAGTGGTACTGTAGTAGCTTCACACGTCTCCTAGTTCAGCCTAAGCTGCTCTGCTAAGCTACCATTATCTATCAGCCTAAGCTGCTAGACACCCTATACACTAATAAGGGATAACTGGGCCTGGTGCAAGGTGCAAGTACCCCTTGGTACTCACTACAAGCCAGTCCAGCCTCCTACATGTGTCCAGCAGGACACTACATTCCTCCCAAACTTTATTAAAAATAAAAACAAGTACAACCTGTAAGAATAAAAGAAAAACACACTAGACACCGACTTAGTCTCACAGCCTCAAAAGGCAGTCCACCGTGCAGCAGTGGACAGGTGCAGCTGGGAGCACCCGGGCACCTCTGCATGCACCCATGGTTTAACCAGATACACTGGGCACAAACACGTTGTGGTTGGAGTCTGGATTTTTGGACAGCATGTCAGTTGGGTCAAAGTCCAGTCATGCAATGTTGATCAGTTTTGCGTGCTCTTGCGGTGATGCAGTTAGTGTCAACAGTTCAAACTTGGTGCATGAAGAGCACTGGTGGAGTCCACTGCAGAGGTTTCCCTTCAGCCATGAAGGTCAATCCCACAAAGACTGGGAAGACATCATCGATGTTTGAACTCCTTCCTCTGAGGCACCAGTGTCTCTAGGTAACTTGTCGGTGGAGGAGCTTCCAGACCATCTCTCGTGCAGGGATTCCCTTGAGGCCCTTTTGATGAGTTGCCACTGGGATGTGTGGACTGTGCAGGGCTGCATGTAGGCTATGTGGAGGGCACTGAAGGATCACTGACAGAAACCACGGCCGAGTCATTCATGCAACTGCAAGGGTGGCTGACACGTGGTTGGATGTGCTTGCGAACAGCACCCAGGTGCAGTTGGGGCTAGCATATAGTCTCTCGACAATTGGTCCTCCACAATGTCAGGAGTGTATCCTTGGTGTCTTGGTGGTTCACAGGTGTAAGGCTCCACTCTGTTGGTGTGGTGCTCCTTGGGTGGTTATGGTGATGCACATGGTAGTGTTGGTGTTGGTGCCATTTGACAACCTGTGTAACAGGTGACAATGACTTTCATGGAGTAAGGGTGACTGGAGGGACTTTGCAGCTATGTGGCTCATTCCACAGACAGTGCAATTATACTCCTTCTGCATGTGTGGTTGCTAGCAGAGATGTCATCTGCTTCAAGGAGCTGATGACGGGCAGCTGGACTGTTGCACTAGATTCCTCAGTGTGACGTGATTGTCACACACCTTTCTCTCCTCTCCTTTTCATTTTCCTTCACGGTGTGGCGTGGTGCCGTGCTCTCTTCTTATGACCATTTCTGGTCAGACTCACTTCTCCCTCCTTCTTTCAGTTCTTGCTTGCTGTGATGTGGCGCCCAGCCAAATTATGCATGTCTTTTTTGCACATGATGTAAAGCGGTATCAAGCCATGTGGGGTCAATTCTTTTTGCATGTACCTCTCGCAGGTCCTGTCCTATCTGAGGACTAGGTGTCTTCCCCTCTTCATGTTTCGGTGGTGGCAGCTTGCCACTCGGGATGTGAGATACTCCTCTTGCCTGTAAGGGACTACTGGTGACTCCGTCTTAAGGCAGTGTGGGGGAGGACACTCTGAACAGTCTCTGGACCCCTGCGGGGCAGTGCTAGTGCAGTTAGGGTGAATACAGTCTCCTTCCTACATTCAGGCCATGCTAGGCGTTTCCTCTGGATTCTCTTTGGTGCTCTGCTCCGTGAATGGCAGGTAACCTCCCTTCCGCCTCCTCTTCGCTTGAAGGCACAGAGCTTGCGCCTCGAGGCTGCGCCATCACAGCTCTTTGTCCTGCTTAGGGTTGTGCGTGCTTGGCAGGGATGGTCACTCCGTGTGACATTCTCATAAATGGGCCACCAGTGGCCATTCAGTGCTGGAGTGCCCGACTGATACTGACTCATTCGTGCAATTTTGCATTGTCTATGAGCCCTCTGGTCATTGTCTGTGCTCTGGTAATGCTGGGCTGACAGCCAATCCCTTCCAATCCCTGTTCTTGTCTTGGTATGCTGCTTATGTGGTGCTATCAACCACCAGAGGGGGCAGCAGCAGTATTGAGTCTCTGAGTGCTCATGGGCAACAAGGATGCTGTAGCAAACAGTCTTCACTCCTTTCCATGTGTTAGCACACAGTCCCCGGGGGGTGCGCGTTACAAAGCAGTTCTCACTGGGTCTTCTGTTAAGAATGCTGGTGTGATACCTTTAACCACCAGCAGGGGCAGCAGCAACTTTTTCTCTGTGTTGAAGGCTGATGGACACAGCCGGGCTAGCGATACAGGGGAAATGGGGACCCATCTACTCCAGACTGGTCCCTCTACTTACAGTGGAAGCAGAGTGGAGGCAGGGAGTTGCTCAGTTTTTGCAGGGGAACGTGGCTGCCATGCATGTTCATGTGTGTGCTCTAAACCTCCTGCCGGTTAACTGTTCTGCTGATTTTTACCGCTGCAGGCAATTAGTGTCTGTGCAGCAGGGCTTCTTTTGCAGTCTCTTTATTTTCACTCAGGGTGATGTCGCAGGCCAATGCAGGCTTCATATTCCGGCCGGACGGCTTGAAAGTTCATTTGCATACTTTTAACTCAGTCAGGGGCCTGCATCCAACAAGTCACACTATACGTGTGCGGTACCTATGCGAGCGCTAGGTGGCGCTGGAGCCACCACTCCTCTTAGGCTGAGGCAGTCTCTCTGCTGCGGGCTTTGTGGGGCACTTAAGATGTAGGTGGGGGGCTGCACAATGCAGAGGAGGCCCTGTGTAATCTCCCAGCTGGTGGCGCCGCAATTGACTGACGGCCGCTGGGTCATGCAGCGGGACGCCTTTCACCCTATGGCAGCACCTCCTTTGGTGCACCGCGCATGGTGCTTAGCAGGTAGGTGGCGGCCGCTTGTGCCCAATGCAATCTCACCTCCCTCTTGATGGTACTGAGAGACATCGAGTGGGCAAAGTGAGGATTTTTCTTGAATCAGCGGGTGCCAAAGTCCCCCAGCGCCACGTGACTTTTAGGTGCACTGCCCAGACATCAGGGCATGGGAAAAGGTCATCGGTGCAACTCCGCTGGCTCCAGCACAGGCCAAGCAGGTTCCTCAGCTGTCTGGTGCTTTCAGATATGGCGCCTTGTCACCGGCCCCGGCTGCTATTTTTGCAGCGTCAGTTTATCAGGTAGGGAGCATCTTCTGTCACAAGCCCTGCTACACTTTGAGGGAGTTTAGGGCATATTCTCTTATCGACACTGACTCCTCTTTCGCAGGCTGTCTGCCAATTCATGCAGTCTCTCTCTGCAGGCAGACAGGTGCAGAAGGCTGCTGGAGACAGTCTCTTCTCTCTCCCCTTTTTACAGTGAGGAAATGGTTTCTCCTCTTCTAGTGGTGATGTGCCTGCATCCCTAGGCAGCTGCAGCAGCGATGCACGGCGAGTAAGCACAGCATGTGGGGTCAGACTCCTCTTCACCATTGGTGTGTCATGGGCCTAGGCCCACGTGGTATCAAGGACGACACAAACACTAGTACTTTATGCAGTGAACTGGCCACGAGCACGTGCCCTCGGGCTCTTTTAATAGCAGGCCCAGCCTGTGTTAGATGTCTGTGGGGTGGGTGTAGAGGCCAGCCCTCGGGGAGTGGCTGGTGAACTGGTACATGCTGAAGGGCATGTGTGTGTCCTCAGGACACTACACTGCTCAGTCTCTCCCACCTTTTCTCTTAGGCTACATTTGCAATACCTCACACTATAATTTATCGCTTCTTCTTCTAATCACTCTCCCTCCTTTTTAGCTCTCTTTCTTTCACATCATTGTAGTCATATGTGGGACTGTTTTCAACCTTGTTGGCGGGCTGGAGATGTTTTTTGTATTTCCTTCACCTGCATTAATTAGTGTTTGAGAATTATACAAGAATTACAAAGGTGCCCTGTACCCAGGTGGAGAGGATCAGAGGAAACTCAACAGCAGGTGTCCTCCCTCCTCGGCAGTTGCCTTCCCCGGAGAGAACTGAGTGGCAGGTGAGTTTCCTTTGAGATCTGCCTCCAAGGGAAGAGTTATTAATTAGTTTAGTTACTGCCTCGATACACTGTGACAGTAGTTTCGCTTGTGTTGGATATTTCACTTTTCCTTATGCTGTCGGAGCTGTAAGGCAGGCCAGTGGTGTTAAAGCTGCTTCATTACATAAACAACCTGGTGTAAATGAATACCCAAGCTCAAGGTTTCTGCTTCCTTAAAACCACAAAACTAAAATATTCTGTGGTTTATAAAGCATATTATAAACAAAATCTTACCCATTTCTTTCTAACCCAGTCAAACAAATTTTACTTTGTGCTGTTTGACAGAGATGATTTCATTTAAGGAACAGTGTTTGTTTGCAACCAGGGTCGTAGGTATAAGTAGTACAGCAAGTGCAGAAGAACCAGAGGCCAAGATTGTGAGGGTAACCTGTGCTTCCCGGGTCTGGA
Organism: Pleurodeles waltl; assembly: GCF_031143425.1. Lineage (NCBI taxonomy): Eukaryota > Metazoa > Chordata > Amphibia > Caudata > Salamandridae > Pleurodeles > Pleurodeles waltl. The sequence continues at coordinate 636,948,623 of NC_090439.1, forward strand.
TGTTTTCTATATCAAACTGGCACTGGGGCATTTTCCTTATTTGATGTAGGCCCTATGGTAGTTAATTTCAAAAGGGGCAAACAAAATACCCTCTTAAACCAGGGACATATATTTTGTGGCGGTTGCCACTGAGTAAGGAATATGTTTCCATAGAAGCATTTTTTTGGTTTGCTTATAACGTGGTTGCTGTTTGACAAATCTTTATGAAACTTTCCAAAAACGGCTCAATTACCGCAGCTTATTCCTGGAAAGTGTTGGGGGGATCCTTCAAGCAAAGGCTGATAAAAAGGTGTTTTCCTATTAATTTTTCCATTGGGAATTTAGACATAACTACAGCCAAAACAGCCATTACGGTCTGGAAAGTGTGCTGTTTGTGATTTGGTGTAAGTTCAGTAGTTTTGTGATATTAAGGCTCAAAAACTTTGCATATTTCACACCACCGATGATCCGCCATGGATCTCCAGATACTGAAGGTCAACCGCGTGCTGTGATTAGCTAGCCACAACCTGAAGGAAAAGTTGTGGTTGGCACCTTAGGACTAAGGGTCTTAGCGCCTGAGTCCTAAAAAACATAACAAAAATAAGATATAAGGGGGCAGGGTTGGGGCACTCTAATCCCCTCAGTCTTGTGCGGTGGGGGGGTCCAGAGGACCCACCCTTCTGGTTTCAATTTGTTTTTAAAAGAGTTTTTTTTGGTGTTCCATGGATCTGCAGATCCACTAAGATGCCCCGCCCAACACACGGTGGGGGACCCAACCCTAGACCACACATGGCAATGAACATCTTACTTTACGTTAAAAAAACATTAAAATTCACTGAAAAAACAAAGGTTAAAGTGATGTTACAGTTAGGAATTGTAATATTGTCTTATTTTATAATATAAACCTTAGAAATTTACTGAAAAAAACAAGGGATAAAGGGACGTCATAGTAAGGTGAAAACGGCAGATAAAATTAACAAAACCTCTAAAATTAAACTGTTATTGTTATCTCAAGAAACTATAACTTGTGCCCTAAAGTGACTGCAACTTACACCCATGCCATGCCCGGTGTTGTCATCAATGATGCCATTTCAGATGTTGCAGTCATGTTATCAATGATGTAATAGAACATGTCATCAGTGATGCTATTTGTGAGGTCATAAGCAGTGCATGGTAAGGCCACAAGTTACTACTGTAGCCAAACTGGCGTCCCCAACATCATTTTTTTCTTTCAGGCCATGAGGGGAGCCCCCAGGCCCCTGCTGCCTGGCCGGCTCCTTGCTAGCACAAGAGCCACCATATTTATCATTTATTTAAAAAAAATACTGGGGGGCCCAGATGCCCTTACAGGACAGCCCACGGCATTTGACACATTGAGGGCTGTGGGGGAGCCCCAAAGCCCCCGCAGCCCTGCTTGCTTCCCTGCCTGCACCCATCCCTGGTGCCTGTGGAAGCCACATTGCTTCATCCCGTGGGAGTAGGTGTTATTTTGCTCCCACTGGGTGGGAGAAATTCTGTGTTTTCCTGCCTGCAACAGAGTGGGCATGGAGAAATGTATGTGCTCCTACCAGGGGGAAGCAGCTTTCTGCTCCTGCGGGGTGGCAGCACATTTGACTTCCCTGCCTGCACTCTCATGGGCAGGAAAACCAAGATGTTTTGGGTGATGCAGTCCCTGGGACAACCTCAGTGAGCCTGTGCGAAGACATGGGGGTCCCTGGGCCATATTATGGCTTGGAGAGGGTGGTGCGAGCATCTATCTTCCCTCAATTTGTAACTGGGCCAGGGGGATGCAGTCCCTGGGGCATCAAGGAGGCTCAGAAGGGGGGCCATGCACACCACTCCTCTCAATTTTATACTTGTCCCAGGGCATGGCGTCCCTGGGGCTTCAAGGAGGCTGAGAGTGAGGGGCTGCACATCCCTTCCCCTTTGATTACACATTGGCCCTGGAAGAAGGTGTCCCCGGGGCCTCAAGGAGGCTCAGGTGGGAGGGGGGCACACACCCCATCTCCCCTACAAAATATATTGTGTTGCCCCATCAGCAACGGGGTTTGTTTAAGGCATGGATCTACTTCAAATTTGGCATTTTTTTTTTTTTAAAGAAATCGTTTTTGGCCCTAGGGAGGGGTTCCTCGGCAACACTACACCAGGCCTCTGGTGGCAGGATATCCCTACTTCAAACCCTTATCTCTTTTTCACACTTATTTCCACGATAGGGGAATCAGTCCCAAGTGCTAAAAGACTGCCGCCACATCTTTGTTGATGTGGTGGGAGCCAATCAGATCGTTTCTCAAGATCTGTTGGTTCCGCGGTTCCTCTGCAGCGTGAAACATATGTATATTTTAACTTTTATTTCTGAAAAACTACTGAATTGATTTACCCCAAATCATAAAAAGCATGCTTTCTCGTCCAAAATATAGCTTTCTCCCAGATCTGGTCTAGTTCTGTTCAGCAGCTTCGGCTCTAGCTGTATCTAACCTTCCTCTGAAAAAATAAAGCTATGCTTTCTGGCCCCACCACCTGTTTCTCGACCCCTGCTTGATAGATCACCACAAGGATTTCCATAAAGGAGCTGAAGTGGATGAGACAGAGGTTTTAACTGGAACAATTACAGTTAAAGCTAGAACAGTCGCAAAATAATTTTTAATCAAGAATAACTAACAATCAATGATAATGCCTAAAAAAACTGGACCCACTCAAAAGTCTTTATAAAATGTTGAGTTTACAATTTTAGAAGAATGCGCTCAGGTGATCACACAGTGAATGAAAAATAACCAGTGTATTAGTGTGTGTGTGTGTAAAAGAAGTGGCAATAATGGAACATTTAACTGATACAGTAGTAGGTGTGTGGGTCAGTAACCTATAATAGTGTTATAACTATTCAGGCTCCCATATTGTTTTCTTATTTAAGAGTTTCTGCTCTTGCTCCATTGAAGTATTTATGTCCTGATGACAACTCATAATACTAAGGGTTGAATCACTGTCAATGATTCCGACAATTCGAACTGAATTGATTGAAATTCATTTTGTGACTGTTCCAGCTTTAACTGTAATTGTTCCACTCAGAACTTTTATTTCATATATATATATATATATATATATAAGATCAAAGGCCCATGGCACCCCGCTACCTCTTGCGTCTACAAAGAAAACGAAGAACTAATTTAAGGCATTGTGCCTATTAACCATAATCTTTTAAGCTTCATGTGTTCTTGCCTTTATTTTCCTATCTTATGTTGTTTCAATTTTTATATTTTGCATTACTCCATTTTGTTTATTATTACTGTGCTGCAAGACTTCTTTACTATTTTTAATAGCAGGTGTTTTCAACCTTAGTGGCGTATTAGGAATAGTTATTGTGTTTCATGTGCCAGGATGCCAAAGCTTTTTTCCAGAACTTGATCAGCGCAGTACATGTTTTAAGTATGCAACAAATCTACTCTGAGCCACAGCTGTAGGTGGCTTCCTCATTGGGATGAAAGATGGTATGGCCGAAACGCTTTATTGCACAGTACATCTCCAACAAGTGCGCCTCTTATGTAGAGCTTGGAAATACAGGCATCATTTGCATGTGTATTAAGTGAATGGTGCTTGCACAGACAGGGTTCTCCAACAGAGGGAACAGTGGCCACACTTAGAGCACCCTCGAGCGAATTAACAGATGCTCAGAGAAACAATCAGCACTGAAGGTATGTGGGACGGGGTAGTTGTTATATCGAAGTTCTCTATCCCTCCTACCCCGTCTCTCCCACCCCCCACCCCCCCCCCCCCCCTAGGCAGTGAGCCGCTGCAGCCAACATCTATGGCGGCCAGACAGGAACATTGCCTCGAATTAAAAAGACACATATGAACTCCATGGTCCAGGCGCAATGCGCATGTCTGGCAGCCACGTTTTAAAGGTCGTTAATATTCCATAATTAAAGGTGCACTGCGGAAACGGCTGTGTAATCTACTGTGACAGTAGAGTCAAGAGCACCAATGGGGAGGGAAAAGCGGAGCCGGGACCAAGGACTTTCCTCGTGCAGCTAGAGGCAAACACCTGATTTTTACATTCAATTCCATTAAAAGGACTCCTGCGATGGCCCATCACTAAATGCAACCCGACATTAAAGCTGTTATAATAATTAAGAACACTCCAAAAGGAATTATTGACTTCAGTAGTGGAATGCTACACCATAGCCAGTTTTAACAAGGGTGGAAGAGCTATGCTCCAGAGGAAGGGCAAACACACAACAGGAACAGAAGATCCAATAAAAAGCAGGGAAATTAGATTGACAAGAAAGTCATTTAATGTACGAAGTCTGTCAAAAATCTTGGCTTCGTCCTTGACAAATATCTGTCTGTGGCATATTATGATGTTACATCCACTTGCTTTTGATCCTTAAAGTGCTGCATAAGATCGTTAAATGTCTTCCCCTGGAATCGCATCAATCTATCACCCAAGCACTTATTACCATCCGCCTTGACTATGAAAATGCCCTATTGCTAGGCATACCCTCCAGATTGATAGTTCAGTTACAAAGGATTCAAAACTCTACAGCCACACTGATTCTCAATCTTTATTGTTATATCCATAAAACTCTTTTTCTTAAAGCACTGAATTGGCTTTCAGTGAGCAGGACAACTATTTTTAAAAATGTATATCTAGCACATAAATCTCTTGATGGCATGGGTCTGAAGTATTTCAGGGGTCCCATCTACCTTATGTCCCCAAAAGAACTCTTTGCTCAGCCATTGTTGGTCAAATGTTAGCCCCCTGCATCTTTCATTCATGTTGAGGGAACAAGATGCCCCCCACCTAAGACTGGAAAGTAATTTCTCACTCTTTAAGGACAAGTTTAAAAGTTGGTTGTTCTCCTCTGCAGTTTGAATCCTTTCCTCTGTCTTCAACTAGGTTTTACAGCATCAGGATGCTCTTTTTGTGGCGGCATGGCGCTTTATAAGCTTAATCAGCATGTCAGAATCACGAGCTAAGGTTTACTCTGTTGAATAATATATGTAATAGTCTTTGTGACAGCTGGAACTATCTGCAGCAAGACCACAAAAAGCAGTCATCAATGATATATTGTCCAAATGATCACTGCCACCAGTGTTTCACCATCGCTTGAACAAATCAACATCAGCTTCCAGCCAAGACATCATAAGAAGTGTGAAAGGTAGCTCTCATTAGCAGATGCCCTTCTGTCAATGGAGAGTCAGCTGCCTTTCCAGTGAGCATCGTGTCTCCCTCTCAGCCAACACTGTACTGTCTTTTCTCACTTATTAATTGTGTGACCCCAGGACACATGCAGCAGGAGTGTTGAAAGGTGTGCACTGAGATCAACCCACAAGTTTGATGACACCACAAATAATGCTCTGATTTTCATAGTTTGGATAAAGACAGGGCTTATTTGTGGGGTGCTTTAGACAAAGCACCACTATGTGTTTTGGTGCTCACTGTCTATTAAAACCTCATGTAGACTGTGACTGAGACTACTGTTTTGACACATTCAGTAGATACCAGCACAAACGGTCCCTATGAGCCATAACACCACCCCTTGATCACTCAGTGAGTGCATTTTAGAATTCTGTACCACTGCAGTACAGCACACAAACACTGGGGGATATACCCCTTTATATTTGCTCACCATGTATATTTACTGCTACACCTATGTGTAACTCCACACTTTTTGCTATTCAGCATTTCTGAATCTAAATGTACACCTATGTGTAGACTTACATGTCTCCAACCCGTCAAATCAGGGTGGAGACAGGGTGGAGGCTCCTACAACCAGATTCATACCCGCAAAGTTACTACTAGTAAGTTGGCACACATAGGGGAGATCACCACCGTGGCAGAGATCTCTTTATTGGAATGTTTGGAGAAATTATTAGTTTATTATTCTTTAAAACAGTGTTACAAATATTGCCATGTATATTCATTTTACAATTTTATTTTTAACCAATAGTTAATAAAATAAAATGTTACAGCATATTAATTCATCAAATTAAATATGTATTTAATATTGGATTTACATATATTACTTGAATTGAAATAATATTGTTTAAAGATATATTGACTCCCTTGTCTTAGCTCCTTGCCTTCGTTGTTTTCATTCAGAGTGTATTTCAGTACCTGTGAGTGGCCATGTGTGGTGCTGGACTTACTTTAAGGCTATACATTTACACTTTTTTTGACAACTTTGGGTATCTTGAGAAGTGTAGTTGGTGAATAGCAATGGTCTTATCCTTTTGTAGGTGCATGTTTGTATTAACATGTTCCTTCATAAACCTCTCCTTACATTTCTTTAAACCACTCCAATTTAGTAATAAGTATTCTCAATTTTCAGATGCTTCAAATTGCACTGCTCACATTTTTCACTAAAAATATACCTATGTGTGTGGAGGTCTGCTCACAGAAAAGATGGCAGAAGTGGGGATCCCAGCCTGTATGTTTGTGAATTACATTTTGTTGTAAGTGAGTAGTACTCTAGTACCATTGTACCTCCTACAAAATGACGTTTTTGAACGGGCCTCAAAGAGTACAAGGCTTTGTGCAGATGAACTATAACGCTTAAAATGACTTTTATAGAAGCAGTGCTATAGTGTTGACTTGAAGGTCGTGCCATCATCCCAAGGAATTTCCGCACATGTACTTATCATAACTTGAATGGAAAACCAAGTTATATAAAGTTTTTAAAATACAAATACCTTTCTTCTGACAAGCATTCTCTTTGTCAGTACGCAGTTTATTCCCAATAATCAGTCATTCTGCATTTCAGTTTTCTGTATCCAAATCCTGATGCAGAAACACTCAAGGCCCACAGTCGACCCGTCTGCTCACTTATAGTGTGTTTTGTTATAAACACAGGAATTGTTGGTAACATTGAAGATTAACTAGCGCTTCTATTGTGGCGTGTGTTTTATCTACAGCGATGCTGTTTTATTGATAACATGTTTATTTTTTTTAACGCATGCGCCATTTAAAGATATTACAGAACATCTGACGTCATTTGCCCGGAACACTGTTGGCTGCCCTAGGCCACGCTGCGTGTCCTTTTCACACTACATTTCATGTATTTTCCAAAGTATTTAGCCAAACTGACAGTGGTGATTTGTTTTCGTCTTCTAAGGGCAAGAGAACAGGGAAGAGGGAGCCTACATTTTCTTAAGCGAGAGCCAGAGCCCATATTGTTGTAGATAGAGCACCCATGAGTAGCGCAGAGGTGCCTTTGAAGACAGCAAGTTGGCTAGGAGCATATTTATGAGCCCCTTGTGTGAGAAAGTAGCCTCTTTCTAGCATGGTTGCCCCATATTTTGGCTGGTTTGTCAGTGTTTGTCAGTGTGTTTTTACTGTCTAACTGAGAATCCTGCTAGCCAAGACTCCACTGCTCATAATTTGATACTTATTTGTCAATGTGTTTTTACTGTCTCACTGGGATCCTGCTAGCCACGCACACTGGATCCCCCTTATAAATCCCTAGTATATGGTACCTAGGTACCCAGGGCATTGGGGTTCCAAGAGGTCCTTATGGGCTGCAGCATTTCTTTTGCCAACCATAAGGAGCTCATACAAACCTTTCACCAGGACTGCCACTGCAGCCTGAGTGAAATAGTGCACACTCTATTTCACAGCCATTTTTCGTGCACCAGGTAACTTATAAGTCACCTACATGTCTAACCTTCATTTACTGAAGGCTAGGTGGAAAGTTACAGTGTGTGAGGGCACCCTTGCACTAGCAAAAGTGCCCCTACGTTGTCTAGGGCCAATTTCCCGGACTTCGTGTGTGTGGGGACACCATTATAAGTGTGCACTACATATATGTCAATGCATATATGTAGCTTCACAATGGTAACTCCGAATATGGCCATGTGAGGTGGTGTCTAAGATCATGGAATTGACCCCCCAAACCAAATATGGTATTAGGGGCCAATCCTATGCACCCTGGGGGCTATACCATGGACTCCCAGTACTGCCAAACCAGCTCTCTGGGGTTTCCATTGCAGCCCCAGCTGCTGCCACCTCACATACAGGTTTCTGCCCTCCTGGGGATTGAGCAGCTCAATCCCAGGAAGGCAGAACAATGCATTTCCTTTAGGAGAAGGGTGTTACACCCCCTCCCATTGGAAATAGGTGTTATAGGCATGGGAGGGGTATCCTCCCAGAGCCTCTGGAAATGCTTTGAAGGGCGCAAACGGTGCCCTCCTTGCATAATCCAGTCTACACTGGTTCAGGGAAACCCAGTCCCCGCTCTGGCATGAAACTGGATGAAGGAAAGGGGAGTGACCACTACCCTGTCCATCAGCACCCCAGGGGTGGTGCCCAGAGCTCCTCCAGAGTGTCCCTGGCATTAGCCATCTTGGATTCCGAGGTGTGGGGACCCTCTGGAGACCTCTGAGTGGCCAGTGCCAGCAGGTGATGTCAGAGAACCCTCCTGACAGGTGCATACCTGGGGAGGTAGCCAATCCCCCTCTCAGGGCTATTTAGGGTCTCTCCTCTGGGTGTTTCCTCAGATTCGGTTTGTAAGATTCCTCTAGGACTCCTCTGCATTCTCTGCTTCTGACCGTCGGATCAACTCACAGACTGCTCCAGGAACCGCTGTACCTGCAACAAAGTATCCAAGAAGACTCTTGTGACCTGCAACTTCAGCTGCAGCCTGCAATTGCAACAGTTTCCAAGGTGTGCACTCTCTGAGGACTGCCTGTCTTCATCCTGCACCAGAAGAACTGAATCTCCTGTGGAGTGAAAGAGTCACTTCCCTGCTTCAGGAGGCCTTTTGCGACGACAACCGGTCTCTCCTGTCGATGAGCTTGATCCCTGGAACACAGGTCATGGACTGAAGTGACCCAAACTGTCCAAAGGTCCTGCTGTCCAAATTTGGTGGAGGGAGGAGCTTGCCTCCCCGTGCTGCGACAGTACCCCTATGTACTGCGTCTTCTGCGGCTCCTTGGGCTTCTGTGCATTTCTTCCAAAGGTTCTTCTTGCACAGCGTAGCCCAGGTCCCCAGCACTCCATCCTGTGAGGCACAGCTCCCTGAGTTGTTCTCTGGCGGCGTGGGATCCTCCAGTGTAGTGCTGCAATGACCGCACTTTGCATCTCCTCTGTCCCCATGTTCTGGGACTCCCATGGGTGCTGCCTGGTTTTCTGAGGGCTCTCTGAAGTGCTGAGAGCCCCCTCTGCCTTCTCAGTCTGAGTTGAGACCCCCAGGTCCCTCCTGGGTCCAGGCAGCTCCTCTCTGATGCAAACCACGTACCTGCATGAACCAAGGCTTTTTGGCGGAATCCAGCGACGCTAACAGCCTGCATCCAACAACTCAACGTGGGACATCTCTTGCACCAAGCAGGAACCTGCAGCTATCTTCTTTGGTGCATTTCTGTACTTTTCTTCCAACCGGAAAATCCACTTTTGCACCCTCTTCCAGGTTGGCAGGGACTCCTGTTCTTCCTGGACTCATCTTCGAACTTCTGGACTAGGTCTCCTCTCTTTACTGGTCTTCAGGTCCAGGAATCCATCGGTTGTTGTTTGCTGTCTTGCTTGGTTCTTGCATAATTCTTCATCACAATTGTAGAGTGTCCTGAGGAAACTTGCTGTACTTTACTCCTGCTTTCCTGGGCTCTGGGGTGGGGTATTTTACTTACCTTTGGTGGTTTCCTACACTCCCAGCCCCCCTCTACACACTACACTTGCCTAGGGCAGAATTTGACATTCGCATTCCACTATTTTAGTATATGTTTGTGTTGCCCCAGGCCCATTGCAATCTATTGTATTTTCTACTGTTTGCACTATTCTATGACTGTTTACTTACCTGATTTTGGTTACTAGTGTATATATTGTGTATAATACTTACCTCCAGAAGGACTATTGCCTCTAAGATATTTTTGGCCGTGTGTCACTAAAATAAAGTGCCTTTATTTTTGGTAACACTGAGTATTGTCTTTTGTTGTGTATAAATACTGTATAACTATAGTGGTATTGCAGGAGCTTTGCATGTCTCCTAGTTCAGCCTTGGCTGCTCTGCTACAGCTACCCCTAGACAGCCTAAGCTGCTAGACACAGCCTACATTTCACTAATAAGGTATAACTGGACCTGTTATAAGGTGTAAGTACCTTAGGTACCCACTACAAACCAGGCCAGCATCCTACCCCGTGTGCCACTGTTGCATCACTTTTTGTGATGCAACGGCAGTGCAAACCTTAAACTCATATATATATATATGAGGCAACGCAAAGCCACTTACGTGGCTTTCAGTGGTCTCATAGATATGGAGTAAGGCAAGGCAGTGCAAATTGCTGCCTTGCCTTACTCTGCGCAAGGTAGGTGTTCCATGGGTGTTGCAGTGGGTCACGCAGCACTCATGGGTTTTGACACACTCCTAGATTTACAGGAGCTTGTAAACCTGGGGATGCGCCAAAACCTTAGGCCTTCCTAGGGGAGACGCAATGAGGAGAAATATCTTTATTTCTCCTTGTTTTCCTCTTTCTATGTGTGCTGCATTATGCACACATAGAAAGAAGAAAAGGCCTTCCACGGTTGTTTTTGTGCAGGAAGTTGCCCCTTGCGACACAAAAACAATCCTGCCTACAACACAGACACCCTTGCACCATGGTGCATGAGTCGTGTTTGGTGGTAGGCTGCCAAAACAGTGCCAACGCAGTGGGAAAAGACAGGAATGCGCCACATTGCTTAAATAAAGGGCATTCCCGTCCTTTCCTTTTGACACATCGCCCTGCACCAAAAGCCCATATACATGGGCCTTAGTTAGGAAAGCGAGCAGAAGTCAATATTACTATGAGTAACAAAGGCAACGCAGTTTAATTAAGCTTTGGAAATATGAGTCATGTAGTTGTAAGAAATCCCAGCAGCGCTCAGCTCACACAGTACCTCAGTTGACTAGGGTTGAGGAGTTTTGCTTTACTGACTTTCTGCAGTGGTACTTCATTAATGGCAGAAAACATCATCTTTGTCACACCACTAACCCTACAGCAAACTGATTAGGTTGGCATTGAGATATAAATACATCATCCAGATAGGTCCACAGTTCAAGTGCTAAGTTATCACTTAGTCTGGACCATTAGTCATGTGCTAGGTTATCCTTCAGGATGGCCCATTATTCATGTGCTAAGTTAAGTTTTCAGGCTGGACCATTGTTCATGTGTTATGCTATCCTTCACACTGGCCCATTAGTTATGTACTAAGCTATCTTTCAGGCTGGCCAATAATTCACGTGCTAAAAAACGCTTCAGTCTGAACCATTATTCATGTGCTAAGCTATCCTTCAGGCTGGTCCATTGTTCATGCGCTAAGCTATACTTCAGACTGGTCCATTATTAATGCCCGAGCTAATCTTCAAGCTGGTCCAATATTCAGGTGTTAAACTATCCTAAAAAAAGCAAATTATTCATGTACTAGCCTTTGCTAACTATTCCCATGTCCAATTGAATCCTGACATGTTTTTTTTAACTTCCCTGACGTTTGAGAGGGAACTTTTTGGTGACTAGTGGTTTGAATCACTGGACCTTCTTAATTAAACACTTAGGGGCATATGTACGACCCCCTTGTGCCACCATTGCTTCACTTTTTGTGAAGCAACAGTGGCTCAAACCTTGAATTCATATCTATGAGGCCATGCAAAGCCACTTTCCCTGGCTTTTCATGACCTCATTGATATGGAGTGAGCAAAGCAGTGCAAATCACTGAGTTGCCTTACTCTTCGCATGCGATGCATTCCATGGGCGTTGTGGTAGGTGTTCCTATGCAACACCAATGGGTTTTGATGCATCCCCAGATTTACAAGACCTTGTAAACCTAGGGATTGCCAAAACCTTAGGCCTCCCGAGGGGAGGTGACAAGAGGAGAAATATCTTTATTTCTCCATGTTTATTCCTTTCTATCTGTGCCACATTCTGCACATTCTTCCACCATGGTGCAAGAGTGCCTGCATTCATGCTAGGATGCCAATCGGTGCTAGTGCCGTGAGAACGGACAGGAATGTGCAGTATGCCATAGATATGGTGTATTACTGCCCCTTCCCTTTGACGCAGGTCAGCACAGCAAGCTGACTTGATGCACTGCCCTGCGCCAAACGCTCATAAATATGGGCCTCAGTGATCTATGACATCTCACGGTGACAAAAATCTGATATTTCACAAGAGTTAAAAAGTTAGAGTTTATTAAAGATTATTACATGTATGAATCAAATTTTAATGCCGCTTTTCATGCAATGGTATCTTCAGAATATAAACTTTTTTATGTTTTCCTAACAATCTCAGTAATGTTTCTCATTTACAACAACAAGGCTTTAACATCTTCAAAGAACTTCTTATTTGGCCAGTCCACCTCCCACACTCTTGAAATAATTTCCAAATCAGGAACTAATTGCTGGAGGGAATTATGACTTTTTCCTGAGCACGGGCCCACTCTTTTGATTATTTGTTATGCCCTACAAAAGTTTAATGTGTAAGAAATTGGGTTGTTGGTTGACCAGGGTGTGGGCCCTGGCCAAGGCGCAACCACTATTTTTGTCAGGGTAAGGCACAAGCAAACTCCAAATCAACCTGTGCTCAGCCCCCTGTAGCTTGGCACAGAGCAGTCAAGCTTAACTTAGAGGCAATGTGTAAAGTGTTTGTGCAATACTTCAGTAACACAGTGAAAACACACCACAAATGGAGCCCACAACAGAGTTTAGAAATAGAGGGTAATTTTTAATAAATGAAACAAGACCAGAATGGCAAAAAATCCAATCAATAGACCAGAGATATTGAATTTTAAAGAAAATAGGACCAAAAAGCGTAAAGCGCCAACTGTGAATATCTGGTTGCGCCGAACCAGAACAAAGTCACAAGTTGAGGCTGACTGCAATTGAGCTTGGGCTGGCTACAGCGACCCAGCTGGGCCAGCTGAACAAAAATACATTAAATCTTAGTTTGTGGAGCATTGCGTGGATCCACATCGAAGATGCATCGTGCTGCTGAGGCGATGTGTCATTTCCAAGAGTGGCAAGGCTGTGGTGTGAGGTTGTGTTCCATTGACATAGAGGATCTCATCACCGGGGTTTGCAATGCGAAGTCTGGTGTTGAGGATGCAACTCGCAGTCTGAGCGATGCGTCGGTCGCGAAGAGCTGCAAGACTTCAATGTGCAGCTTGGCATCATTGTCAAGGTTACTGTTGATGAGAGATAAGAGTGCCTGTGCCAGGTATTTGTCAAGCAGCAGTGGTTCAGAACGTGATGTGAGGTGTGGCGGTGATGTGAGTCTTTGCGACGGGTCCACAACACACAGTGGCAGCAATGCGTCAGTTCTGCTCGGGTTTGCGCCGGGCAGCGGAGGAGATTTGTGGGTTCTGCTGGATTTACCAGCTGGCAGAGCACCTCAAGCCCACTTGCAAGGGTCCTGGACTGGAGTGGCACCACTGGTAGGGCAGACTCACAGATGGCAAAATCTAGGTGCAGATGCAAGGTTGTTGGAAGCCTATTATGTCCCTGGGGCTTCCGATCAGGAGGCCAGCTAACTAGCCCTTGGAGTCACTTTGGGTTCTGGGTTCAAGAGGTGCAGGTCCAGTCCTTCTAATCCAGGCAAGAGAGCAGCAGATCAGCACAGCAAAGCAGGAGTCCAGTAGAGTGGCAGTCCTTCAGCAGCACAGCAGTCTTTCTTCCTGGCAGAGTATCCACAGGTCCAAAATTATACTGAGGTCCATCTTTTATACCCTGGTGTCCTGGTCCTGGAAGGTGGGAGACGCTTTTAGACAGTGGCCTTGAAGTGCAAGGAATTCCCTGCCTTCCCTATTCCCTGCCTTCCCTGGCTCCTAGCTGGCTGGAGTCACAATGCAGGGTCATTAGGCCTTTTGTGTGTGGACACAGCACAGCCTTTTTGGGTGTAAGTGAGGCTGTGCCCAACTAATCCCTTCCATCCTGCCAGTGATGGTCCATCTAGTCACACCTAAGGTCCCATTGTATGTGGCTATCTAGGAGAAATACACAGAGCCAAACTACTAACTACACCCAGTCATGTGACCAGGGACAGGCACCAAATGGCTAAGGCAAGAAAATTGCAACTTTCTAAAAGTGAAACAAGAACAGATGATGAACGGAATGCTGCACCATGTCAAACATTCACCCAAGTCACAGATCTGGGCCAAAATCCATTGTTTTTTTTTGCTTGCCATGCCATTCCAGTTTAGACCCAGCCATATGGAATGGTATGGCATGGCAAGCAAAATAACTATGGATTTAAGGCCAGATCTGTGACTGGGGGTGATTGTTTGACATTGTTCAGCATTCCGTCCTTCATCTGTTCTTTTTGCATTTCTCTCCCTAAATGGGAAGGGTAGGCCCAGATGTGTGTCTCCTGTGCTCGTTATGCCACCGATCCAGGGAGAACCTGCCCTGGCAGTTCAGGCTGGAATGTTCCAATGGGGAGCAGGGTCAAAACTGATTTGCATATGGCTGGGTCTTTATAATCTATCACTTGTGTTGAGCCCAATTTCAGAATATAAAGAAAAAATGTCAGAACTCAACTGTACTAACTTATTACAGTTGAGTTCTGATGTCACAATGCCGTCTGGCAGCAGCCAAAGCAAAAGGCAGGCCAGGGCAGAGCATAATTAAAGCAGCTGTTGAAAGAACAAAAACAAAACATTGCTTTTCTTTCTTCTGCTCTGTTTTTCAAGCTGTACATTGATAAAAAGCAGATATTTCTGGTAACGTTTATTTTTTTTGCACTCCTTGGGTATTTATAGAAAAGTTAGACTCTCTCTGCAGCTTTTTTTCTAAACTAACTTGTACTAATCTGCTTCTAATACCTTTTTGCAGCAAATAGCTAACAGCTTTTTATATGTCTAATTTTGCACCAGAGATCCCATTTTTATTCTTCATGCTTGCATACATAAGCTCTCTTTCATATGAAAAAGCTACCCACTACGAATTTAATTGGTTTGTGGGAAATGTAATGGTGTGGTTATGTATTATACTGAATAAAGTATCACATGCTGTACATGATATGGATATTGCAAGTCACCTCAAGGTTCAATAACCTTATAATGGAACTCAGTCTTCGGCCACTTTCCTCTATATGGTCATCAGCCGCGGCCCTCCCTTAACAGCAGAGGGGCCAGGCCCCCCCACCTTTTGCCCCTCATGAAGAGTGCCTGTCAGGCTGAGCAAAGGTCAGCCTGTCAGACACTCTTCATCTTCAGATCAGGCAGCCAGGAGCTGGACATGCGCGATTTGCGTAGGCTCTTGTCTGCCTGAGCTGAACCTTGCTGGGCTGAAGAGATCACAGCTTCTATGGGCGTAACCTCCTCAGCTCAGCAAAGGTGCCTTGAGGCACTTTCCCTCTGTGATGAGGGGAAGCCTCACCCATTGACTCCGACCTGGGCGCTTCAGGTTTAAGCTCTGAAGCGTGCAGGGCGAGTGTCAATCAGTGACACCTTGTCACAGAAGTGGGGTGGTGTGGGGTGGGGTCAGCAGTCTCACTAATCCCATCCCAATCTGTGACGAGGCTGGGACTGCTGCCTAAAGGCAGCAGTCCCAACCCTCCTGGGACCTCCGAGCTGAAAGTAAGTGTGTGTGTGTGTTTTTTTTAAATGAATGTTTGATGCGTTCGTGTATGTTCGAATGTTGATGAGTGTTGTGAATGGATGTGCGTGCGTGTGTGAATGAATGAGTGTGAGTGTACTTCTCGCCCGCCCCCCCCTCCTAAAATTACCGGCCGCTATTGATGGTCATGGTACTCCTCAGTGAATTGCAATATCTTTATCATGTACGGCAAGGGGTACTTTATCTCATGTATAACGGATATCCCCTGGATCTATGTCACCCATTTGTCCAGCAGTGGCCTCATGCTTGTGTGGGTGGATTGTCCTGGCCCTCATCTTATTACATGTGAAGAGAAGATCGGGCCTTTAGCTTGGAGGCACATTGGTAATATACAGGGAGCTCAGCATTGAGCTATGTCAGTCCCAGAGACATGAATGAAAGGACGTCCAATACAATCTTTCTTCCTATTGGATATTAAACAGGAAAAAACTAATCCCTGGGAAGTTGAAGAAACGTGTACTGCTTCCTAAAGAAGGCTTTTAAATTCTCTTTTAAAGATCGCATCCTTACGAAAAAACCCGACAGACACACATATCTTAATTGTGAGCAATTTTAGTTAAGAGGCAGATTAGGATTATTGTTCTTTAACACCTTGCTATTCTGCCGGGGAACCAATGAACGGGAAAGATAACTAAAGATAGCCTAAAGCTAGCCCTCATTGGCTTGCTCCCGGTTTGCTTAGAGCACTCACTGCTCGATTCCTGGCATGGCCGAGACCTGCTCCATTTCCTGCAGCAGCACTGTTGTGTGATGAATTGCAGACAAGTTACTGTGTGGGATCTTCTTTAGACGATCAGGGAATTTTCATGAAAAGGCTTTTCATTAAGTCAATTCAGCACCACAAACTGCAATTCTAACAGGCTGCACATCCTGTTATTAATTTAACTGCAATTTCCAGGCTGGTTACATGTGACTCTGGAGCCAGTCAAGGGGAATAACAGAGATAGATCTACAGCTGTTTTGCAGAAAACAAAAAAAAACTCAATTTGTAGGCATTATATGGGGAATGGGCTCACCAATGTTTAGTGAAGTACTTATCAGAGGCAAGTAAAAGATCAGAATGCAAGTATCATTTTATACTGGTTGTACAACACCAATGCCTCATGTGCACAAGACAAGAAATACATGGGTGTGTGAGAGCTTTACCATCACTGAGCCACATTTGGGCCCATGGTTGTCATGCTGCACAACTGTTTGTAATCAGTAACTGTGCCTATTGAGAAGAGCAGTGTTTGGTAGATGTGGAGGGGTATGCCGAGATGGCATCAGATCATTGAATGTTGCCATCCAAGTGTTATCTGAATGGAGAGAAAGAAAGTACATATCTGCTTCCTTAATAACTCTGTGCTCTCAGTGATGGAGCGGATGCAGCATAGGGTGATTCATTTATTTATCAACATTTTAATGCACAACAAATGCCAGTTGTCCAACTTCTAGGCTCAGCAATTCCGTTAACAAATCCGTTAAGTTGAACATTGGCACAGTAAACAATATACGCATTATAGTAACAGTCTGTCTGCTGAAGCTTTTCCACCCCCGTGCTGTGCTGCTTTTTGATGTTTGGGGACGTTGAGCTTAAGCCTTTATAACCTTTTTCATACAAAAGGTATCCTGGCCAAATGTACGTCTTTTTTCCCACATCTTGATGACACTAAAGGTACTCAGGGTTTGTGGATTGCAAAAAAATAACAACACTTTTTCTGTTTTTGAAAAATGGGAAAAATGTGCTGTGGAAAAAAAACAATGTTCTTTTTTCAAAAAATAGCATCAACAAAAGATTTGATGTGGTGAGACCACCATCATCCCAGCTTTCATAAAGAGTACACAAAAATTCATTTGCAACAGTTTTTGCATTTTTTTAAGTGGTAGCCAAGTTTTCCTTTTTTGTGGTTTCATCATGCTTACAGTTTGTGGTGGAAACACATGTGAAACCTGTGGTTGAACCTACAAAACTATACATTTCTGAAAAGTAGATAAACTCTGAAATCAGTATGGGGGAACTGATGTAAATCTCCTTTAGTTTCCCAAAGAAACTAAATAAAAAATGTAAATATGTAGAAAAAAATAGAATTTTTTTTCATCTGTAATATTCTGCTCTGATGGCTGATGTACAAAGCAGTATACTGTTACTTCTGTCAAACCTATGTCGTTACAGGGATGTATGATGTTTGCTGGTTGTCCAAAAGCACAGTATACAGAGCGAACAACTGAGCTGAAGTTCATAATTTTTTTTCTTGTTTACCAAACATTCAGCAATTTAGACAGTAACATCTAATGAATGAAAACATGGGTATGAAAAAACCTATGTATTTTTTAAATGTGCACAAGATACTGAGTTGAGAAACTGTGTCCTTTTGTACAACTTTGTTTTTGAAGTTACCCAAACTGTCATATGAAGCATTTTTGCAAAATGCGTTCGTTCTTGCACACTGGCTTACATTTGGAAGCAAAAAATGGAGAAAAAATCACTTGATAATAATAAATGTGCTATTATTGTTTGTTCTCACACTTCTCTCAATAAAAATGGTGTCCTGCTTTGTGTGAGGGGCATAGAACCAGTGACAGGAAAGTCCCAAAACACGACATGAAGACTTTACATTTTGTAAGGTAAAATGAAACAGTTTGGTGATGTGGATGGCTGTGGAATTTGGGGCCGGGCTTGCCACCGCCCATGGAAACCTACCAAACCCAGACATTTCTGAAAACTAGTTACCAAGCAAGGGAAGCCCAGGGTGGTGTCACTTGCATGGATCCCACTGCTTTTTTTACCCACAGTGTCCTGCAAACCTCAAACTTTGGCTCAAATAACACACTTTACTGACATTTCATGAGGGAACGTTCTGGAATCTTGGCAATCCGCAACATTCCTACTCTCCAGTTTTCCCACATTCCTCTCGATAAAAATGTTACCCCACTTCTGTGGCTGGGTCTAGTTCCTGTGACAGGAATTACTGTGACCATATGAAATCCATGTGACCTTCTCATGGTCCCTGGTTTTGTTGCTAACTTATTTTTACTTTCAGTCACTGTTCCGTAGGTGCGCTGCATGAAGTGCCCATAACAGTGATTGAAAATAAATGTATTTCAGGACATGATGGAGTCTCTTCCCTGGAGTTCTGAAATTATTTTCCAAAGAGAAAGTCATTCTTGTGCAAGCAGCAGAATGATTTTTCCTGGAAATGTGGAGGACAAGTCATCCAAATCCTCCGGGTGCAGAGATGTAAACATGACATTCTATGCATTAACCCCTACGGTGCCCTGTACGAGCTGGTCATGCCCTCGGCCACAGTAACTGTATGCTGAGGACGAGACCAGCTCGTCCTGCACCGGGCCCAAGGGGGGAGCACTGGCGTTCCCCCAAGGTCCTCCCCTTCCCCCGGGCAGGGATGGAAGGGGAATCGCTTCCCTTTTCCCACCTGCCCTCCCAGTGACGTTTGATGAGGTTAGCGCGTTATAGGCGCGCAGATGTCATCTGAGGCTGCCCCCAGCTTCCAGCGCAATCGGAAGAGAAATGCAAAGCATTTCTCTTCCGATCAGGGGCTGGGGGCAGCACAGAGACATGAAAGGAAAGGAAAGGCCTTTCCTTTCATGTCTCTTTGGGCATTTCTGCAGCCCAATCGTGAAGCAATCGGGCTGCAGAAATGCCAACTAGACACCAGGGATTTTTTGTGTTTACAAATAAGGGGAGCGACCCCTTGAGCAAGGGTCGCTCCCCAGGGGGTCAATTTATTATTAGGACTTTTCTGCTCCCCCCACGGGGGCAGATCAGCCTATTTTAATTAGGCCAGTATGCCCCCGGGGAGGCAGAAGCCACTAGACACCAGGGATTTTTTTGGTTGTTGTTTACATTTATAAGGGGAGTGACCCCTTAGGCAAGGGTCACACCTGGGGTGGGGAATTGTTTTTAGGCCATTTCTGCCCCCCTTCAGGGCAGATCGGCCTAGAAACCACTACACACCAGGGATTTTGTTTTGTGACAATTTCAAAAAGGGGAGCAACCCCTTAGGCAAAGGTCACTCCCCTCGGGGGGCAAATATATTTTAGGTCATTTCTGCCCCCATTGGGGGCAGATCAGCCTAATTTGTAAGGCCTATCTGACCCCAAGGGGGCCAGAAAGCCCATCAGAGGACAGGGAAGATTTTTGCAAAAAAGGAGGGTGGGGGCATGGCCATACCCCCACCCCAAATAAATGGAAACAAAGCCTACTGGATGCCAGGGAATTAAAAAATATAGTGGGGTGGTGGCTACCAACCAATATGGTCATGGTTATGCCTCCACCCCAACTGATGGGGGTAACAGTCTTTCAGCTCTCCCCCTGCACACTAAAACATCTTATCCCACTCGCAAGCAAGAGGACGTATTTTGGGTTTTGGTTTTACATTTATGCCATGAGAGCTTGTCTAACTCTCAAAATTGTCCCACTTTGAATGGTGAGGGCTGTACTTTTTGGACTTTGGGATGCTGCCATGCACAAAAATCTATGAGACCTAGACACATCTGAAAACTAAACATCTGGGTGAGTCCAGGGTGGTGTGCTTTACATGCACCGCTCACCATTTTCGTACCCACAATGCCCTGCAAACCTCCATCTTTGCATGAAATCACACATTTTCCCCACATTTTTGTGATGGAACCTTCCGGAATCTGGAGGAATCACCAAAATTCGTGCCCCCCAGCATTGTGGCATCTATACCGATAAAAATTCTGCTCCATTGGTCAGCCTAAGGACTTTTTTCTTTCAAACTGCCCTTTTGGACCCTCTTTTTTCCCCTCATTTTTGACATGTTTTTGGCTCTTTCCTGTCACAGGCACTTGGCCCACCTACACAAGTGAGGTATCATTTTTAGCGGGAGACTAAGGGGAACGTTGGGTGGTAGGAAATTTGTGCGGGCGCGGTAATCCCACACAAAAATGTGGGAAATGTGATTTTTTTTTTAGCTAAATTTGAGGTTTGCTGAGGATTCTGGGTAAGAAAACACTGGGGGATCCATGCAAGTCACACCTCCCTGGACTCCCTCGGGTGACCAGTTTTCAGAAATGTTTGGGTTTTGTAGGTTCCACTAGATGGCTGCTGGGCCCAGGACCAAAAACACATGTGCCCCCCCACCCCCCCTTCCCACATCCCCCCCAAAAAACAGGTAATTTCGTATTTGATATGTTTTCCTGTTGCGGGCACTAGGCCTACCCACACAAGTGAGGTACCATTTTTATCGGGAGACTTGGGGGAATGCAGGGTGGAAGGAAATTTGTGACTCCTCTTAGATTCCAGAACTTTCTATCACCGAAATGTGAGGAAAAAGTGTTTTTTTGGCCAACTTTTAGGGTTTGCAAAGGATTTTGGGTAACAGAACCTGGTGAGAAACCCATAAGTCACCCCATTCTGAATTCCCCTCGGTGTCTACTTTTAAAAAATGTATAGGTTTGGTAGGATTCCCAGGTCAGTTTTCTTTTTGGGAAAATGTGATGTGTCCACGTTGTGTTTTGGGGCATTTCCTGTCGCGGGCACTCTGCCTACCCACACAAGTGAGGTACCATTTTTATCGGACACTTGGGCGAATAGTGGGTGGAAGGAAATTTGTGGCTCCTCTCAGATTTCAGAACTTTCTATCACCGAAATGTAAGGAAAAAGTGTTTATTTTGCCAAATTTTGAGGTTTGTAAAAGATTCTGGGTAGCAGAACCTGGTGAGAGCCCCACAAGTTGCCCCACCCTGGATTCCCCTAGGTGTCTAGTTTTCAAACATGCACAGGTTTGGTAGGTTTCCCTAGGAGCCGGCTGAGCTAGAGGCTAAAATCCACAGCTAGGCACTTTCAATAAAACACGTCAGATTTCAATGTAAAAATGTAATGAATCCATGTTGCGTTTCCCTTTCGGGGGCACTAGGCCTACCCACACAAGTGAGGTACAATTTTTATCGGGAGACTTGGTGGAACACAGAATAGCAGAACAAGTGTTATTGCCCCTTGTCTTCCTCTACATTTTTTCCTTCCCAAATGTAAGGCAGTGTGTAAAAAAAGACGTCTTTTTGAGAAATGCCCTATAATTCACATGCTAGTATGGGGACTCCGGAATGCAGGTATGTGCAAATAACTACTGCTTCTGAACACCTTATCTTGTGCCCATTTTGGAAATACAAAGGTTTCCATGATACTTATTTTTCACTCTTTATACTGCAACTCCTTTATTGGCTCTGAGTACCTAGGGTTCTTGATGAAGCCCTATATATTCCCGCAACCAGGAGAGTCCAGCAGACGTAACAATATATTGCTTTTGAAAATTTGACATCGCAGGAAAAAGTTACAGAAAGTGGAGAGAAATGGCTGTTTTTTTTCATCTAAATTTCAATATTTTTTTATTTCAGCTGTTATTTTCTGTAGTAAAATCTTGAAAGATCTACACAAATTACCCCTTGCTGAATTCAGAACTTTGTCTACTTTTCAGCAATGTTTAGCTGTTTGGGATCCAGCATTGGTTTCACACCCATTTCAGTCACTAACTGGAGGAAGAAAGCACAAAAAATAGAAAAAAATGGGATAAGTCCCAGTAAAATGCCAAAATTGTGTTGAAAAATGTGGTTTTCTTCTTCAAGTCTGCCTGTTCTTGAAAGCTGGGGAGATGGTGATTTTAGCACCGCAAACCCTTTGTAGATGCCATTTTCATGGAAAAAAACACAAGTTTTCTTCTGCAGCCCTTTTTTCCATTTTATTGTTTTTTAAATCAAAATGTTCGCTGTATTTTGGCTAATTTCTTGGTCTCCTTCAGGGGAAGCCACAAACTCTGGGTACCTCTAGAATCCCTATGATGTTGGGAAAAAAGGAAACAAATTTCGTGTGGGTAGCTTCTGTGGACAAAATTTATGAGGGCCTAAGCGCGAACTGCCCCAAATAGCCAAAAAAAGGCCTGGTACCTGAGAGGGAAAAAGCCTGGCAGCGAAGGGGTTAAAGCAGTTAAAGGAGGGGAGCGCCTGAATAGAGAGGTAAACCTATCATAGTAGCAATCTGCTTAATGGAGAGAAGAACGTTCATACAGGACATAAATGGGGAGCGTGGATGGAGGATTAAAGCATGCAGACGGAGTAGAGAGGTGATTGAAATATATTCCTGATCAGCAGGTGGATCTTAATTATTCTTGCAGAAATTTGGAGGATCAGTAGGGTCATTCATTATAAAACTGTAGGGTGACACAGCATTGCAAGATATGCAGGAGGTCCAAGTAGAGTTATTATGTTTTCTGAAATAGCATCAATGAATAATTATGGTCTTGAGACAAGCAGTTATTTTAGCAAACTTTTGAAGGTTGTAAAGTCGCTCAATTACATGATTTCTTTAGGAAGATTGTTCCAGAGTTTTTTTCAGCCACTTTCTGGGTTTTGCCTCCGAATCGTGTTAGTCTTCAATTTGGGATGCTCAGTTTGAATTCAAAGGTGTAGTGTAGACAGTTGATGTTTGAAGAGATCTGATAGGCATCTATTGTGTTGATGACTTTCCTTCTAAGAGGACACCGAGTTGTATTTAGGTTCAGCTAATTATAACAACTGAATTCACAGCCCTCCTTATTTAATAAATATAACTAGCAGTAAATTACTGCTCCGTGAAGTATAGAGCTCTGTGGGTGGTAAAGAGCTTCCGTAATTGTGATATTGCAATCATCACTAAATTTTGCCAGAGATAATTGTTGAAACACTACATTCTTCGAGATTTCCACCACCCAAGCAGATACCAAAGGTGGGAAAATGCACTGCAAACAGGTAAAATGTATGGCCAGCCATAACATATGGAAGTTCAGAAGAGGGATTGCCTCCCTTGCAGCGCAAACTACGTTTCCAACAGAAACTGAGTATTTGGTGACTACACATGATCCACGTTTTACTTTTTGGCAGCTGGGAAAGTGCTCTTTAGGACTACTAGAAAGTTGTTCTTATTAAGGTGGTCATATTCACCATTTTGGGCGGTACTTTGTTCTGTAATGAGATAAACAAGAAGTAATGCAATTAGCTTTTGTAGTAATTTTAAGCAATCAAATTCTCCTTTAAAGAGAATATTGTGTGCGGTTGTAGCCATATAAATTGCCCCTGCTCCTCCAGATGTCTTTAGCAATTCTAACTAGAATATGTACTCCCTTTAGTCTTTGAGGAAGCAAGGACCTTGCTATATATTAGGCATGAGATAAAGGGTTTCCTTGCATAGCTTAAGCTACATCATCACTTTCTTCTAGGCTCACTATACAGTGGGACCTTGGCAACTTGAAGGCAAGGCAAGGATAAACAAAGTACAAAATCCTGGCTGGACCTTTAATCCCCTAATGAGAATTACTGCAGAAAACCCAGCCCCACAAGCCCGCATAACCGGGTGTCTATGCAGCAATGGCATACCTAGTCCCTCATTATGAGATGAACATTGTTGTGGGGCTGGAACTGCCGGGCTGGATTTATTGTTTCTGGCCAGAAAACCACCCCTGCCCTGTGGAATTACAAGTTGAACATGCTGAAATGGGGAATGATGACTATGCAGAGCCATTTTTCCCAGGCAATACCTCTCTTCCCAGTCATAATGATGGCCTTAATCAATGCTTCATTTGTAAGACAATAAGTGGCAGGGCCCTCGTCAGGTGGCTACCACAGCTCGCACTACATATTGCCCCTGCTCGTGCCGCCAACAACACTACCAACACAACTACTAACAGTCACGCTCCTACAAGAGTGACAGTTCAGACTGTTCCAGGCCCCAAAGCTAAGAGAATAGCTTGGGTGACAGGTATTAGTCAGTCGTCATGTGTTTTGAATTAAAAAACAACTGTTGTTGTGCTCATCTCTAAATCAAACAGCACCAAATAGCAGACAGACATGGGTGCTGGTGTTGACAATTATGTGCCAGTGCTGAGCACCAGAAACCACTGGCACAAATTAAGCACTGACCTTATTATGTTGAACAGACTCAGGTATACTACCAGTGTGAAGCCACTTTGCAAAGAGAGTGCCATGCTGCATATCATAAAGGTCTGCCACGTAAGGTGTGCACGTAGCTCCACTTCTTTCTGTGGTGGTTAGTGAAGTCCTCCTGCAGCACAAATCAGAGACCCTGTATATAACTATGTAGTCAAATTACGAAAAACTTTTTTTAGGCAAGACAGCCCTGTCCATCACAAGGAGAAATGAAACTAAAGAAATAAAACAGCAAACCTCATCGGCATGTAATAGGCTCCTAAAAAGTATCCGGGTGTAAAGTAGTGCCACTGGGCCGTTTCTGTAGTGCAGCCCAATCTGCAAACGCTAAATAATAGTAACGCAAGGATTTACTACAGCAAGTGTTTCACAGGTGAATAGGTAATAACTAGATACGATTCACTTTTTTTTTTCTTACATAAGATGAACTTTTAAGCCTATAAAAAATGACATTATTTTAGCGGCACGCGCTCTGGCATGGATCCCAGCGATGAGATTCGGCATCCGCCGCTAGTGAGCAGTGACGTGATTGTAGGTGGCGCGTTTTGAAATCAATGCGTCCTGGAGTCACGGGGCAGACGGCAGTGACACAGCCTCGTTAATAATCACGTTGTAGTTTGACACGGAGTGGTTTCTAACCGCCCTGCGCGCCTTGCTTCATAACCACTCGCACTGACTGGGGCTGCCGATATGACAGATAGCCGCTCAGCTTCAGAGGCCCATCGAGGATGGAAGGAAGGAAAATCTGATTTAAAGTCAAATTCTCAGTCTGCAATTCTGTGTGTTTTGATTTTGTGGGAAGATTTGAGCGTGAGCGTGCAGGATACTGATCTAGAACACTTAATTAGAACACCGATTATAATGTTACTGATGTAGATTGTGGATTTATTACCGAGAGGCCTCTCGCCCCTCTTGCATTACTGCCGGTCCTCACGCGTTATAGGTGAGGCTCCTTTGTATGGAGTCGAGCCACGTACAAATGTGCGCTTTGCCACAAAATTGCATGCAAAATGTGAAAGGTGAGCCCCCTGGCAACTAGATAAATTCAGAATTCAGCCCAAAATCAGGATGGACAAAAAATAAAATATATATCATTGCATGGTGGAGGGGATTTCTCAGTGGTTTGCAGAATGTATCTACTCTTTGCCCTTCTTCCAGAGTAAGAAAGTAAAATCCTGAATACCATTTGTCCTCACTTCACTACCTTGATCTGCTCCCTGCTGCATCCTGATCCACTTCCAGGGCCTGGAAAAACAACTTCTCCACAACTTGTGCTCAGAAGCATGCCTGAGACATCCACAAAGGAACCCTCACGCCTTCATCACTCTGTTACTCTCATACATATACTGGATATACTACAGTAGTAACACACAACATACACTTTGATGGGATTAGGTGACAAAACAGGGTATCAATCTGTTTGTGCATTGGCGAGACACTCAGCCAGTGCCAAATAACTAATTTTTACAGAGTGAGTAAAAAAAATTCTATATACATAATAGTGAAGGAACGCCTTTAAATAAGACCTTCTCTTTTTCTGCGTCAACTTCTCTTGTGCAGCGTACAGACCCTGTACCATGGCTGGGATGCTCCAGACTATGCCAAAAAGGGCTGTCCTAGGACTGGCACACAACAGGTTAAGGTTTTAAAGTTTAATTGATGTATACACTCGGAATCTCATGTTTAGGCTGTCTGCCACATATTTGGAGTACTATGTATAATATTTCTCTCTACAGCCTATATTCTAATGCTGCTTGCTGCCTCAGAAAGCCTTCTCCCACTATACACCTAAACCCAGCATCGAAAATTGACCCTCTTCTCCCTCCATGTCCTTCCAATCCTTTCTTTTCTTTCCTCAAAAGTGACCCTCTTCTAATCTTCCAACTTCTGCATACCTTCTATTTTTGAGAACAGCCTGTTCTCAGTCTTATGCCTGCCTGCCTAAATCCCCCTTCTTGTAATTCTGCAATTGGCTGATACATCATTTCATAGATCACAACCTCTCCTCTTTAAAACCCAATCCCTGTAATCTAACATCACCTTATCTCCGCCAGCCTGTCTAGCCCACACACCAATAACCTGAAACCACACAGCCCCATTAATGACCACGTCTATCTGGTATTAATAATTCACAAATTAAAAGGAGTAGATGCATGCAATTCTCTGGACAGCACATTACTAATCACAATAACTACTGGACTAACCACTAACCTGGGGTTACAGATTAGCATGCTACTCGTCCTAAAGTGCTTCAACTCCTCTTCAGGGGTAGTAAGCACTATATAAATCCAACTAGAATAAAAATGTGGGCCTTGAGGCCTGGACAGGTCACTCAGGGGAAAAACATAATAATGGGTGGATTACTTGAATTAAAACATGAGCCACTGGTAATTATTCTGGGGTACAATCCAGCCCATCAGTTTTTTGCTCGTAGTGCCACCTCAGACAGAAATGGGCCATATGCAAATTAGGCTTGGCCCTGCTCTAGTAGGAGCAATTCAGCCTGAACTGCAAAGCTGTGGATTACATTACAATCCAAAGTAATTACAACTGGCTGGGAATAATTCAAGCATTCTACCCATATTTTTTACCTGCATGCAATTGTGCAATGCTCGGTTACTGTGCAAGGTAAATCTGTTTAGACGTTATACTATAGATGCTGGTGCCAGTCGCAGCTGGTGACTTTGAAAGTGGTGGGTCTGGGAGTAAAATGGTGAAAGTCCAAATGCTAATTAGCGGTAATGGGGGCTCTTGCTGAGAAAAAACTGGAAAATGTTAGCATTGCTCTCACCTTGTCCTCCTGCAGTGTCGTCTGTCATTCCTGTATGAAGACAAACTGCCAGAAAGACACATGACGAATCACCATGTAGCTTCAAAATATAGCCTATAATTGGCCACTCATGTAATTTTCCTGCCACCATGTAGCTTTGTGTGCCCTTGCATATGGGACTAGCCACCAGAACCAATCCTGACGCTGATATCAGAGCAGAATATGAACAGCACCATGATTGGTTGGAGCAGGGAAATCCAGCACTCCAAGGAGACTGGGGAGCTGTGTCAGTGTTCCCTCGGCTCTCTAATACAGCACAGATTCAGGAGTTCTTAAGTGTGCATATCGGGCTAAACAGAACAGGACACCCGTCCAATCTGACATGCGCACTACATTGTCATCATCATGCTATAATGTAATTACTTTCACTGTCTTTCTGCCAAGGATTGATCTCACCCTCTGAGACACCAGAAGCTTGCACCAGCAGCAGCACAACAGAAAGAGGGCTGCGATCGGACATAAACGTTTGGAGGTAGGGCACGTCATTTTATTGAAACTATGGCAACAATGTCCTTTAGATTAAAATTTTAATGTGTTGTGGCAACTCGACGGCGGGGGGTCAACACCCTTGCGCTCCAATAAAGGAACCGCCCCTGGCTGGTGCCCTGTCAGTGAGTACACTGGTTTACTTCTGCAGTATGGCACCATGCATTGAAATGTGTGCATAAAATGACCCAGGCTTATTGGGTATTCCATTCATACCTCACAAAATAAAAAGGAAAAATTAAAAGGATACTGAAAAGCAGAGAGCCTGGTACAAGGCTGTGGATCAGGATTACTATATAGGATGTTGGGAGCTGTAAAATCTACCCAGTTGTGATCTTTGTCTCATGCTTTATTTCTATTGGAGTTCACACTCCAGGACAGAAAAGTAGGGCACGGGTCAAGTGGAGTTCTCAAAGATTCAGGATAGCATACCGCAGGCCATCAAGATGAAACAAAGGTCATGAAAGATTACCACTGTCTAGCTACCCTAAATTCTTACCTAAAGTAGGTGCATTATGGATTATTCAATATGGCTTTTGTGATCGATGTGGAACAGATATTGTCCTCAGATGCATGCCCAAGAGCTTCTAGCTAGCAAACAGTACCTCTTTACCGTCCTAGTCATGATGGAATTTTCAGCTACACTTAATGTGATTAACCACTAAGTGCTGCTGTAGTGTCTGCTGACATTTGCAGGGACAGTGGATACAAGTGTTTAAATGCCCCCTTGTTGATGGGCAACAATACTCAGTCGGTAGGAATGGATCCCCATGGCTTCACCTGTTGGTTCTGTCCCTATGACATGCCTCAAAGCTCAATTGAGTCCCTTCAATGTTAAATATATTTTTAAGCTCTCTAAGAGGTATTATGGGGAAGTATGAAATGCAGAGTCACCAATATGCTGATAAGTTATGCCATTGTCTCCTTAATTTCCAAGACTGTGGTTCCAGTTTCTAGCCTGTTTGAGAGTTTGCTTGAAGTGATTGGATAGATGCAGCACAAGCACAGTAGCTTCTCCAAGGCTGAACTGAGTTGATGTCTTCTGGTTCTGAATGGCAGCCAAAAATGTGTCTAATGCACTTGGGGTGGTCTTTCCCCAAAAGTTTTGCCTTGCCTTCTCTTAGTTTTCTGACTTTGTTTTTTGTTGGCTTTATGATTCTGTGCATTTTCCAACTGCTAACCAGTGCTAAAGTGCTTGTGCTCACTCCCTAAAATATGGTAAAAGTGGCTTACACCTAATTGACATATTTGACATATACGTTCCTAGTAAATTGGTATACTATATACCCAGGGCCTATAAATTAAATGCTACTAGAGGGCACCTGCAGCACTCATTGTGCCCGTACTTAAGAAGCCATGCAAAAAAAGGCTTATATTTGCCATTGCAGTCTGAAAACAGTTTTAAACTTACAATTCATCTTGGCAAAATGACCCCTTTGCCAAGCCTAAAACTCCCTTTCTAATACATACACATTACCCATAAGGTAGACCCTAAACAGGCTATAGTGTATTTACAAAGTTTGACGTGTACTTTTAAGTTTTACATGTCCTGGTAGAGAAAAACTCACAAATTTGTTTTCTGCTTCTGTGAGGGCTTCCTCTCCCATAAAGTGATAACTTTTGATTGGAAGCAGGTAGGAAGGTCATGTTTGGTGTCTGAGGAATTGTAGTTTAAAATCCTCTTTAATGGTAAAGTTGGTTTTAAGTAGCAATTCTGAAAATGCCAATTTTAGGATGGTGCTGCTGTGTCCTGTGTGGAAGAAGGCTGCTTTGCCACACCAAGAAGGACCGATCTGCTGCCTGAAGCCTGCTCTGAACCCCCAGAGGTCTGCTTTGCTACTTGAGCCTTCTCTTCTACTTGAACCCAGGACTTCCAGAATGACTCAGAGGGTTAGTTGGCTGGCCTGTTGATCAGAGCCTTAGGGATAGAATAGGTTCCAACCATCTTGAACCCACACATGGACCCTACCTAAGTCCTGAACTTCCAAACTTTGCCCCTCCAGTCCAGTACACTTGGAAGTGGTGCTAAAAGTACCCAGACAGCGCAAATTCAAAACTTGGGACTTAGAACTTTTTTAACAAAAAAGTGTTCAGAGAACTGCTTGTCGATTCGCTCAAAGTACATTGGTGGTCGGCCTGACCTCACAGCAGTGTGAGCTACATTCTTCTGTACAACAGCAAATCCTGATCAGTGGGTCCTCACAGAAGGGGTACCCAGCCTCGTGGAGCCCTTGTCAGCTACAGGCTTCAGATTAATCTGACTGGACAGCTTCGATTTGCAAAAAAGAGACTAAGGGCCTGATTTAGAGTTTGGCAGATTGGGTTACTCCATCACAAATGTGACTGATATCCAGTCCGCTGTATTACAAATAATTATATCCTATAGCAACCTAAATACGGTGGACAGGATGTACGTCACTTTTGTGACAGAGTAACTCTATCCGCCAAAGTTCAAGTCAGGCCCTTAGCCCGAATGAAGGAATCTCCAATGCAGTTTCCTCCAGCGGCTCACAAACAATGACGCCTCAGCCTCCTCTGGCACCACCAGCTGACTTGCCCTGCTGAATTGTACCTTCTCAGACAGACACTGTCTCCCAAAATTTCTTCTAAGTTCCAAGGTGTGTAGAGAATGAGCCCAATCCACTTCATGTATCTAATCTGCACTCCATCGCAGTCGGCCATAACTTTCAACTTTACCCCAGTCTCTTGCAACGACATGTCCATGGGTGGTCTTTTATCTATTAGACACTATTTTCCACTTTAAACTTTAAAAATTCATAACTCTGGTTCTATTGATTGGATTTTTGTCATTTTGGTGTCAAATAATTTACCAAAATGTATTCTATTTCTCTAAATTGCTGTGGGAATTGTCTTGCGTTGTGCTTTCACATTGGTACTGTTTGTGTGCTTCATGAATACTTTACACATTACCTCTAAGTTAAGCCTGACTGCTTTTGTGCTACGTTACCAAAGAGTTATGCACAGGTTCATTTTGTGACTTTTTCAATGTTCACTCTCACAGGGATTGTGGCTGTTGCTTGAAGGGCTCACACCCCCTCAATCAACAACCCAATTCTCACAAGCAGAATCTGACCACTTACAGCGTTGGAGGTATGTAGTCTTGTCATCTTCTTCAGTGCTAACCATTTCATGCAAACACAGGCTGACGGTCGGGTCCGGTTTGAGGTTTATTTCAACCATAGGCTGCCAGTCACGTCAGACCGCTGTATGATTCTGACAGCTCATGTAACAGTGAATTATTCCATGAAATAATTAATTCATGTCTTGATCATAATGCTGGTAGCTTCCGTGCAACTTTCTATGCAGATCTTTCGCATATGCTTCACAGTGTGTGAATAATGCGGACAGAGGTTGCAGGAATACATTAGTGAGGCGGTGACTACAATGCATGCATTACAGCTATGTACATTTATATGCACCGGGTGAATGTAGATTTTCAAGTCCAATACGAGAGTGTTTAGGATTTTTAAAACACTGTGGGGTTTTGTCTTCATAGATCCCCCTTACCTCACCATTTGCTGAAGTTTATTTTGACTCACGTATAACATCCAGCAATCCAACAATTTTCTGGGGGAGTTTCCTGACGCATTTCCCGATATTACTGTTTTATGACTAACTGCATTGAATTTGGTTGGACAATGCCTTAATACTGATGTCAAAAATGTCTACAAATAAATGAAATAAAGATGCTAAATGGATGTAGAATCTTACCTTGTCAGCACTCGAGAGCACGTGAAACCACACAGGATTGAAGGAAAGAATGCAAACACTGTAACTGATTGATTGTCTTAAACATATTTTGCTTGATCTACGAAAGATTTACAGTAGAAACCCACGATTCACAGTATG
The DNA here is from genome assembly GCF_031143425.1 of Pleurodeles waltl. Classification (NCBI taxonomy): domain Eukaryota; kingdom Metazoa; phylum Chordata; class Amphibia; order Caudata; family Salamandridae; genus Pleurodeles; species Pleurodeles waltl. The sequence continues at coordinate 636,980,298 of NC_090439.1, forward strand.
TTCTGGTATTTCTTTGCCACTGTGTTGAATAGCTAGTTATTTGAAAAGGCAACGGATTTAGATCTCCTTAGTCATCATAAAATCAATTTCATTGTGGCAGGATTTTTTTGGACCTGTGTATACATTGCTATATAATCATTGCTTTGCGTGGCTCTCTGATGACTACTTTTAAGGGATAAGTCAACAGTTAAGTTTCCAAACCATGATAATTGTAACAAGCCTTCTGCACATGACTCTGACAATGAACTACTGAGCTGGGTTTTTGCTGGTACTACTGAGTCGACTCCTGAGACCATTAACTGGATTTTGAGGTTTCCATTGCAAACATGTACAATAGCAAAACATGTATGTGCTTGCAGCGGTCAACTTCAAGCACCCAGATATTAGCTGAAAAACAATCCCGCCACCTGTATGCGATCAGAAATCTACATTTATAAGCTAACTTCTCCAATCAAATTGCAGAAAGTGTATTACCAGGAGACGCTACAATAAATCTTGCCAGAAAAAAACACACAGAGAAACAATAATGGCTTTAGAGGTAATTGGGAATTAAGTTGGTGATTATTTGCTAATTAAATGTTACATATCCTGGGTTAAGAAGGTGTTGGAAAATGCACGTAAGGCACCTGAATTCACAAGAGACCATGCAGGAAAATCAAGAACACCTGTGCAAAATGTCTCACGGGGTAATGTTGCTTAAGAAACAGCCATAGAAAGGACCGCAGAGTTCCAAAGCCCTCACCATGAGCATTGTTAATTAAATTTGTTCCACTTAGAAATTAAAAATGGAAAATAATGTTGGTCTGAGAATCAAAGAAAACTTTGAACACAAAAGCAAGAATTACAATCCAAGTAGAAACAGCAGAAGAAATTGCTGAAGCTAAGAGAATGCTGGTTCGATCTCTGAGGTTGTATGTCGGAATAGGTGGGTGGGAGCACACTACCTCTCATGCCAGCACTCAATTTGCCCAAGTACATCATGGTAAATGCAGCGTATGATAACTCTTAATTCAGTAGTAGTCTTTAATGTTTTACCTGTATTGGTGCTGCCTGTGCTATGCAACTCTAGACATGTGTTTCTGGATTCATTTCTTCATCAGTAGATAGCAACAACTCGTTTTGGGGGTACTGGAAATGGTGCCCAAAGTCTTCCTTGGTCTCTGTACCACTCACCGGGTGCAGGTGCATCAACACAAGCTTGTCAGCTCTGGAGCTAAAGGGAGTCTTTTCAAACAGAAGAGGGTAGGAGCACACTGTCTAACATCCCAGCACTCAATTTGCCCCAATGCATCATGGTACATACAGTAAGTGTTATCATGCACTGCATTTACCATGATGCATTGGGGCAAATTGAAGGCCTAATTCACAAAGGGCCTCTGCACTCGTGGTGGAGGCCCTGCAGTTGTGAGTGAATCTCCGTAATGAGAATTCTCACTGCAGAGATTTCACCCTAATTGTAGACACTCCCCCGTGTCCGCGGGGCCTCCACGACGAGTGCAAAGGCCCTTTGTGAATTAGGACCCGAGTGATGAGATGTGAAGCAGTGTGCTACCACCCTCTTTTTGCATGCTGTAATATCACTTATAATAATATCATCCTACAAGGATACCATAGCCAAAACTATGACTGCAGAAATGTGAAAATAAATCTATATCAGTAAGTACTGATTTACAATTCTTAACTCACTAATTGTGTTGCTTGAAAAAGTACATATATGTGGAGTTAAGTATAGTAAACCTAGCTTTACCTATGTACACATTTCTACGCTGATGATATTGTGGTAGTCAATTTTTTGGCTGCAATATTTTTGCTGGATGATGTTGCATTGATGACATTCTGGTACCAGACCCAAAAGAAAGTTGAAAATGAGAAAGTAATCAACAAATTGATAGAAAATCACCATATCACCATAAAACTCGAATATATAATCCCAAAAGACGGTAAATCACTTTAAAGTGACTGAAAAATAGTAACTATCCCAAATGCACTTGTATGAATTGATTCAGGCACAACTGAGATGATATAAATTAAATAATAAGAATACTAAACACAGCTACTATTTTGGGGATACATTTACTGTGTGGTATTGTGAAATGAACTGTGAATGTAAGCATAAAACCTACCCTTTTCTCACTTTAGGATAACTAGGGATCAAATGTTTTACAACAACAATGCTCAGAGCTTAGAAATTATACTCCAACCAGTGGCGTAACAATGGCCCCTACAGCCCCTGCGGTGCGGGGGGGGCTTGGAGGGCCCGAGCCCAAGGGGGCCCCTTCACCACACTACACTGCACATGAGCCAGGCCCCTTACTGGTTCCAAGGTGAGGGCCCCCCCTCCAGGGACTTTGCAGGGAAGTTTCGTTACGCCACTGACTCCCACATTACGTGTGCGATAGTTTCACAAATTTAATGATAACGTGCATTTTTGACGATCCTTTTCAATTTGCATTGACGTTTAAGTTAATCTTAAATCTTAAAGCTCAATCTTGACAACATTTGGTTCTTCTGCATTATGCCAAAAGACAAATCTTTCACTTATGCTTCGCAATGGGTGTGATTAGTACGGTTGCAGGAACACATTAGTGACGCGTTAACTATAATGAAAGCATATGATTTGTACCGGATGATTATAGAATATCAGATCCAATAAGCAAAAGTGTTTAGGAATTTTAAACCAATGAGGGTTTATCTGTCTTGAAACCATCCAGTCTCACTAGCTACTGGAGGTTCTTTTGACCCGACTATGACAGCCATTAATCCTTTGGTGATGAGTCCAAATGCAAGAATAAGGAATTATCTACCCTCGTCGGGGGCAAGTTCTGGGGTGCAATGGGAGTTCAGTGCTTACGCTCAGTCTTTAACAATTTATATTTTTCGGTTTTCCTGAACTTTTTCTCCATATTAATGTTTTAATATTAATTATACTGCATTTTGTGGGAGCGCGCCTGATGTAAAAAATGTCTACAAATAAATGAAATAAAGATGTGGAGTGGCTGTAGAAATCATCTTGCCAGCACCTGAGAGCATGTCAAATCACACTGGATTGAAGGAAAGAATCCAACCACCCTAACTGATTGTTTGACAGATTTTGCTTGAACTAGGAATGCTTCATATAAAAAATCAGCGAGTGACTGCGTTTTCTTTTTTCTTTACTACAGTGTTGAATAGCTACTTCTCAGAAAAGGCACTGGCTTTAGATCTCATTGTCGATCCAAAATCCAATTCCAGGCGGCAGGATTTGGGGTCTGATTCAATAATAATTTAAAACAGTCTTAAAGCTTAATCTTAAACCTTGAAGCAAAATCCGGACCAAATTGGGTTGTTCCTCACTGGGCCAAACAACAAACTGACACCTGCCAATGACTGGACACTAAACTCAAACCCTTTAGGAACTAGGTCTATATTTGTTAGTACTTGACAACACGCTCTTGTTAATAGATCATGCTGACAACATCACAGAAATGTTCAATGGCATTTCATAACTCCAAAATGGACTATGAAATGGCCTTACTCACTAGCTTTCCTACATTAAATATTTACAACAGTTTGTCTAATTCTATTCCCCACACCAACCCAAATTACCAACCCGTTTTCTGGGACAGCACCCAAGATCTGGAATATATATAACCTACTGGGGGTTGCTAGTTATAGTTAGGGCCTAGTTTCTATAGGATTGTTTGCTTTGCTAATAAGACGTCATTTGATGAATCGTCATTAAATTTTCAGAACTATTTTGCCACTCACTTCAGCTGCTGTGTGGAAAGTTTTGGGGTGATTTGTCAAGTGGGGGCTGAGAAAATGTGGGGCCCCAAAACACATTTTTCCCATAGAGATTCGTATAGCGATTTCAGACACAACTACAGCCCGAAACTCTGTACAAAATTACACCAAATATGACAGAAAGCTAAATCTTGGTCCAGAAAGATCTCTTTTTGTAATCTGGCATAAATCCATTCATATATATATATATATATATATATATATATATATAGATAGATAGATAGATAGATAGATAGATAGATAGATAGATAGATAGATAACACTCAGGTCTCGAGCCTCTTCTCACCACATCACTCTCAGGCTCAGTCAGGAAAACTGCACAATCTGGTATTTTTCAAAAAAACTTGTTTATTTTAATTTTATTTTGTTATCAAACATGTCTTCCACCAAAGTGTATGGTACAAAGAAACGTTAACCTAAACGTTTTGTCCAGAGCCTTCAACTGGGCCATAGAGTAGCGCAAAATAGAGTGTCCATTTAAAGGGAAACATCCCTCCATACCACCACCCTCCATTTAAAAACTAGACCAAACACATTACTTCCTGTGACCTAAACGATTACGACAACATCTCTCCTTGTTGCTTTTCGTGATCCAAAATGCTATTGCCAATATACAAAGCATCACAACATGTGCTTTATACAACTCTAACTTTCCCCGTCATTTTTTTTTTTATTTCACTGAGCAACACTTCTTTTGATTGAATCACATTTTCGATTTACCACATCATTAAAAGAGATTGTAAATTTATCATCAATGCTTTTCAAACCTCACTCTAGTTATAAAAAGGGCATTATAGTTACATATAGGGTAAAGTACCAAAAAACATGATACATTTAAAACAAGGCCTGCACATTCCAGATTAATGCTCCTACAACTTATGTTGCAATAAGAATATTTCACTTTTGCACTTACTCCAGGTGATATTAATTCCCTTGTGTAAAAGTTTATATAAAGACTCTATATACATTAAAGATTCAGGAGTAAAATGCTAATCAACAATATATCAATGATTCTCACCCATGCATGAGGACAAAACTTTGTCAATGTCATGGGGATTTTGGCCTTGGAGAACTCAACCCCCAGGACATGGCCCTCAATCAAGATATGGTGGGTGCCCTGGGTGGACACTAAGGGGAACCACCATTTGCAGGCTGGGCCCCAAGGGATGGGGTCCTGGAGCTGGAATCAGCCCAGGGAGGGCGGGCTGGTGCCTTCTCCCCCATTTAAAAAGGTGCTAGACTCAGGAGGATGGGGTCCACAGGGCCAAAATTGGCCCAGGTAGGGGAGCTGTGTGCCCTCCTTTAGAATATGGCTGGGCCCCAGCAGATAGGGTCCTTGGTGCCAAAAGTGGCTCAGGGAGGGTGACATGTGTCCTCCTCCCCCACAAAATGTGCCAGGTCCTGGGGGATAGCGTCCCCGGGCCAAAATTGGCCCGGGTTGGCTGCCCTTGGAGGGTGGGCCACAGGGCCTGGCCTGTGAACAACCCCCTCTCGGCATGGCCAAAGTCAATGCGCGTTTGCAGTTACATTAACATATAGTATTTAAATAATACTTAAGCTAAAAAAAAAACTAGAAATTCACTGAATAAACAAAGGTTACAGGGATGTTATAGTTAGGGAACAGAATTTAAAAAGCCTTACAAATTCACTTAAAAACTAATGTTACTGTGACATTATAGTTAGGCTCAGAATTTACACACAGGAAACTACAGAAATTCAGCCTTTGCGACTTCAGGTAACTATAACTCGTGCCCTCGCCATGCACTGCTAATTACCCCACATATTACATCACTCATTACATCTATGACATCATTGATAATATCACTGCAACATTTGTTGTCAAATTATTGATGACAAAACTGTGCATGGCGGGGGCGTGAGTTGTAGTTACCTTAGGGCACGGGTCATAGTTACTTGAGATAACTATAACTATAACTGCTTAATTTCTATGGTTTTGTGTTTGTAAAATCTAATATCCTTCTAACCTTTGTTTTTTTAGTGAATGTAAACGTTTTTTAAAAATTCTGTTTCCTAACAATAACATCCTGTTAACCTTTGTTTTAGAAATTCACCTGTTAGAGGTATTTCAAGTAACTATAACTTGTGCCCTAAGGTAACTATATCTCGCACCCCCGCCATGCAGTTTTTTTATGAATAATCGTACAGCAAATGTTACAGTGATATTATCAATGATGTTATAAAAGATGTCATGAGTGCTGCAATATCTGGGGTATTTAGCAGTGCATGCCGAGGATGCGAGCTATAGTTACCTTAGGGCATGAGTTATAGTTACTTGAAATAACTATAACTGGTGAATTTTTAAGGTTTTGTATGAGTAAATTCAGAAACTATAATGTCCCGGTAACCTTTGGATTTTTCAGTGGATTTCTCTGGTTTTTTTTTTACATAAAGTAATTTTAATTACTATATGTTAATCTAATCACAACCGCATGCACGATGGGGGTTGGCAGCAACCCCCTATAACCACCTAATGGGGGTTGGCAGCAGGGCCTAGTCTGCAATCAGGCCCTGTGGCCAACCCACCTATAACCACAAAGGCTGTGCATGATGTGGGTTGGCCGCACAAACCATGCTATAACCACCCCTAAGGCCAACCCCCTATAACCACACCAACCCCACACCAAGCACATCCTTCAGCCATGCATGGCAGGTGTTGGTCACAGGGCACTGCGGTCAACCCCCCCTTTAAGCTCCAAACCCCGCACCATGCATAAATGAAGGGGTTTGGAGTTTAAAGGGGCAACATTAAATATATATATTTAGGGGGCCACACTGCCCTCCCCCAGGGCCCCGGGGAAACACCACATTTCTGGGCCTACATAATAAAAAGTAATGAAAGGGGCTGCGCAGACCCCCAGACTCCGGTGACGACCACCTCCCCAGGGCTACATAATAAAAAATCTAATTTTGGGGGGCCACACAGACACCTTCGGGAGCCGTGGACCACCACCTCCCCAGGACAACATAAAAAAATATATGGGGGGGCGCAAAGAACCTCCCCTCCCCCCCCATTGCCCCAGGGACTGCCATCTCCACAGGGCTACATTTCAAAAACTATGGAAGGGAGGTGCGCAGACACCTCCCCCACCCCCGTGTCCCAGAGACCACCACCTCCCGGGGCTATTCTATTAATGTTTAAAGAGGGGACTACAAGGACCTCCCGGAGACCACCACCTCCCTAGGGCCAAATACTTATTTTATTAAAGGAAGTGGGACCACGTAGCCCCCATCTCTAGGCCTATTTCGGCCTCTTGGACCCCATGCACAGGGACCAGGCCATATATATTCAACTGTGCTAATGCCACTGATGAAAACCTATGGGGACCGCAGGGAGAGCTCAAGGCCCCCGCGGTTCCAATGGCACCCATCTTCTGCGGGCGGGAGCCAGAATTGCTCCTGCATGCAGGGAGTTGCTTTAAATAGCAACTCCCTGCATGTGGGAGCAATGATTTCATCACTTTTTCCTGCATGCATGTTGGAGTCCGCTTTCAGCAAGTGGGAGCTGCTTGACAGTTCCTGCTTGCTGAAAGCAGAGTTATGTTTGCCTTTCCTTGGTGAAAACTGTCAGCTCCTGCCAAAGAAAAGCAAACAGCTATCTCCTGAGGGTGAGCACCTTAGGAGGTAGCAGGAGCCAGCCCTGGGAGATGGTGATGTCCCAGGGCCATATTGGGCTTCCGGAGGGGGGCCACATGACCTCCCTCCTTATATTTATTTATATCACCCTGAGGAGGTGGTGGTGGCGCACCCCCCGCATACTTACATTTATTGCCCTGGGGAGGTGGCAGTCACTGAGGTGCAGGGGGCCTCCCACATTTTTAATTAAGTGTATTGCCCTGGGTGGGGGTGTTCCCTGGGGTGCTGGGAGGCCACGAAGCCCCCACATACTGTATTCAAAACTTTATTGCCCCATGAAAGCGGCAGTCCCCAGGGCACTGAAGGGCCGTGCAGCCCCGCCTACCTTTTTTAAAAGTGTATTGCCCCAGGGTGGTGGCGGTCTCCAAGGCTGGGGGGTTCTGGAGTACCCACCCTCCCATTATTATAATTTTATTTTGCCCTGGGGAGGTGGGGGTCCTGGGGCTACTAAAAGCCCTAGGAGGTGGTCCCCATGCACCCTCTCCTTTTATAAGGCTGCAATGACCCTGGAACCTGGCCCACCCGGGGCCCGAAGCATGCAGTGACGCAGGGAACCATTTAAAAAAAATTACTTAATTGAGAAATCTGCAGATCCAGCTGTGGAGTTATCCGCTATTTTTTTTAATGCTTTTTAGCCTTGAAAGGTCTTAGGGGGACCCTTGGACAAAGACTAGGGGTGTAGGGTAAACATAACCTGCCCCCTTTTCTTTTTTTTAAAACTTTTTTTGTTGCCTCAGCTGAAGTCGAGTCCCAAAATGGCAGCAACACTTCTTGTTTGAAGTGTTGACGGCCAATCAGATCTCAGCAGAAGATCTCCTTGGATCCGCAGCCCTCGATATACACATTTCTTTCCCCTTTCATACCATGAAATCTTCTGAACGGATTTACACCAAATAAAAAAAATAGTAATCTACGGAACAAAAGCTACCTTTCTGCCAAATTCGGTGTAATTGTGTCCAGCAGTTTGGGCAGCTGTAGTTGTGTTTAAAACTCCTTTGGGAATTAACAAGGGAAAAGCACTTTTTTTAACCCCATTTTTCTTACCCCCATCCCCACCTCACAGATTACCCCAAAACTTTCCATGCACAACAAGATTCTTGGACACACTTTTTTGGAAAAATTAGGGAAGAATCATCAAACTGTGTCAAAGATGCTCAAATCAAAAAAATGCTTTTTCATTGAAAACTAGGTTGTACCTATAAATACCTACTTACCGGTGACTCCATTAGGTAATATATACCTACCAGGTAGTTATAGTTCAGACCATGTTTCCATAGTAAAAGAGTTTTTTGACATGCCTATATCTTTGGCACAGTTTGATGAAGCGTCACAAAATTATTCCAAAAAAGTGTTGCTGTGATTCTTGCTGCGCACTGCACATTCCAAGGTGATCCGTCAAGTGGGGGAGAGAAATAAGAGGAGGGGTTGAAATAAGTTCTGTTTCCCATGTTAATTCCCATAGGACCTTTATACACGTCTGCAGCCCGAACCGCTGGACGGAATTACACCAAATTTGGCAGAAAGCTACCTTTCGGTACACAGGTCATATATATAATTACTATTACTAATGAAAATCATAATGTAAACTGCAATATCTTTTCTAGCTGTTTATATGTATAGTCTAGTTCGAACGTCCAAATGTCGACCTCATTATACAAATTTGAACATGTATTCGATCCTCTACATGAACAGTAGGTTAGCTCCCTTGTAGAAGTTTCATTTCAGCATTGTAAGCACCAATTTCGAATTAATACATTGAATCTTTTTTCATGATTCTCGCGCAGCTCAAGATTTTAAATTACTTCTTTATTCGGACAGGCGCCGTGGAATCCTTGTATTTACCGATGAGCACCTTGCAGTGCACCTGTCCTCGCACACATTGCTCTCCCCTGGAATACTTCTTGGAAAACGTCTCAATGAAGCAATTACCATTTAAACATAAAAGGTGAGCTGATAGTCCACGGTTATATTATGGCCTTTCTTAGCCATCAGTTATAGACCAGGCGTGCAGCCTCCATAAAGCCTATCAAACCACAGTGACCCAGAAGATTCAGTCTCAGAAGGTCTACTTTGTCTGCAGTCACCTGTGTTGTGTCACATATTGCAACCTGCCTGCCGGTACCGGAGCTGTTTTGAATGGTATATTTGAAAATCTGACGCATATTCATACAAGCTGGGACTGAAATCAGGTCTAACAAATAGTACCACAGTGATGTCTTAGAAATCACACATTTCCAGCGATGTGGGGTCAGAACGCCATGAAAAGCAAAAAGCTATTGCACAGCATGTGCTTGCGCGGTTGCATCTACAGAAAACATCAATGTGTGCTATGTTGCTAAAAAAGAGAAGTGTGGTTTAAGGTTCGCACTGGCCTGCTGAGTGTTCACCGAGAGTTTGCAAAGCAATGTAACCGAGCTGCAGATTTGCCCAAGAACCCATTCGGTCCATGACTCTGAGACATGAATGGCTAAAGAGAGAGACTGGGTGCGTTTACTCACTTGTGGGACCTCAGACTCTCCCAGAGGCCATGGTATATAGTGCGCATGAACTAATCCTGTCACTGCACGCCTTCATCCTTGGCTGCCATTTTGGATGGGACCATCAACACACCCACTCGCATAAAGGTGCAGTCCGAGAGTCCGGGTTCTTCAGCACCAATTGGCTGCCACCTCGTGGGTGGGTTACAGACGCTGAGAAATTCTGCATAGGCCTCTTTGCACCTGAGCATGCTCACACAATGCCAGAATGCACGGGGGCGAAGGGAAGTTCTTTATTTGCACGGAAGGACGACGTTATCCTAACGGTGTTTACTCTGCATGCCCTCCCACTGCGGCATTTTAATCTTGTATGTAATCGCAACCAAACCATTTCCTGGTCTGATATCCGTGCCAGTCCTACGTGATGCCCTAGTTTAAAGACAGATGTGCTAAATGGTGCGAAACTTAAGACGACCACAGGACGTCATTGGACAGGCAAACTTCAGTGCTCGATCAAACGCTGCGACACGCGGAAGAAGGAAGTAGACGAGCATGTCAGGCGCGGCAGGTGCAGAAACGGAATGCCTTCATGCCGAGGCGCTCTGTGTACTCAGCTCCAGGTGTACAGCGCCGGGCAAACACAACGGATGTGACCTCCCACTTGGTCGGCGATAACAGCTCATCTGATCACCTGCTAAAGTCTTGGAGTTAAAAGAAAATCCAGAAAACAAAAAAAGAAGTTTACTGTCCTGTGAACCTCCTTTTTATATTATGTTGCCTCACCCATTAGACAACCCAAAAGCCACCTCCCTTCACTAAGGTCCCTATTGCGAGTTTCCCCATGTCCGGTAACTCCTGCTACTAGTCACACCAGAATCCGCTACTAGGAGTGAACTCTCCAGGTGAAACGTCACAAGATCACGAGAAATGAGAATTTCCTTGTAATCCTCCACCCTCAGAGTTACTGGTAACTCTCATATCGGTAGCTCTGGAGGGGGGGGGGGGGTAGAATTACTGGTTACAAACCATGTGCATATGTAACAATGATCTAACAGGGAACAGTAGACATGCAAAAAAAGTGACAAGACCGGGGAAAGATTGGGGTGGTGGTATGGGGGCGGGGCGGGGGGGATGGTGGGGGGGTGGGGTGGGGGGTGATGATTCAGGGGGTGAGAAGGAGGCCTTGTAGGCAGAGTGATCTTCCTCAAAAGGTTACTATGTCACTAAATAGCACTATAATGTGCTGTGGGTTGCTTACCTTCCACATCTTACTGCCAGGTAGCGAGGAAGGGCACATGAAGTGCACAGGGGTCACGACAGGGTAGAAGAGAATGGGAGAGTAGGAAAGTAGAAGTCAGAGGGGTTATTGGTGTTCGACAGTGAAAGGAATCATGGTATATCACAGGTAGTAATAATAATTTCCTGTTTTAATGATACTAGGGCATGCCACAGCAAGACGGAGTGCAGGTCCTATCTGCAGAGCCGTCCTTGGGGGGGGGGGGGGGGGGTGCGGGGGGGCTAGTGTAACCCACCAGAGGGCCTAAATCATGGCCATATCATACCCAGACAGCAGGTTGGCAAGGATGGGGCACAGAAACATCTCCTCGCCAATCCATGCTCTTAAAGGGCAGGGGTTGGACACTGGAGCAAATGGGGAGCCATAGAGGCAAAGCATGAGCTGTGCAAGGAAGTCCGCTAGAGGTTAGGTGGTAGCCACAAAGCGGATACACCACTTGCATCCCAGACATGGTCTCTGAGGCCATGAGAGAAAAGTCAAATGGTAGCAAGGATAACATAGATTCTGCAACGCTTAACTCCTGCGCTGTAGCGTGTTGCAGAACAGTAAAAATAACTACTGCCTCTGAGTAGTTAAAGTGATTGACTTATGGTGTCAAGAGTGATGATATTAACTTCAATAAACTGCAACCTGTTATATCTAATCAACAAATCTGCCTGTCTGTGGGAACGATGTCTGTTGTTGCCTGGTGCCGGGTTATCTGGAGGCAGGAGACTTCCTCCCCCCACCTCTTCACAAGGTCTATAGTGAGCTTCTCATGCAGTCTCTCACAAATAGGTGTATTTACATGTCGTTTCAGAGTGGAAGAGGGTGTTGGCGAGAAGGAGAGCTAAAGGGCTAAGCCCTTTCCCTGAGTACTTATGGACTGGTATGACAGAGGTATCAGGGTTCAAGAAGAAGCCCTGAACAGGGTGCTCAGGGATTTATTCCAGCACCCACCTAGCATAGTCAGGACTAGACTTTCAGCATTCCAGACCTCACACTAGGGTGCACAGCTGATTGGGAGGCCCATTTGTTTTTTGTTTGATTAGAGCTGGAGGACTTCAATTCACTTATGATTGTAGCTCGTCTGATTGGGGGCCTAGGGCAGGGATACAGGGAGCACAACCATGCCTCCCTTACTCCAGGAATTCTGGGAAAACAGTAAGAATCAGTTCTGTAGAATTAAGCCTCATAACTCGCGGGCTTTATCAAGGTATTTTTTTTTTCTCACAAATTTTATTACTTTTTTTTGTAACCATTATAAATTCACATTGATGCACAATTATGTAGTCGTCCATGTAGCACTTCTGACATTCTCAAAGCCATTTGTTTCTTGCAGTGCAAAATATTTCACCGTATTTACTGTCTTAAACTCCGCACCCTCCCCCCAAGTTCCCCAACAAGCAAGAGCAGTTTACTGTTTCCTATATTTGTCTATTGAAAACACAATTAAAACCACCATCCCATCTCTAGGGGGGCGGGATTAGTGGTAAACATGAGTCAGTCGTGGCTAGGCCGTGTATTATGTATAGATCTGGGCCTTTTTATGTTACCATATATGTATTCCACAGGAGGTATGGTGTGGGAATGCTCATTGTACCCATCACAATGGTGCTAATTCTAGAATTGATATTTTTGATTTTCATGGTTTAGGAGTGTATGTCCATGCCCTCCTGCGCACGTGGCAGAAAGTTCTCTAAGTACATATCCCACTCTATGGAGAAAAGGGTTTTGCGTAGCCCTCTATATTTTTTCCAATGCAGCGCTTCGCTTTCAGCCAGGCCCCAATGCAATACTTCAATTCTCCACTGTGCTACTTGGGGGGGAACAAGTGATTTCCAGTGGCGCGTAATAGCACGTCTTGCCAATATTAACGCCAAGTCTGCAAAATGTGTAGTCACCCATGTCTGTCAGAGGTGAGAATAGAGACTTAGTATACAAGCGTCTGGTGTTAGCCAATAATCATGGCCCGTTACATGTTTGAGTAGCTGCGCTATCTCTGACCAGTAATTTTGTAACTGGGGGCAATGCCAGAGCATATGTAATAGATCCGTGTCCATTTGTTGACAGCGGGGGCAGCCTTCCTTTGTGCAGGGGTATAGTTTATTGATGCTGTGTGGGGTAAGATGTGCCCTATGAAATATAGGGAACTGAATAAATTTAAATCTGGAATTTCTGGATATGGTTTTTGGGGTTGTAAGCAGACTCTTCCATTCCGCTTCTGTTAGCGTACGGTTGATGTCTGCAACCCATTTTTGACAGTGTTTGTAACGCTATTCCTACATGTGACCTTAGGCCTCTGTATAGCCATCAGATTAAATGGCTGCCAAACCTCGGAACACGTTGGATATTTTTCAGCCGCTCTCCGTTAATTCTATTATAGATTCTCTTCTGACTCTTAAATCAGGGGCACCCACAGATCTTTGTCCTCCCCGGGTTCTTAAGCTAGCCCCCCAGATGATAGCTGAGGCATTGGAACCGGTGTATGCAGAGATTCTCCAGGAAGGAATCTTTCCGGCTATCTGGAAGCAGGCAACCGTTATTCCTCTCATTAAAAGAGCAGGGAAAGATGTGGCAGATTTGTCCAATCTTCGCCCTATTTCGTTACTACCAGGGATTTCTAAAATATTTGAAAAACATCTTAACCAGGAGCTGTCTGCTTTTCTACAGGAGAATGGTGGATTAGACACCTCACAGCATGGTTTTCGGGGAGATCATAGCACGGAAACAGCACTGATTTCCACCTCAGATATGATCTGGAGAAGAGGTGATGGGGGTGAGGGCTCGATTTTGGTTTTATTAGATCTTTCAGCAGCTTTTGACACCATTTCTCACTCTACTCTAGGTAATAGGCTTGCCCAAGTTGGAGTAAGAGGGAAGGCCTTGCAGATCCTTAGTTCTTTTTTGTCGGACGGAACCACTACGGTAGCATGCGGGGATTATAAGGCCCCTCCTTTCCAACTACCCTGTGGTGTTCCGCAGGGCTCTTCCCTTAGTCCGACACTTTTTAATCTTTATATGTCTCCATTAGCTAACCTGGTGTGCTTATTTGGGGCTCAGATCGTCTCGTATGCAGATGATACTCAGCTGATTGTGCCCATCTCACATAATGTGAAGGACACAAAGGAAAACTTTCACTGCTGTATGACAGCGATTAATAAATGGATGACCTGCAATTGGTTGAAACTTAATGGGGATAAAACGGTGATCATGTACTTGGGGGGCAAAGTGTCTCCTTGGGATAATAACTGGTGGCCTCCCGTGTGTGGGGGCTGCCCATCACCAGTATCAGCTGCCAAAAATTTGGGTATTATGTTTGACGACTTATTGTCTTTTAAATCACAGATCAATCAGTTGGTTAAGGTTTGCTTTTGGACACTAAAAACCCTCAAGAAAATTCTCCATCTTCTGGAGGAAGACCTTAGACATGCGGTGGTATTGGCGTTGGTCACCTCTAGATTAGACTACTGTAATTCTCTACTGCTTAATGCGAATAAGTCCTTGCTGGATAAATTACAGTCTATCCAGAATGCGGCGGCCCGCCTAACTTTAAATATGCCCAATTTTGCATCTGCTTCTAGGTGCGTGGCATCCCTCCATTGGCTCCCAATCCGGAAGAGAATTATGTTTAATCCACTTTGCCTTACGCATAAAGCACTTCAGTCATCTGGATGTGACTATTTAAAATCTACTTTTGCGTTTTATCAACCTCCTAGACTTCTGAGATCAGCTTCCAGATTTTTGATCAAAGTCCCACGCTGCAAAAAAGCGAGATGGGGAGAGCGTGCTTTTTCGGTGCAAGCATCCAGATTTTGGAATGGCTTGCCGCTCCCGTTGCGACAAATACGGAATCATTTGGCCTTTAGGAAGTGCTTGAAAACCTGGCTCTTCGCAAACTAATTAATAGTATCCTTCTTTATTCACTTTTTTTCGCATTTAGGTCTGCATAGCGCTTCGATGCTCCCGCCGGAATGCGCTCTATAAATAACTCAATTCAATTCAATTCAATTCAATAACCTATTGTATGTAATGCATTTAGAAATTAGATGTAATAGGTTCAATACCGTCTGGCGCCCAGTATTGACGCACAAAGCAAATTAATCCTGCATGTATTAGGAACAGTGTATCTGGTAATCCGTAGGCATATGTAAAGTCTAGGTGTGACATCAATAACCGTCTGCAAATAGCTTAGACACAGTCATAGTTTCTGACCGTTCCAAAGGCTGTAATCTCTGTACTGATAGGGTGCCCATTGCTAATAGAATCCTTCTCAGTGGCATATTAGGAGCAGCTGCGGCCCGTCCTTTAGGGCGGAGGGGCCACGCCCCCCCCACCTTTTGCCCCTCATGACAAGTGCCTGTCAGGCTGAGCAAAGGTCGGCCTGTCAGACACTCTTTATCTTCAGATCAGGCGGCCAGGACCTAGACATGCACGATTTGCGCAGGCACCTGGCTGCCTGAGCTGAACTTTGCTGGGCTGAAGAGGTCACAGCTCCTATGGACGTGACCTCTACAGTTCAACAAAGGTACCTTGAGGCCCTTCCCCTTGGTGACGAGGAAAAGCGTCACCCATTGACTCCGACCTGTGCGCTCAGGTTTGAGCCCTGAAGCGTCCAGGGCAAGTGTCAATCAGTGACACCTTGTCACAGAGTGGGGGGGGGTCAGCAGTCTCACTGACCCCATCCCACTCTGTGACGAGGCTGGAACTGCTGCCTTCCTAGGTCAGCCAGTGAGGGAAGGCAGCAGTCACAACCATCCTGTGACTTCCGAGGCAGAGCTGAATGTAGGTGTGTGTATGTGTGTGTGTTTTTTTTAATGAATGTTGGGTGCGTGCCTGTATGTTTGAAAATTTGATGAGTGTTGTAAATGGATGTGCATGTGCGCGCACATGTGTGAATGAATGAGTGTGAGTGTGCTTCCCGCCTGCCCCTCTCCCTCCTAAAATTACCGGCTGCCACTGATTAGGAGCGTATGGAACTGGGATAAGTGTATGTCGCAGGGACATTTGCCAATATTTCATTGCCCCCGTACCAGAATGGGGACATGGTGTGGCAAGGATGTGTTAGGGCACAACAGCCTTTGCAGCTGTCCATTGTGTACCTGAGTGGGTGTATAGCCTGTTTCGTGTAAGTTGTATCCCGCTAGCCAGTACGCTAACCACTTCAGCTGAGCTGCTATGCAATACGCCTTAAGGCCTGGGACACCCATACCACCTCCTAAAACGGTCAGTTGCATTTTTTTCAAGCCGATCTTACGACACCCTGACCCCCACACCAACTCGATCAACAAAGTATTTAAGGTGGTAAACACTGGGGCCGGAACCACTACTGGTAAATTTGTTAAATCGTAAAGGAGCCTCGGCAGGAGGAATATTTTTGTCAGTACTAGTCTGACCACAATAGAGAGGGGCATTGTACCCCAGAAGGCTATTCGTGTCTTAAAGGGATTGATCGCCCACTGCAAATTACCATCTAATATATCATGTAGGTCTCTATAGATATATATACCTAAATAGCGAAACACATGGGTCGCTACTGGGATTCGAGCTTCTCCCAGTGCCACTGTCCGCTGTTCTAAATTATTCTGAAATGCAAAAGCACATGATTTTGCAGCATTTACTTGCAGACCAGAGAGTCTACCGAATTCAGTCAGTTTATCCGCTATTGCACACATATCTTAACGCAAGTTCCGAAAATATAATATCATGTCGTCTGCATATAAAGAGGTAGCCTGTATTTCGCCTCTAAGCGGGATGCCCCATTCCGGTGCACTTGGTCGCAGTAATTGTGCTAGGGGTTAAATTGCTAAAGCAAATAATAACAGCAATAATGGACAGCCCTAACGTGTTCCCCGGGAGATAGTATAAGATTCCGAAAGGCACATACCTGTTTTTGCCCTCGCCGTAGGTAGTGAATGTAACAGTCGCACCAATTTTGTGTAGAAAGCTGGTATTCCGTAGTGGGTAAGTACAAATCACAGGAAATCCCTGCTCAGCGTGTCAAAAGCATGGTGTATATACAAAGATAGGCAGCCCGCGTGTGGGTATTTTTTCCGTGAACTGTACATAATGTGAAAAAGGTGGCGAATATTGAGTGAAGTGTTACATTTCGGCACCAAGCCATCCGGATCTGTGTGCAGTAATTGTGGCAGGTGTGGGAGGAGCCATCTTGCTAGGATTTTCCTTAAAATGTGATACTCCGTGTTCAAGAGAGACAGAGGCATGTATGAGGTTAGTTCAAGGGGTGGCTTGTTTGGTTTCAGTAAAGATGTAACAATGGCTTTCCGCAATGTGGGGGACAGCTGTCCTGTCTTTAATGAATGTGTGTATAAGTTTTCCAGCTGCAGAGCCAGTCTGTGTATATAAGTAGCATAAAATTCGACATGAAGCCCATCTGACTCTGGCGTTTTGTTATATGACATTTCTCTAATCACACCCTTAATTTCTTCCACTGTAAGATCGGCTCCCAGCTCCACGCAATCTTGTAGTGTTAGCTGGGGTAGGCATGTCCTATCCAAATAGTATTATGGTAGTAGGAGTGGTAGGGACCGTGTAAAGAGCAGCATAAAGGTCCTGAAACACCTTATTTATACTCAGTTGCGTAACAACCAACCCTTGTCCCTTGGACTGTATGGGGAGGATCGGGGTTGAGGGGGGTGGGACATATTAAGCATGCCAGCAGTGCTCCAGACCTGTCAGCTTCAGACCTGCAGCAAATGAAAAAATACCGCAGTGCAATTTTTCTCCCTGGCTCAAAGTTTGCCCTCAGGTGGGGTGAGAGGGAGGTATTTGAATTTTGAGGCGACATTGTTTCAAATGCGTCATCCATGCAGTTGCTAACTCCCATCTTATGAGTGCGGCATGGATATTACTGCTTACGTTTCTTCATAATGCCCTTCCTATATGCCTGTATTTTTGGAACTGATATCCATTCTGCTGCTGGCTAATAACATTTTGTGCTTCATTCTTGGCACTTAAGGTACAGAATTTGTCTTGAACTTTGTACTTTTCTTTTACATGGATTTACCTCTGCTTTTGCATTCAATTGTTTTCATTCTTCTAAATGTTTTATTGTTCTCCGAAGTGCTAGTTATTTCAATGACACACTTTATACACCCACTAAGCCTCCATGCTCCCTTATTTGTCCCTACTCCCATTTTCTTATTAATCTATAGTTCTGAAAGTGAATCATGTGCCTATCTATGTGACAGCAACTCATGGTCTTGTTACAAGTTGTGCAAAGTAGTAATTCCACACTTTTTCTTGTGGGAATACCACTTTGCATGATTACACGGTTTCACTGGACGTTAGACTGCTCAGCCTTAGGGTAGTCTTTCTCCAAACTTTTTTCCTCGCACATACTGTTTTGCTGATTTTTTACTTGTTGGCCTTAAGACTCTGCACATTTTACCACTGCTAACCAGTGCTAAAGTGCCCTGTCTTTTAAACATGGTCATTTTGGATTACACCCAATTGGCACATTTAACTTTCTTGTAAGTCCCCAGTAAAGACGTACTACATATATCCACACCTTTAAATTAAATGCTACTTGTCAGCCTGCAACACTAATTGTGCCACCCACTTAAGCAGGCTTTTTAAACAAGTCTAATTTCTGCCATTTCAGCCTGCATGCGCAGTTTTTAACTGCCATTTGACCTGGCAAAATAAACCTTTTGCCAGACTCACATGTTCCTTTTTAACCCATATGTCACCCCTACTGTAGTCTGTAATCAACCCACAAGGCAGGGTTCACTGTATTCAAAATGCTGGGCATGTGCTTTTAAGTTTTACTTGCCCTGGTAGTGAGAAACTCCTATATTCGATTTTCATTACTGCAAGGCCTACCTCACCCACACAATAACACTGGGTTACCTTTTAACATTTAATAAGTGATAACCTTTCATTGGGAGCAGATAAAAAAGTCATGTTTGGTGTCCATAAGAAGTGTAATTTTAAATCCTCCTTAATGGTAAAGTCAGATTTTAAGTCACAGTTCTGAAAATGCTACATTTATATAGTTGGCATTTTCTTGTCCTAACCATTTGGGGACCCAGCCTGTTCCTGGGTCAACATGACTGGGTGTAGTTGACAGTTGGCCTTTGTGTATTCCTCTTTGACAGCCACACAATAAAAAGTCTGGATGTTAGCGGGATGGACCATCTCTGGCAGGATGAGGGGGCGAAGCTGCTACCTGCTGCACTTGTAATTCAATTGGGCTACCCCAACATACACATAAAGGACTTCCCACTAGCCTTTGGTGCTCATAGCCTGGCTGGAGCCAGAGCAGCGAGGCAGAAAATTCCAGATACTTCTGTTGGGGGAAGTCTCCAGAAATTTCTCTCACTTCAAAGTGGGCACCACCAGGTATAAAAAGAGGACCTGAGGCTCACTTTTTCAGTATACTCCTGCACCTGTGGATACTTCAGAAGAAGGATGCCTTGCTGACCTGCTGCTGCTTGAGGCCTACCCTACCCGCTAAGAAGGATGACTGGACCTGCACCTTTCATCCCAGGTACAGTGACTCCAAGGATCAACTGATTGACCTCCAGGTTTGTGTTACAGGGACATAACAAGATCTAGAGGCCTCCCTGTAATTGCCCAGCTGACCTGCTGCACCAGATCTGTCTGGACCTGCAACTGGACCTGCCTGAGCCCTGCTGGCCTCTGGTGGAGTGAATTATTGATCCATAACTGGTACCTCACGAGGCTGTGGGCCCATGGCTGGTATCAGAGAGAGCTACCGCTGGCATAACTGAATCTTCCACCAAATTCAACACGAAGTGCTGCAAAGGCTGCCAGACATATGAAAGCTTCATCAGAACTGGTGCCAAATGAAGCAAAGCCCCACAAAGCCTCATTACACCACTTCCAGCATCGTCAGAATTGATGCTGAGCAAAGCAAAGCCTTGCCGCCCAGCTGCCAACTTTATCAGAATTGATGCAGAGCGACACAACTTGATGCAGGGCCTTTCATGGCAGCACCTCACATTTCTTCATAGGAACTGGTGCAGTATGATGCAACTCATATCAGGACCTCGCATCGCAGCCCTCGCAACTTTGCATTAAAACTAACGCCAGATGACACAAAGCCTTGCAAAGCAACACCACGCAGACCAAGCACTAAGGACATAAGGTACAATCCTCACTGGGCCAAATTGATCCCGTGCCCGGCCTGCACTCCATCACTGTCAGCCTGAACTTGTGGCTTTGTCCCAGTCCAGGATGACGAGATAGCCTCAGTTGGAACTTTGCACCTTTTGGTGCTACTTTGATCTAAATCTTTAAAACTGCATGTCTCCAGTTCTACTGATTGAATTTTTGTCGTTTTGGTGTAAAATAATTCATGAAATTATACTCTATTGTTCCAAATTGGTGCGGGATTTTTCTTGTGTTGCGTTTTCACTTTATTGTTGTTTATGTGCTGCATAACTACTTTGCACACTGCCTGCAAGTTAAGCCTGACTGCTTTTATGCCAAGCTATCAGAGGGTTAAGCACAGGTTATTTAGTGATTTTTTTGTGGTTCACCCTGACAAGGATTGTGGTGTGTGTTTCAGAAGGAATTCACTCCCCCCAACCAACAACCCAAATTCTCACTCCAGCTGAGGTAGTAATAATGCACTTGGTAATACCATCTGCTTTTCTGGTCACAAATTACAGATCGAATATGGGAGCAGAAAAGGGCCCAGAATTTGGAAAACTCATAGGACAAAGGGACCAGTGTTACCAGCATCCACATATTAAACCCCATTCTGGGAATCAAACTGATAATAGCTAATAATATTAAGAATAACAATAATAAGAATAATAATGGGAATCCCCACACTCTTTTTATGACCAATGTATAATGAAGCCGTAAGTCAACCAAATTGTTCTAGAAAGCGTTGTTTACCAAACAATACAATTCATATTTGAAGCTTCTAATGCTCCACTATAAAATCTACCTGGCCTATATGCAGGAAACAGACTTATGAAGCCCACAAATATCCTTTTGTCAGAAATGATGGCAGATAAGGACTACAGTCCCATCTAGTCTGTTCATTTCCTGGCAACTGTAATAACAGAAATCTACATTTGCTCCAACTTCATATTTGCTCTCCTATTTTATTAATACTGTGAATGCCTCAAGATCTTTCGGAGCCCTCTTTAAATTTGCATATTATGGACCAGGCACTCATATTGGAAGGAGATGGGATACATTTCCATTATTTTTTAATTAATTATGTGCGAAAAGAGACAAAGGTGACCATGTTACAGTAAATATGTGTTCAAAGGAAACAACTTGTATAATACAATAACAATATACAAATAAAATAGAAATTGTGTCTTACACTGCTCAAACACGTTGCCAACTCTTTAGAAGGAGTTTCAAACACTTTTTGCCATTACAACACTTATTATTTTTCTGAATTTTTCCTTTATGTTGTTCCTGATCATCTCCCCATAGGTCGTAGATCAAGAATCTCTGTTTTAGTTTGCTTCCTTGCTGCTTTAAGAGACATATGTTTATCAACGTAATACATGCTGGACTGAATTCACACTTCTGAATCCTTTGTCTATGCACATTGAAGTCAGTGCATCTATTGCCACTGGAGGCTGGTGCAGTGCTTAATTTGTAAAAAAATAAGTGGCATGGTCCTCGTCAAGACGCCACTGCAGCATGCACCACCCACTCTACTGCAAGGGCGGTCAATGACAGAACCAACACAACTATTAACCATTTCACTCCTACAAGTGTGATAATTCAGACTGTTTGAGGCCCTCAGAGCTAAAAGAATGGCTTGGTGGCAGGTATTAGTTGTTTTTAACGTATATTGACATTAAACAAATGTTGGTAGAAATTGGGTTTCTGGTTGACATAGGTATGCACCCTGTCCAAGCAGAAATCACAAACCTAGTCTAGGTAAGTCAGATACACACTAAATTTAACCTACGCTCACCCTTGGCTTGGCACAGAGCAGTCAGGCTCAACTTAAGAGGCAATGTGTAAAATGTTTGTGCAACACTTCAAACAGTAAAAAGGTGAAAAACCCACACAAAAATAATCCACACCAGGCTAGAAAAATACAGTGTAATTTAATAAATAAAACAAAACCAAAATGACAAAAATCCAATTAGTAGAAGTTGAGATAGGAATTTGTAAAGATAAATGTAAAATAGCGCTTAGAAGCAATAAGCATTTAAATGTGATATCTGGTTGTGCTGCACCGGTGCAATGTCAAAAGTTCAGGCTGACCATGATGAAGTGTGGGTCGGATACAGGCCACTGAACCAAAGTATTTTGATCCGGGTTACTATGCCGTCATCGAAGATGTGAGGCGCAGCCAAAGAGTTGCGTCGGTGTCGAGCCAGGCAGTGGATGAGATGCGTCGAATTTCTCAATGCAGCAGCGGTGATGCATCAGTTCCGAGTGCGATGCACTGGTTCCAAATGCAATGCTAGGCTGCTTCAGTAGGCAAAGTTTCAAAGTTTCAATTCTGAAGGGGATGTGCTGATCCCGAAGATGATGCACTGGGTCCGCTCTACGCAACTATGAGAATGTGCTGGTTCCAACTCACACAAAGGTGAAGATGCACTGGCTTCATTGAGGATGAGTGGGTTTGGGTTGAAGCAGCACTTTATACCCAATTCCAAGGGCCCAGGACTGGGTTTGCACCACTTAGAAGGGCAATAGTTGCAGCAAGCAAAGTCCAGGTGCTGTAGCAGGGTTACTTATATGTATGAAAAGGGATGGCTTGAGCCTGGCAAAAGGATTATTTTGCCAGGTTGACATGGCTGTGTAAAACTGCACACAACTGCAATGGCAGGCCTGAGACCTGGTTAGAGGGCTACTTAAGTGGGTGGCACAATCAGTGCTGCAGGACCACAATTAGCCTTCCATTTACAGAGCCTGGACACATCTACACATTACTTATAAGTAAACTGAATATGCCAACTGGGGTTAAGCCAATGTTACCATGATTTGGGGGAGGCAGCACAAACACTTTCGCACTAGGTAGTAGTGGTAAAGTGCCCAGAGTCCTAAAGCCAGCAGAAACTAGGTTGGTAAAATGGAGGAGGGCAAAACGTTGGGGGAAAGATGACCTTAAGGCTGTCAGGCCTAGCAACAGTTGTTTTCGAAATTACGCAAGCAAAGCCTTCATATGGCAGCTGTCATAAGTGCTGGTGTTGACAGTTAACTGCTGAGCACCAGAAACCACTGTATTAAATTAAACACTGGGCTGATTAAGACCATGCACTAGGCATGTACAATAAAAAGAAAAATAAGCTGTAATAAGAGAGGGTCTTAATATGCAACCATGTTGCTCTTCCTCTCCACCAGTTTTAATTGGGCAAAATGTGTATGCTTCCACTCAAAAAGTGCGTATATTGCAATTTTTATCTTGTGAGAAAGCTTACTCTCCGGACAGAAAGCTTAAGTTGGTAAATGACAAAGCAATGATCAAGGCTGACTTATTACTTCTGAAGGCTTACCCCAAAGGGAATAGTAAAAAAAAACACTTTGAACCATGTCCAATACAGCTCTGAGCAAGTGGATGAGGCGAGCAAACCTTGCAGTCACTCGGGAGATTGCTCTCCCTCAGGGATTCTCAAATTCTTAAATTTTCTTCATTCCCTCTATCCCTCTTTCAGCCCCTTGTCCTTTCTTCTCTCTAGCCATCTTCTTCCATCCATCCACCCACCCAGCCCTCCCCAGAGTGAGATGGTCATTTCATTGTCACAAACTGCACACTGACGCATAGATTCCGAACCGGAACATCCGTTTAATGAAGGCGAATAATAAGCAAGTCTAGCCAGAGTTTCATATATTAGATACACAGGACTAACTATTATGTGATTTTCACACACTTCAAGCACTTCTGCTGCACACTTACCCTAATAGAAGAGCCTGTGATACTCTGTCTTCAGCAGCCGGACGAGGATCTCACTCAGGACAACAATGGACAACTACATACTAATACACCCCCTGGGAGATGTCAAGCATCCCACGTGATCCGGAGGGCTCACCTCCTCTGTAAGTCTGCTGCGAGATGTAGTAAGCTTGAATAAACAGTAAATGGAAACTAATTGCCCCTGGAATTCTTTAGATGGCGGCAGTACAGGGGGTATGATTCCCTTTATTCCTATAATCTTTTTGTCTTTCATCACAAAGATATCGTTCATATGTCCCCAACTGGGCAACACCATCCGAGTAGCGGACTTAGAGGTCCAGGCTTACCACATTCTAACAGAACACAGACTTTGGTCAAAAGGGAGATGCTCTATGACATCTAGGGCAAGGCAAGAACAACTGGGGCATGGAATTAACCTAACAAAGTGACTTCTCAGATATATAAATCAACTGGCAGAAAGTTTGTTGCCAGGGAAATTATATGCTGGTCTGACAGTCCTCTTGCATTGAGATACTGGTCCTATTTGTACTTTTTGTGATGTAGTTATTACTAACAGTGGTGCACACGGCTGGAAACGCGACTATGGACAGCCGTCAGGACACACAACTGTGGGCAGCCGTCATTGTGTAGGTAGGTTGAGCCAGTGTATGCCAGACGGCAGATACCTTTATCTTCCAACTAACCCATCTGTTTCAAACAAGGTAAATTATAAGACAAGCTCAATTAGTGATGAGTTGTACACAACTTCAATAACAGACGACCATTGGACCAGGACACTGTTTCTACTGCTACCGCGATTAGGAAAAACTCTTAGGCCTCACTAAAGTAATTACTGAGTCCCTTGCCTGTATTACATAAACTATGTAAAAATTGTGCCACAGCTCCATGCATTTGATGTGTGAAGGTAGAGAGAGACTGTATCTGCTTCACCTGCAGCACAATGTTTTCAAATGCACAATGTAAACACCTGTTTGGTAGACAGGAACTAATTGGCTTTGCCAGCAAACAATAAAAGCTGTCTGTAGCCAGACGCAAAAAAGAGAAGCCGGCCCAGAGGGCTTTCCTCTGGAATTCCACTTTTCCTGTGCTGGAACACCAGTGAGTAAAGTAAACAAATAACTTCATCCCGTTCAAGTGGAAGAGGAAAGGGCTCGAACTTGATAAACAAGCTTCTCGTTATACAGGAAAGGCAGAAAGTGCATTTTAACTTATGTACTTCTAGTTTTAAACATTTGCTAATTTTTGCTCACAGGATAAGACGATCTGCTTTGGCTCTTACAGTCTCCTACAATACAGCTACTCCCATCAACCACTCTGTCATTTGTAATTTCGTAGAAGGGCAAGAAGGCAGTATATCGCATTGAGCAACAGTATAGCTCTTAGTGCTACATTGTGCTTTCACTGAAGCACCTTACAAATTACAATTCTTTTAAATTATTTGAACTCATTTTATTGACCTCAGAAAAATGAAAGGCTTAGTCAACCCAGAGGATCATTAAACCACCCCCCCCTAAAAATGTAGCAGCTAGAATATTTTTTTTTTAGTGTCACTACATTACACCTATGAAATTAATAGGAAAGTATTTCTGTTAATATTTCTTTTTGCAATCCCTGCATTGCTCAAAAATGTTTCCAACAGCTAAAGGCTGTGTAGGGTACATGCAGAAATGAGTGGTCGCATTAGTGTTACTGGTGGATATCCTCCCAAATCAATGGCTATTCTCTAAATACAGTAGTGATTACTGCTTTCAGTACTATTTATGTCACAGACAGAACCACCATTTTTAGTGATGATTTCACAATCAGGCCCCTTGGCACCCTTTGAACCCGAGATGTGTACATCTGATCAGCACGTGGTGAAATCGATAAGAAAGCAAACTGGTGTGGTGCCCTAACAAAAAGAAACGTGCACCTACGGTTTATCAAATGATTGTCTGTTATTTGTATTCAGGGAGTTTCAAGGGCAATTTTTTCCTCCTCTCTTCTGATTGGGACTTACCTGCCTCACGTTATATACATGGAGCGATTCCTAGTACGCGGCTTCTCACGGCCATCCTCCAAGTTCCCGCCCCTCCTGAAATCTGCTAGAATGTCCCTTCCGCTTCCCCAGCCCCCTCTGACCATGTTCAAGGCAGCTAATCTCACGCTCTGACTCTTGCCCGACAAATCCCCTCCCAGTGTTGTTGACCTGTCGTGCACTTTCAATCCCTTCCATGTTATGGCACTGTAGTGAATGTCAGGAGGGAGTAAAAATAACTCCTGCTCTTTCCTCCATTTCTATTTTTACTTGACACGAGAAGCCTGGCATCCTTCCAGGGCCGCCCTGAATAGCGACGTGGTACGTTTGTCACAGGACAAAGATGGTACATCTGAAAACATTATGCAAGTATGATGTAGTGACCTGGCGTGTCTAGTCTGTCCTGTTTGTAAGGAAAGGGGATGGGTGTCTCTGAAAAAAGTATTGTGAGTACACAGAATATTTTGATTGTATTTTAGAGAAACTGTGTAGAGTTGTTATCTGGTGCTTGTGATTGTATTTCCTTAATTGCAGAATTGCATTGCTGTTAGAGGAGTGGTTAGGAGCCTGTTTTGTTGTTCTGGGCGGTCCCAGAGCTGGATGGCAGGGTGCGCAGATACATGAGTGTTGTAATACTCTGTGACGAGACAGTATGGCTGCAGGTGTGCAGTTGTGTACATGATTCACAGGAGGCTCTATTGTTGGGATGAGTAAGGAATGCCTTGTTGCAAAAAAGCAGAAAAAAAGTACTTCAGCTGGGCTGCTGCGAAACAGAAGTGTGCAAGCCAACAGATTAACAGGGAGAGTCAGGCCAGAGCAGAGCCAAGGGTCGGCTCTGGCTCTAAGAGCCTGTGCACAAGTTAAGCCCTGAAAATATTTGGCATGCACATCATGCAACAAAGATCATGTTAGAATATGACAAGGTGTCTTCAAAACCCAAATACGTGCATTTCTTTACGGTGTGAGCAAGTTTCACATTGGTACATCATATTATTTGAGAATTATTTATTACAGGTGAAAGGTTTTAAACTTGAACCGAGAAACATTCCTGTTCCCGCCCTGATGACAATGCTATTAGTGAACTAAGGCAAGTCCGGGTTTCTTAGCACCTTATGTGTGGCCTAGATTCTTATTATAGTGGGAGCTACATTATAGGCTACTAAATAAAAGAGAGAATTTTGCATATACTTGAAGGTACTCTTACATGTAATAATGAACAATAAAGATGCTCAAATAAAGTAGTTGCCTAGAATCACACAATTTGATCAAGCAGGGAAGTTGGGATTGATTCCAGATTTTCCATGTTCATACTATGCAATTCAGCCACTAGATGGGTATATCGTTCTGATATCAAAGGCTAATGAACGAATGAATAAAACACAGTTATAGAGCACACAGATGCTCCTGAGCTCGACGCTGATGACTGATAGCAAGAAGAGGATTAATCCAAAGCAAATAGCTATGTTTTCAATTTTTTCCAAACAGTAGACTCAGAGCTAAGAGAGAACAATTCAAATAGAAGTTGGTTCCAGGACTTTGCTGCTAGTTAAGAGAAGGAGTGTCAACCTCTTCGACTAATCTAATCCCAGGAACTAGAGCCAAACGGGATTGTGAGGAACTTGAAGTCCTAATAGGAGTATAGAAACTGAACCTACTAATCAAGTTCTAATGACCCGTTCTCGCCAACGCACAACGCCACATGGCAAGAGATTTAAACAAGATTCTCTTTCTAACCAGTTGCCAATGTAGAGAAGGCAGACGAGCTGACATAGGTGTTTGATGTGGAAGTCTAAGAATGAGCCGAGCGGCAGCTTCTGGACAACCTGAAATCTCCTTATTAAATAGTTAGGCAAACTGAGATCTAAAGCCTTGGTATAATCCACCACTGATGTAAAAGGGGCATGGGCCACTGTCTTCCTCAAGGATAATAGCAGAAGGAAAATAAATTTAAGAGACCAAAACAAGTTTCCACTACTGCAGACACCTACTGTTAAAAGGACATAAGATTATCAAACTTTACCCCTAGCTTTTTTGCAACTTCTGCTGGAGATGGTGGAATTGGGCCTGATCCGGCCAACAATTAGGCCACCAGTCCTCATTTAAAGACCCACAATGAAGAATCTCAGTCTTCCCTGTATTACAAAAAAGATAATTGGTTTGAAACTAGTCAAAGACTGCAGAGAGAGGCAGGCCTTCGGGGATGACAATCCATCACAGCGTGTTTTGAAAAAAAAAAAAAGAAACTGAGTGCCATCTACTTATGACACAACTTGAAAGCCAAATGATTCTACCAAGGCAGCTACAGGGGCCATAAAGACTTTAAAGAGGGTGGGTTGCAGGAAAGGTTTTGTTTCAGATGAAAAAGAGGCCATCCAAACTGATTGACCACGATTTTTCCCCAAAAACCTCTCTGCAATCTAAGGCCAGTCCACCATTACCAATATGGTTAAGCCAGTGTAAGAGAAGCACATGCAGCATAGTATCAAATGCCTCAGAAAGGTCTATTACAATCAACACCGCCTTGCCACCCTGATTAAGGGTTAGTTCAATGGTTTCCAATAATTTCAGCACTGCTGTCTCCATGCTGTAATTAGGGCAAAATCCTCATTGACTAGCATGAAGTAAATATTGGCCTCCAGGTAGTCTGATATCAGCTTCTCTAAGCACTTGGAAATCGCTAGGAGAGGAATTGGTCTAAAATTAAAAAGGACAGTAGGATCTGCTGAAGGCTTCTTCAAATGAGAAATATGTTTAGCTCGCTTCCAACTAAAAGCTACCATTGAAGTTAAAATAGAGGAGTTCAAAAGTTTGTTCACAATTGGATTAATCACTTCTATTACCATAACTAACAAAAAGGGTGAACATGGATCCACTGGTGATCCTCACCTCATTTCCAGGATAACAGATTATGAGTCTTTCAAAGAGATAGAGTTAAAAACATTGAGGGCATTATTTAGATATCAGCGAATGGGTTACTCTGTCACAAATGTGACAAACATGCAGTCCACTGAAATATAAATCCCATAGGAAAGAGCAGGATTTATATTGCTAAGGACGGGTATCCATCACTGTTGTGACAGAGTAACCCGTCCGACGAAATCTAAGTCATGCCTTTAGTGAACAAAGTACCTGTTCCGAGCTGGAATATGTAAGTTATTCTCACTAATCCAACACAGGAGAATTCGTCCAACTGGCCTGAATCTTATGAATTTTATCCCTAAAAGATTCCAAAATGTTATCACATAAAATCTGAAAAGGAGTAATTCCGCTACTACAGTTAGTGATAAAAATCCTTTCACTATTTTAAAAACCTCCTTCAGTGCATTCGAGGCTTTAGAGATTCTTTCCTCATAAACCATTATTTTGGCTGCTTTTGTGATTGCTTCTTAAGGCAGCTCTGTAATCTACTTTATTCTCTGGTGGATAGGGCTTCCCCTATTGTCTGTCAGCCCTCTTACAAACACTTTTCTCCATGGCTAAAGCCTAAGTAGACCAAAGGGCTGACAGACCGTGGGTCTTACAATGTGTAAGAGGGGAAAGAGAAGCACCTCGGGCAGCATGGTTGGCACTGGCCACGGAACAGGCACGGATGGGCTTTTCTTAATTCTTGAAGGATAAGATTAGAGCATGAGCGACACCAAAAATCTGCATTTTATTTTTTGTTACCTGTACTTATCGATAACTTTGCCCAGCAACTTAAAGGCACTGAATAGGAGACACAGAGGCCCATATTTATACTGTTTTTAGCGCTGCATTTGTGTCGTTTTCTGACGCAAAATCGGCGCAAACTTACAGAATACAATTGTATTTTGGAAGTTTGCGCTGCTTTTGCATAAAAAAATTATGCAAATGCGGCGCTAAAAAAGTATAAATATGGGCCAGACTATGTTACATATGTATTTTTTCAGTACAGGGAGGTTTGTTGGGATTTATGGGATGCTGAGCTGAGTCGGGGGTTTGAAACTGGTTCCCCATGTTACATGATTGGCAGCTGTAGCCACCAGGCCACATCACTTCTCATGAAAGCTTTGCTTATTTTGGGCTCAAGGATCGAAGTGTAAAACACAGCCACCATGTCACAAGAGACAAAAGTGCAGTACTCTTGATGATGATGGTGAATCTGGGGAAGAATAGTAACCTGTAACGTGAGGATACATATGGAGGTATACAATAATGTGCAAAAGTGGGGAAGAGTACTACCTTGTCATGATAGGAAGCATGGAGAAGTGTAGTCCCCCATGTGTTGTGGCTGGAAAGCACAAATCTGCTTGAGTGCACTCTGGGACCAGGCTGGGACTAGTCAAGACTGAGCATGAATGTGAAGTTTCGAAAGGTGGATGGTACTGGAGGCAGAGTATTGTTTCACCCATATGTGCTCTAGAACCAGTCTTCATTTTGTAAAAATGGGTGGATAGGACATGTGGTTGATACTGGGCCATAGTCCATTAGAGACAGTTTTGTTTGTGATTACGTGCAATAATGAGAGGATCTGATTTGACTTCTGTAGGTGTACGTGTAGGGTGTGCTATGCGGGTGCTTCCTATCCTGTTAAGCCTTTGGTCCAACACACTGATGTGGAGTCGGTTTGGGGTAAGAGTACTGGACAACACAAGTGTTTAAATGCTGTGGATGGGAGACGCTCTGTCTGATGTCTGTGCATCTTCCAGAAGGCCTGGTGCAGAGTGCAGACTTAGGTCCTTTCTTTGGTCTGGCAACTGTTCATGCAGGTTTGGCAAACAAGTGTGACGGCGGAGTGTGTTGGAGTGCTGGGCTGCACTTTCGTGAGGGGGTTCGTGAGAGTGAGATGGACTGCATTTGCCTGGTGATGCATATTTTTGTTATATGTTGAAGATGGAGAAAGTGTCAGCGGTTGCCCTGTTTCTGGGGCTTGTTACATTGGAAAGAGGAAAATGTAGTGCCGTGGCACGGCTGATTTGTCCTGTGTGCAAGGTAAGAGGATGATATAGCGATGTGACGTGTGTGTGTACGCATGGGCTAAGTAGGCACGGTGTGGAATGTGGAGTGTGTATGCTGTGAGAATGTGATGAATGTGTTGAAGCATAGAATGGTGTTATCTGTGTGCTGGATGAAGCCTGGGAGTTGATGCCAGCTGGAGGGAGGGTGAAGCCCTAACAGAAGCAACCATTCTGTGGCTGTAACCTAAGGGAAATGAAGAACTTACATACTATCTGCATGGCTCCAGGCTCTTGTGTGAATGCTCAGCCCTCCAACTACAACATAAGACTCACGTGCCTGTACATTGTCAATAAAAGCATAACCCCGTCGGGCATGTTGGTTAATTGTGTCTATTGCGCAACCAAGCAGCAAACAGTTACAATCAAGTGTCTTGGTGGAAGCAGAGTGAAGTTTTTATATAGCAGTAGGGAGCAACTGCAGAAACAGCATGAATCCAAAGTGGCTGCCCCAGCCAACCGTAGATGGAAGCACAAGCTGCCAGACACATTCATCATATAGCACAGATATGTGTCCTAGATTAATTTTACAGGTCGACCCTTCAGTTGTCAATTTGTAGGTCACACTCTTTAATGCATGCTGTTCCTTCCAATGCGCCTGGTGCAGTCCTGGTTCAGCTTGTAGCCAAGGATTTCCTTTTCAGTGGGACCATTCAGTAAAATATGGACATCTGGGGCAGAGAGAGTCTGGGAAGTCCTCACAGATTAGTCTTATCCCCTGTTCACGAATTGATGGCAGTTATTTGGTCTGACATTCCCTGCTGCCCTCTTAACCCTGACTCTTAAAAGCAAACTCATAGAGGTGGCAGTATTTGTTTACCGCTGTGGCACTACTGCATGATGCGGTTAAAGATTGAAGACTTTTGTGAACTGCCCTGCTTTTGCCCCCAAGCA
Organism: Pleurodeles waltl; assembly: GCF_031143425.1. NCBI lineage: Eukaryota > Metazoa > Chordata > Amphibia > Caudata > Salamandridae > Pleurodeles > Pleurodeles waltl. The sequence goes on from NC_090439.1 coordinate 637,012,264, forward strand.
GATCCAGCCTTGCCACCCTTCTTGATGTGAAAATTGCCATTTTTATCAACCCGAAAACGGTTAGCGTTAGAGAAAAGGGTTGCTAATGTTTACATCTCCTGAAATCCACCAGTAACTGTGTTCACTGAGGTTCCTCTAAATATTGTGGGTTTGTTCCACCCAATGCATTGCTCACTAGACTTAAACTTCTGTCGAGTTGCCAAGTCCTGCTTGAATATCGAATGATTTTTAAGAGCCTCAGCAAGCACTTGTAACTGTGTTGTGTCATGTCTACCACTGTTGTTAACATAGTAGTGTCATTCCAAGACAGATTTGGGGCTCTTAATCTCTTGCATAGCTAGATTAGATATGATGGGTGCACACTTTTCATTCTTTTTTTAATGACATTTGTTGTTCCATTACATTTTAGTTTACTGTCAAAAATACTCCACCAACGCCTGAGGGCAGATCAAGGGTTTTTATCTCTTCATTGTCCAGCTGTAGGATCTCTCCATGTAGGACTGACCTGTCTGCCTATGACTAACGCTCTCTCCCCTTAGAGAACGCTTCTCTATAATGGATTTGCTTCTCTAACTCCTTTGTTGTGTTACTCAGGTTCTCTCCAGCTCTTTGGAGAGCCACCTACCTCTTGGCCTATTTTAATTTCATTATTTGATGTCACTTGCACAAATCCTTTGCCGCCTTATGCCTATTTAATTAAGCTTCCCGAGAGTTTTATATCTCCATTTAGTTTAACCAGCTCAGTCTTCGAGGTCTCCATTACAAACACATAAACATACAACACAGGTCACTGTTTTTCACATGTTCACGTAAACCCTATCGTCCCCTTCAGTCCTTTTGTTTTATTGAGGACTGTATGTTGTGTTCAATAAAGCGTTTAATAAAGCGTTTACACTCATTCTTCGGACCAGTTATTATCCCTCTTCTTAATTTATGGCGTCTTTTCCACTACCTTAAAATAATCTGTTTGACACTGATCAGACGTCTTTGGATTCATCCCGTGCTGCGCCCCTAATGAAAGACCAGTTCTTTGAAATCGGAAAAGATGGCGTCGCAAATAACAGACCAAACATCTGTTGAACCCTGGATTTGAATTCTTCTCGGTTACCCAGGGAGCTTGTGTCTGTCTCTATATTGACTGCTTACCATTTTATCACAAGGAAGCTTCCGTGAAGTTGAGGTTGCAAAGCCTAATTGCTGTTCAATATAGTCTTAAAATAAGTAGTTTACTGGATCATAAGTATCTGGAGATCTGTAGCTCGCCTATTACGGGTAATAATTTAAAAAAAATTAAATTTACATGAGGTAATTCCTTGTGAAGTATGTTTTATTTGATTATGCTGTATAAAAGACATCAATGGATGGATATCAAGTATTAATGTGTTTTGATTGTGGTTGTGTGTCACATAGGTGTGCAGCAGTTGCTTGAAAGACAGGGGTATATTTACTAAAATTTCGCATTGGAGATTTTATGGCACAATGGACAGCAAAGCTTTGCATCTATTTATCACACATGAAAAAGTCTGCAGGTTGAGCTCAAAACTGTATTGTGCTACTTCAGCATTAGTAAATATGACCCTGGATGCAAGAAGATTTCTAAAATGAGTACCAATATTTTATCCTGAACTGCAGGTTGGTATGACTTGTAATTCCAGTTATATATTATTAAGCAATAACAATGTTTTAATGTTCTTAACCCAGTGCATTAGCATGCTCTGGAATGTGAAGGTGTAGGGAGGAAGGGATTGTGACTTCTAATGTTTCACAAACCAGGTAGACATTTACTAATTTAAAAAAAAAAAAAAGTTTCTGTGTAACTGGGAATTTTCTCATTTCCAGCACCAAAGCAATTAACCAATGGACGATGCCTTAGAAATGGCAAACATCTAAAAGGAACATTCCAAGGGCCTGATTTAGAGTTAGGCGGGTGGGTACTCAGTTGCCTATGTGTTGAATACAAGGCCGGACTGGCTGTACCAGACATTTGGCGTTTCCCCGGGAGGCTAGAAGGGCAGGGGCAGCTTTTCTTACTGGGGCCTGTTTTGTAGCAGTGCAGCAGTTTTACAAGCACTGCAGAGATCCTTGTATATCCAACAGGTTTCAGAAAACAGTAAAAGTGCCAAGATAACTCTGGTGATTAAGGTACCTGCTGGAGAGAGATGGAGGTTTTGTCTAGAGGCAGTTTTGATGAATCTAAGTAGCGCAGAGGGTTAATAGAACGTGTACGATGCAGATCAGAGAACAGTATTTTATGTGCATAGCTCAGTGGAATACTGCTTTTGTCACAGAACACCTTTAGTTACTGTGCACTTCATAAGTTACAATCACAATTCAGCACAGTGGGCTATGAACTGCCATCAAAGAGCTACATGCAAACTGCATGGCACACGTTTAAAAGTTATGTTTTTTTTCAGTCTGATTATCCTAATTTTGCTAAAAAGTATTTGTTTGGGTAGAAATAAATTGCTATTAGCAAAGTCAATGCTAACCACTGTATTACCTTCTGAATCCTGAGTTTATGCTTCCCAAAACCAAGCACTCTTTAAAAATGCCTTCCAGTACAGATGACATGTGAATCCTACACCTTGTGGTCTCCTTTGTCATTTTCTGTACACTGATTTACTATAATTCATTGTATGTGATGTGAAGTGCTCCAACACACTATGCTTATAAGAGAGGCGCTATAAATCAAATGATATACATGTGGGAGAGGGACTATTTGGTCCCTTTTGTCAACATTTTCTGTACACTGATTTACTATAATTCATTGTGTGTGATGTGAAGTGCTCCAACACACTATGCTTATAAGAGAGGCGGTATAAAACAAATGAAAGACATGTGAGAGAGGGACTATGGAGAGATGAGAGGCACTATTAGAGGGTCATGGTAAGGGAATCAATAAAGAACCCCAATAAAGAAAGCCGTATCCTGGTGCACTGTAACATCATCATTTTCTATGCTTTAAAAATTAGTACAATCAAATATATAATGAAAAATGTGTTGTAGAATGCACAATTTTTCCAATTTTTTCCCATTATTGTGGTCAGGCTGCTTGCTATGCATCTTATGGGAGCTGGTCTGACAAAAAGGTCCAGGGTTCCCAGTCCCGCGCTGGTTGAATATCCCATCTGTCTTATTACAAGTGTGTTGGCGTGTAATGCACTTTTAATACGCCTGACCGAATCCATGCCACATTTGTGACAGAGTACCTGTCTGCCAAACTCTAAATCAAGCCCTAAGTACCTAATAATTCTGAATTGAACATAAAAAATCTTACTCAGGCAAGACTTCTGGTGAGATATATCTCCTGTTTCAGTGGATAAGCCAGTCGTTTGAGGCCAGCTGTCAACTAACTGTTGTTGCTCCTTTTTAATGATAATGCACTTTGCTTCCTTTCATGATTAACAGATGTGCACTGTGTCGCTTTGCATTTCACGATTGTGTTAGACATGTATTACAACATGCTCTCGATGAGCAGGCTAATCTGATGAATTTCATCATGTTGCCAAAATCATATACAGTAAGTAAACGATTATTGCTCTCAATGTGTAGTTATAATGGTATTCGTTGATGTAACTTTTATGGATATACTTTTGCAGAGATGCTTGAGCTGTTTTAAGTGTATTTCATTGAGTATTATATATATAAATATAACATTTTAAATGGGTGTTTTAAGAGGAGTACATTAACATGTATTTTGCTCTATTAGTATCTTTTTTTTAGTACAGTGTAGACACAGGCAGGCGATATTCATTAGCTATACTTAACAATCAAACACTGTAAACATTAGCAGGGAACTGTACTAAATTGTGAGATCATGCAGCACAGCAACCAGCACTGGTTGCATTGTGTTCATTCACACCTAGAATGAAAAATAGCAACATATCTACTAAGATTTCTGTTGTTTTTCTCTTCCCTAGTATTTAGCTCACTTGAGGCTGATATGCTCCAACGCACACACTCTTGCACCTTAGTGGAAGGGTGTGTTTGTTCTGTCAAGCATAGGGTTCTGTACACGGTACAAGGTTTACACGGAAAAACAGATGACCTGATTTAGAATTTAATGGAGAGGATCCTCTGTCACAATTTTCATGATAATCCAATCCACCTTATTACAGGTGCATTACATCCTACGGAACTTGCAGTGAGCTGGACGGGATATCCATCATGTTTGTGATGGATTAACACACCCTGTCGGACTCTAAATCAGACCCAGAGTCCTTCTCAAGGTAGGCATATGAGGTGATTGTTGGGATACGTTCTGGTGCTGTCTGGGTTTTCTAGCATCCTCTCCAGTTTGCTGTCATCTATGTTTGGGTCTCAGAACATTTATGCACCTGTACACATTCTAGTTTTGTTATATGGAATTTTGACTTTGATTCATCCATTCCTGTATGCCAGTTGAATCTGAATCACTTCATCTCACTGTTGTTAGGTTGCTTAGCTTACACCGGCTTTTGTGCTGTTACTTGCTAACCTTAGGTATTGTGATCCTTCTATTTGCTCACTGTTTTGTTAGAATTTAGGAGTTTCCTGTTAGTTAGGTAGTACACATATTGAAGAGCGGTGTTCACCCTGTTAATGTAGATGTTGAATTTGCTATTTTAAGAGATCTTCATGTGATGTTTTATTGTCCTTATGAAGGACACATGCTGCCTTCTATATTCTGCTGTGGAGTCAAGGTAATTGCTAGGTCTTTGCAGAATCCAGGGACAGTGTTATCCTTTTTTCTTTTTTTGGTTTGCTACACCGGATGCAGCACTTCTTAAATTGCGAGTTTGCTCTATATACTGACTTTGGGCCAAAACTACCTTATAGTGCTACCCTGCTAATGATTGCTTGTTTTGTGCATACCCAGCATTTTCTAAGGTATTGTGCTAGTGTCTCCCAGAAAAGTTCTGTTTCTGAGGTTTTGTCTTTTCCTCTCCAAAGTTATGTGGACATTGGTTGGCTTCCTGACAACTTGTAGATGATGTGGATGTCCCCTTTGTTGAGAGCTCTCATCTTTTGGATGCACTTCGGCCATTCTCACTGATAGAGGTGCCTGCAAGGTACTGTGTGTCACTGTGGTTGGTGGTCTAGTACTGTGGTGTTCTGTCATCTTTTGCTGACATCGCTGTAGTTCAGCTTATGGGACTACAGTGCCGTCTTCTGTAGCAGTTGTATTATACAATATTGACTATGTACTTACTGTATATGTTTTACTGTATATTTTACTGCTATATCATCTCCATTTATTTCTATCACATTATATTGTTTTTAGCATAATTTTACAGTGTCGACCAGTGATACTAAAGTACAGCCTGGGGGGCTGCACGTGGCCCTCCTGACCTTTACATGCGGCCCCCCGATCAACAGCAGCATTGGGCAGCTGTTAACTCAACAGCACTAACATTAAAAAATATTAACTAAACAGGCAAGTTTTTATTTAAAGGTTAATTGAAGTTAAAAAATAAAAGTAAATAGGTTGTCCTGCACCACTTAACTTTAGGAACACCTTCATTTTCAAAGCCATCTTGCAGCAAAAGTGAAAAAAGTATAAGGTCTCTTCAAAATTCAGCAAGTGTATTTTCATTATAATCATTTAATTTTAGTACATCATATTATATCAGTGCATCAAGAAGTATTTTTTTAAACTGATAGTTTTTAAACATGAATTTAGAAACATTCATTCTTCCCCACACACTGACAACATTGCCAGTAGTGAACTAAGAGACAAGCCAGTTGTTATGTGTACTCAGGGTGGCCTGGGTTCCTATTGTACATGAACAACAATTTAGTGTATTAAATCGAACACAGGAGAAGGTTTTGTGTAGTGCACATTCCGAAATCATGTATTTTCGAGATCCTATTATGTGTGATAATAAAGAAAAAGGAGGGATAGTGAAATAAAAGAATTGCCTAGGGTCACAAAATTTGGTAAAACGGGGAAGCTGGGATTAATCCCAGCGGTTTTGATGTCATATTGTGCAATTTACCTACTAGATGTACATGCTTTGCTTCACCTATACCAACCTTACTGCGACCCCCGACACTCCCCAAGACCTCCACCCTGCTGCCATCTATACGGCACTCGGTCACATCACAGACCAAACTGTGTGACCCGTGGGACAATATTTGTGAGTACCAATGGTGTAGACAATATAAAGGTAAAACACATAGGGCCTGATTACAACTTTGGAGGAGGTGTTAATCCGTCCCAAAAGTGACGGTAAAGTGACGGATATACCACCAGCCGTATTACGAGTTCCATAGGATATAATGGACTCGTAATGCGGCTGGTGGTATATCCGTCACTTTACCGTCACTTTTGGGACGGATTAACACCTCCTCCAAAGTTGTAATCAGGCCCATAGTTTTACTAAAAATATCAGCGCATATCTAACCCCCTAGCCTTAATCCTAACTATATCCAAACCTTAGCCCTATTGCCAACCCTACTCCCAATTCTAAATCTAATTCTTGCCTAATACTTACCTGACGATGTAAGTGAAGATGATAACATGACTCAAAATGTCTTTATCCCTTTGATGTAATGCCTAAGACATTATTGCCTAAGATATTATTGCAGCACAATGGGCCTGATTTTAACCTTGGCGGACGGCGGAGGCCGTCCGCCAAGGTTCCGCCGCCAAATGACCGCACCGCGGTCACAAGACCGCGGCGGCCATTCTAACATTTCCTCTGGGCCGGCGGGCGCTCTCCAAAAGAGCGCCCGCCGGCCCAGAGGAAATGCCCCTGCAACGAGGACGCCGGCTCAGAATTGAGCCGGCGTAGTTGCAGGGGTGCGACGGGTGCAGTTTGCACCCGTCGCGTATTTCAGTGTCTGCATGGCAGACACTGAAATACTTTGCGGGGCCCTCTTACGGGGGCCCCTGCAGTGCCCATGCCATGGGCATGGGCACTGCAGGGGCCCCCAGGGGCCCCGCGGCACCCCCTACCGCCATCCTGTTCCTGGCGGGAGACCCGCCAGGAACAGGATGGCGGTAGGGGGTGTCAGAATCCCCATGGCTGCGGAGCACGCTCCGCAACCATGGAGGATTCCCCCGAGCAGCGGAAAGTCGGCGGGAGACCGCCGACTTTCCGCTTCTGACCGCGGCGGTTCAATGCTTGTGGGAGCACCGCCAGCCTGTTGGCGGTGCTCCCGTGGCCGCCAGGGTCAGAATGACCCCCAATGTTTGGATGTGGTTTGTGATGGGTAACATTCTGCAGCTGTTAGCTTGATGATTCACTGAGTAGTTACTTAAGTTCTTGAGCAGTGTTTTGTAACCACTAATCCCAAATGGTTATGAGTGGTGCTTGACTCATGGGTGGCAGGATGACTGTTGCTTCAAGACTTCCACACTCATTGCTATTTTATCATGTAAGGACAGTGACAAGGAGGAAGGACAATGAGTCGAGCTCTGCTTACATACTTGTTATCCTCTTTACATTCAATCTTTCTGTTCCTTGTACATTTCCGCCCACCTCTGTGTGGGAACATTGTGATCCCTCTATGATCTTTAATGGCAGAGAATGATACAGCCTTTGACCAGTATGCCTCTGTCACAGAGTTAAACTAGAGGGTGCCATGTACTTCTGGTACTGTCAAATGGAAAGAATGGAAATCTACAGTCATCAATCTACATGATTGAACACAACATTTTCATTGAAGCTGAGTCTAGTGAAAACCAAATGTTTACAGCTGTATGTAAGTTTCAGAACCTCTACAAATCTGTGAAGTACCCCAACACTAGGGAAGGGCCAAAGTGTGTTAGATTTCATGCATATTATGCAAGGCAGGGTGACTGTGAGAAAATTGGGACTTTTGCAATCCTTTTTTAACACCTGATCCCCATTTCCCCCAATTACTTCCAAAGTGCTGGCACATCTATCGTTTTTGTGGTGAATGTTGCACATGTGGAGGCCCACATGCTGCTTCACAGCTATCATACAACATTTTCTGTGAGAACTTCTCACACACCAGCAATTTGGTTGGTTAGAGCTTTCACCGCACTAAATCTGGAAAAGGGAATGTATCCGCTTGTCACAAAAGATATATAAAAATATATTTCACTATTCATCCAAATTTAAAATAATAAATCTAAGCAGCTTTTCAAATTGTTTAAGTGCATTATACTATTTTTTGAGCTCCACACCACTTTCTGAGAAAACTATGCCTCACAATAGAGGAAGCTGTGCGATCAGCATAATGTAAGGAAAAAAATAATTATGCGTGGTACGAATACATTAGAAATCAGGTTTTAGTTACGCTTCTGCTAATGCAATAAAAATTACACACATCCCGAACCAACATCAGTAGAACAAACTCTAGCATTCGCAGAGGGTGCCTATTTGAGCATATAGGAAAATATTTTGAAAAACCCACCCAAACTGCATAGTGTCAACTATCCAATGCTTAATTTGTAAATAAAAAGGTGCTGTGCCCAAAGCCCCTCTGAAACATGTGGCTGCTGCTTTTAAATGTCCAAGCAGAGAATACTGAGGCATCAATCCTAAAGCCACCTCGGGCATCTTTAATCCATTTACAGCCACTCCCTGCCCATCCAGCTCACTCTTGCAACTTTCTGCTTTCTCCCTTTGTGACTCTTTTTCGTTTTTTCTTCCTATGTCTTTCCTATATGAGGCATTTGTTCTCAGTAATTGCCTGGTGCAGAAAAATAAGTGCCGGCCCTCAAAAATAAGTGCCAGTGTCCCCCAACGGAAACCACTGGCTCAAATTAAGCACTGCAACTATCCAAAACAGTTCCTACGCCAATAAAGACAACTGCAAAAATGAACAAGAACACCAAAAAAGATTAAACATATACAATTAACAACAATACTGACCAAATCTCCACTGGTTATCACCGAAAGTCAGAATCAAGTACAGGACCTACTGTTCTGTACAGAAAGCTCTATGCCTCCCTCAACATCATATTACTGCAACAAACTATCTCTGGGAAATATCAAAATATTTGAAGCAAATATTGGATTGGAGATGAAAAAATGAGATAAGCGATAACTTTAAACCAAGCTTTGTCCAGCCAGTTGTATGTCGGACTATTGTGTACAGAAATATCATCTGAAATATTATGTCCTAAATGTCATTTTAAAATCTTGCCCCGTTTTTATATTAATAACCCAGTGGGGCAACATTTTTGTAGCTGATATTTAGGACGTGTCATTTGCGTCAGGTGATGTTCTGGCCAGGTTTTTCCGGTATGGTACTTTCCCACCACAGTACCAGGATATAGAGCTCTCTGCCGGATGGGAATCTTCAAAATGTGTCTGTTTAAAGATTGTTCCTCCTAAACTCCTTCCCCCCTAAGTGTGCCGCACAGAAACAGCGACATCTCAGGCTGCTGGTGACATGCTGGAAGTGATGAAAACGGCAAAGCATATTTCTTAGCCCTCATTTAGTTTTTATTTAAAATAATAGTTGAGAAACCGGTAACCAGAAGCATACTTAAAAAGATCCCAATATCTAGAGATAATGATAGACCTGATTGTGTCCAAGTTTTGAGAAATCATCAAGATGTTATATATATAGTGATGATACACTTAAAGGCTGGTCCTGTGAATATAATCACCAATGAACGAATCATTTTTTTCTCGCTTAAATGAATACAAAATAAAAACGTATACATCTGAGTATCAACTTTACTTGTGTTGAAGATCCACGTATTCCTTTGGCCCAAGAGGAACCCATCTGTATAAAAAAGCTCCTGTTGACTTGTCAGGTTGCCAGCCTCGGGTACTGGTTCTGGGCAACCATCATAAGTACCAGTGGCCTCATCGCACAACATCTATGAGTGGCGCTATTCCGTGGCATTGGTGGTAAGCATGCCATTGCTTTCAGCAAACACGATTTTTGCCCATATTTGTTCTGTTGCATTTTGTTGTGGTGGGGATGTGCTGTGCTGTTTGTGTTGAGTTTTGACTGTTTTGTTTTTGTCCTTTAAGTGTTAGTTGTGTTGTTATATTGCACAGTGTTTTGGTATTATGATAGCTTCTGCTGCTTTCTTTAGAGAGCTCTAAAGTAAACATTTCAATTCAAAAGCAAAGCATTCCTTTAAATGTATGGCAATAAACATCCATTTAACGTTGTCTACAGCTCTTCAGCTATTTATGAAACCAGCCAGCCCTGTTTATGAAGGAAGCACTGTTAGTGCTCGAGAGCTCTCTTTTACTAATCGGAGCATAAGATCGCTTCACCATGATGGCACCGTTAGTAGCTTCTTAAAGATTTGGAAGTATGTCTAAATGCATGCAGGTTTCGTTTCATAATATGTTTTTCATTTGTGATCATTGAACTGGGACTGGTGGCTCAGAGGACTAATGAATCCACCTTAGGGAATCTGCTTTTGTCCCCCCTGGTTACAGGTACAAATCCTGGCTGGGCCACTCAACCTTCCCAGGCTTATAAAATGTGTACGATTCAGTTGTATAAAAATAAACATCTGTTGTTAGCGGTGACAAAACGACTCTCTATGAGTGAATGTTGTTGTTAGCAATGTGGTTATTAGTTGGGTGGGGCACCACTGTCAACTGAATAGACCCACTTTCAGCAGGTTAAAGCACAATTCTTGAAGAATCTCTGCTGAATGTCTGGTACCGAGGGCCCAAGCAGCAGCATATCCTGAGGGAGGTGTGTGTGCTAAATGTAAGCAGCACCAACTATTTTAATGCAAAGGACAGAACACAATATATTTCCTGAACCAACTTAGAAAAATAGGAAAACCTTTGATGAGCACAAAGGTATCAAGATCATCAAAATAAGTTAAGGGGAACCAGAGATATGGTTTGTGTAAGTATTAAAGCAGAATAATCAAGCATCAATAAAATATAACAGTCCATGATGGACAAGGACTTAGGTTTTTAGGCTGACCTCAATGGGACTGAGGTCGATTAGATCAAGCGGTTTGTCACAGTGTAAGGTTTTACCTTCAGACCTAGTATCCTACTACTGGGAAACCTTCTTTCAGTCCTTCTGCCCTCTAGCTCCTCAAGGCAAGGTTCTAGGCACCAGCCCCCCCCAGCCAGATTCCGTGTAAGGCTTAGTCTGTTTGGTCAGCTGAGCCCTCTTGGAGTGAGGGGGCATTTTGCTTTTTGTGTTCCTGAAGCAGGTAAGCAGGAGGTCAACTGCTTGGCCCTTGGAGGCCAGTTCCATTCCTTAGGTCCCAGAAGTATTAAGGCATTCTTGGGTCATTTTCAGAGTCCTGTTCTTCCAGGAGCAACGGAGTTAAGGTCAGACTCAGGATTCTTTTCTATCAAGGGCTTCTTCTTTAGGTGGAGTCTCCAGAGGTCCAGGAATGTTCTAAGGGGGTTGGTGTGTATGTGGCAGATTTATCCTGTGCACTACCTAATGATTAGAGGAATTCTACAGCCTAATCTAAACAATTTTCATTCAGGCACCCCGCCTTCGTTTGCAGTTTTCTCTATGCTTTCATGTAGACTTATCCAGGAACCTCCATTTTAAGATGGAGGGACATAGTTGATATCAAGCATTGTCTTCAGCTTCCTGGCCACTTACACAGCTTACACTGTAGGAAAACAGTTTTTCATACTACAGTGGCAGGAGTTTAACTGTTTAGGAGAGTCCTGGGGATGAATAGAAGAAGCCCTTCTTGGAATCTAGAAGTCAAAAGAGGTAGTGTTAAAGCTGTCCTTTGTTCTGCTAACTGTTCCTGTCCAATCTCAGTGGGCCAATCCCTGCTAAATAGTCAGCATTTAACACCCATTGCCCTTTCAGGGGCCCAGCGGCAAACTGTTGTGCTCTGAGTTAGAGTTGCCATCTCTCCCAGCCAAGAATGTGTTTTCCTTCTTTGGAGGTGTGATGAGTGGTAGACATCATTTTAAGTCTGTTCTGGCTCAGCAAGCCGACAAGGTGTTTACAAAGTTACTTTTCTGCTTACTTTATCAAAAATCTGATCTCAGGATTAAGTCAGATTTGCAGCAGGATATAACTTTGAGGCCTTTTCAAGCCCTTTCCTAAGTGGAGGTGTAAAATAAAGATTTAGGGCCTGATTTAGATTTCGGTGGAAGGGTTACTCGTCACAACAGTGACGGATATCCTGTCCGCCGAAATATAAATCCCATTGGAAGTAATGAGATTTATATTTCAGTGGACGGGATGTCCGTCACCATTGCGACAGAGTAATCTGTCTGCCAAAATCTAAGTAAGGCCCTTAGTCCCATTTACGCCTACTAGAGAAAGGCCTAGCCAAGTCTACTGAGTGAAATTGCTTTTAGCTTTTATTTCACTTTGAGGACACACTACTCCTGATATGTAATGTACTATTTCTCCATATTAACACCATGCCTTATAGGCTTACAAGGCACACTTAGGGGTGACCTATAAAATAGACTGTTTCTACACACCAAAGGCAGTTTTCCCTGCCACATATGTCACTATAGTGAAGTTAAACTGCAGCCTAGTCTGAGCAAAGGTGTGCTTATGTGGTTGGCTTAAATACACACTGCAAACCACATATGACATTTATTTTTTCTTGTCATAGGCACACTAAAGAGACCATTTACAATGGACTTGTATGGAAGTTAAATAGGCAGCATATGATTTAGAGGGGGAAGCACAGGCAATTTAGTACTGTTTAGCAGTGGTAAAGTGCACGGAGTCCGAAATACAGCTGAAATTGTGTCCAGAAAAAGGCAAAAATCTGACGTGACCATGCAGAAAAGGAGATTTTGTTATAGTTGTACTTTACAAATAAGTAATGTTATAATGTTATCTTGGATTAGAAATTTACAATATTAAGAATAATAACTAAACAGAAAAAAACATATACAAATATCAAACTTTAGGGCATACCTTTAGTCATGTTCTGAGAATATTATTCAGAGTGTACTCTCCTGCTGTTTCTGCTTTGCAGTACCAATGCAGCTGGACCTCATCAACTCTCTAAAGACCTTGATGAACTTTGGGGGCAGAAACTGTGTTAAGTGGTCACCAAATTCCAATACTAAGGCCTGAATAATAGTAGGACAGATTTAGGTGGATTTACTCTGTGGCTGGAATTTGCAATTCTGATCAGTATCTCCACATCTAAATCTGCCTATTCTGAGTTTACCCCAATGAAATGGGGAATACCTGTGCTTACATGTTTTTCCATGCAGAATTTAGCATGGAATTCCCAATTCCATGTCCATACAGAGACTGGGACTACATTGATCTTATCAGCCAGATTTACTAGGGGCCTCTTTACAAGGCTTACGGGCCAATCGTCGGCCCAACAGTCCTGTGGTGAGACGACCGACGCGGACATGGAGGTCTTCTCACCGGCCTATAATGACTTTCCCACTGTGCTAATGGGCGGGAACAAAGGTTCCTGCCCGTCACCCCAGTGGGAAAGCTGCAGCAGCATTGTTCCCCCCTCATAATAGGGCTGGCGGCAATGCTGCTGCATGCAAGATGCACCTTTGAAAGGTGCACAGTATGTAAAGCAGACAGTGTGCACTTCAAGGGTGCTGGGTAAGGGGGCCCTCTGTGGCCCCCTGCACTTGTTCTCTGCCAGCCTTTTCAAGGTGGGGAAACCGCCATGAAAAGGCTGGTGGAGAACAAAGTTGTAATCAGCACGGCGGCGCTGAGTTCAGCATTACCGTGGCTGACTTCAACCAAGATTACCGTCAGAGACAGCAATGTGTAGGCAGGTTTGCCTGCCTATCTTGTAATGTGGCGGTCAAACCACCACAGCTGCGACAGTCCGACTGCCACTGAGGCGCTGGTGGTCCTAGGACTGCCAGCCTTGTAATGAGGCCATAAGTCTGTAAAATGGGGTCCGGTGTTCCTCCAAATGGGAATTCAAGGTGTGGGAACACTGGGTCATTTTTAATTGAGCAGAGCAATATCCCAACTAGGGATACTGTTCCCATCACCTTGTAAGTGGTTCCTATGTGCTCCTTGGAAACTATCATAATAAAGAAACTATTCAGAGAATAATTTACTATATCTGTTGTGATATCCCATGGATGTATGAAACTATAGGAATCCTCATAGTTAACTTACACATCTTTGACCATATGGATGCCTGTTAAGCCCAGCTCTTTTGCAAAGTTTTATCAGTCAGTACATCACACACTCAGGTACCTACTCCTTATTGCCCGCACTACACAATTCTCGACCTAATACTAAATTAATATTAGGATAGACCTTTTTTCTCACTCAATCAATAACCTAAATCCTTTTGGAAACCAAACTTGCCAAGAATCCCCTATGCATAGCACTGTAAGAGGTGGACACTTTGTGATCTACTTCTGGCAAAGAATTAAAAAATGGCAGCAAAGCTGAAGGGGACTGGCCTGGCCTCATGTCGAACCACTGACCTCCAGGCAGACCACTACCCCGGCCTACTTTACGGAAGCACCAAGCCCTTCAGCCAGGGTGCCTGTGTCTCCTGCAGGCCCCTGTAATACGCACTTCACAGTGCAGCAGCACAAGCTTTATTGTTATGCAACACCAACTATAAAGATCCATTGAAGTGCTTCCAAAAGCCACCACTGCAGCAGTAAAATGAGTGTAGCATGCATAAGTATGACTATTCTGAGAAGCATGCCACAAGGAGAATGTGACCTCAATCTTGGTATCCTAAGACAAACTATACCTTTAACAATTATAACATTTTAGTAACAACTTCAAGAGCTGCAGCACTATTTAAACAGATCCCTTTGTTACCTATCTAAAAATGCATCATAGTTCCAGTTGGTCATGCATGATCTGCAGTGGGATTCACCTTAAAAATAGAGTTTCAAAAAGCCAAATACTCATAGGCCCAGGTTTAAGAGGGCCTCGGGCCTCCTGGTGCCACATCAGCATCATGTTTTTTTAAGTTAATGTGGCCCAACAAGGCAAAAATCGCCACGCCAGATTTACAAAGTGGTGCAATGCATACATTGAACCACTCTGTAACCCCTTGAGCCACATTGTGGCTGCGCCAGGCAAAATGTATGCAAGTGGGGCGTTCCCCCCTTGGGGGAGGTGGGGTGAAAAAATGACGCAAAGAAATCTAAAATATTTATTTGCTCAGAGCAGGTGTTAAAAGGGTACACATCATTTGCTCCAATGGGCTCCAATGTACTGTTCAGGGTTAGAGACAAAATTTTGGCACTAACCCTGAACAGCAAATCAATAGCGTCAAAAATGTTGATTCTATTTCCCCCTACCCGGTGCCATGGTGTACCATATTTTAAATACACCGCACACATGATGGCGGTAGGGGGGGGCGCTAAGGGGCACAAGGATGGTGGTGCTGCTCTGGGTGCAGCACCGCTTATCTTAAATCCCCCCATAGTCTTTCTCAGGATGTCACCCTCTTCTCAGAAATGCCCTGCATATTGTAATGCTCCGATCTTTCTTACCTTGCTTACAAGCTGGGAGTTGTCAAGACCTACTAACTTCCTAGTTGTTTTATGAGTTATTTTAAAATATCATATACTGTGCAACTGTTCTGCTGCATTAACACAACTTACGAAAGTCGCTCCAGTGCCTTCACTTTCAACAAATGTGTATAGTACATAAATACATACGCAGCCGCGGCCCGTCCTTTAGGGCGGAGGGGCCACGCCACCCCACCCTTTGCCCCTCATGAAGAGTGTCTGTCAGGCTGAGCAAAGGTCAACCTGACAGACACTCTTCATGTTCAGATCAGGCAACCAGGAGGAGACATGCGTGATTTGCGCAGACTCCTGGCTGCCTGAGCTGATCTTTGCTGGGCTGAAGAGGTCACAGCTCCTATGGGCGTGACCTCCTCAGCTCAGCAAAGGTGCCTCGAGGCCCTTCCCCTCGGTGATGAGGGGAAGCATCACTGATTGACTTCGACCTGGGCACTTCAGGTTTAAGCCCTGAAGCGCCCAGGGCGAGTCTCAATCAGTGACACCTCGTCACAGATTGGGGAGGGATCAGAAGTCTCACTGACCCCATTGCACTCTGTGACGAAATTGGGACTGCTGTCTTCCCTCATTGGCTGACTCTAGGTCAGCCAGAGAGGGAAGACAGCAGTCCCAACCCTCCTGGGACCTGGAGGCCGAAGGTAAGTGTGTGTTTTTTAAATGAATGTTTGGTGCGTGCGTGTATGCTTGAATGTTGATGAGTGTTGTGAATGGATGTGCGGGCATGCATGTGTGAATGCATAAGTGTGAGTGTGAGTGTGCTTCCCGCCTGCCCCCCTCCTAAAATTAGCTGCCGCCACTGTACATACATACATGAAACCGAGGGCAGATGTATTTCAGAAAAGAAAGACAGACACTTTGCTTTCTGACCCTCTGATGCAGCCATTTATCATTACTGTCGACAACTTGCGCTCCTGTAAATATCAGGGTTACCGGGTTACTCTTTGTTTGATTGGAAAACCTAGTGTGCAACGAACTTTAACCTTGGTGTCTTCATATTTGGAATGTGTCAAAAGACATAACACATCTCTGTGAAATATGCGGTACAAAGTCACCGAGTCAACCCTTCTTCACAACTTGCGTGGTATTTACCGACTTGAGATTTATAATAATGTACTTTAGAGGTGCGAGATGCGTATCTACAGCGCATTTAACATTTGTCTCTCCAATTCTCCCATCCTACTTACTCTTAATATCAGATCTTCACCGAGGCCCTCCTAGCGCAGGGATACTGTACTCAAGGGCACTCCTAACGCAGGGATACTGTACTCAAGGTCACTCCTAGCGCAGGGATTCTGTACTCAAGGGCACTCCTAGCGCAGGGATTCTGTACTCAAGGGCACTGGGCTACACTGAGATAGAGGGGCCTGTGCCTGTATGCAAGGGGCTGTATGAGGAGCTGTAAGCTTATGAGGCTGTGCCAGAGCATAGAGGACTGTACATGAACGTATGAAGCTTTAATTGGCCATACAAAGGTATGGCTGGTGATATGAAGCTACGTCTCATTATGCAGTTGTACCTGCACTTCAAAGACTTTCAGTTAACAATAGGCTATTCTTCCGCATAGAGCAGCATACCTGAGCAGATGAGAGGGTTATAACTGAGCAAATGAAGCTTTGTTAGGCATATGATGTTAAACTGCCGCTTAGATGCGCATACAAAACAGAGTATATGGCTAGCATTTACACTTAGGCCCATATTTAAACTTTTTTAGCGCCGTATTTGTGCCACTTTTTAACGCAAAAGCGGCGCAAACTTACAAAACACAATTGTATTTTGCAAGTTTGCGCCGCTTTTGCGTTAGAAAGCGGCGCAAATGCGGCGCTAAAAAAGTAGAAATATGGGCCCTAGTGTCTGTGGTTATAATTGGTCAATTGCGACTGGATTTGGGCATTGAAAGTGCTTCTTATGCATTACAAGATATACCTTAGATTATGCTGGCTGTGCCTGGGAAAATGAAGGCAACAGGGTCTGCAATTATGCATTTACAGTTACAATTTGGCAGTGAATGCTATAACTGCGGCATCTGATTTTGTAACTAGGTTTATGATCGTGGACACTGACCTAACTAGAAAATGTTCCTATTGCCCTGCAGTGCTGAGTTAGGAAAAGTTTGACCTGCATATGACCTAAAATTAACTTAATGTCCAACATGCCCCATTATCACAAATCCCAACTTCTGTTATGGCACCCCTACATCATCTAGAGGCTGCTTTTCTCTCCACACCCACAATGCAAACAAAATACCTATCTTAATTTCCAAAAGGAGCTGTGAAATTGACTGACATTTGTTCTTGATGGATTACACCAGTGCTTGGACTAATTACAAACTTTCATTTGATTTCAGGTTCACTCAACGAAATCTATGATGGACACAGATTTCCTTGAGTATTCAAATGTACAACACTAATGCATGCAGGATTTCTGTTAGGTGGAAATTTCCACACATGGAAATGTGACACAAATACACGTTAACACAGTTACATTACCTTTGTTTCTCCATGAAAATTACTTTCCAATGCAAAACCATAACACCGCTACCAAATATGGAGTTGTTTTGTCACATTCCCACCCTGCCTTTTACAGGAACATGTTTGGGTCTATTTCCTAATAATAGGGAAACTAACCTTTGCCATGTGATCACAGTGGGTGAGGCACATAGTAACACTCCCCCATAGTTAAAAGTACAAAACCAGGTGACCCATAAAGCAAAAAATCCAGGCATACTGGATGGGAGGAACCCAAATGCAATAAATATGTACAAATATAGGAGTTTGCAGATGTTCAACTACTTGCTGGGAGACCAAACGAGGAACATCTATAAACTTGCCCCAAACCCTGATTATGCAGTTAAGCAAATCCACCAAGGTATCTATATTTTCGGATTTGTAAGTGTGCTTAGGGAAGGCAGAATTCCAGCAGCCATGATTCTATTAATCAGGACTGGGAATTTACCCCAGCAAATGTTTATGTTTTGTTTCACTTTGTTGAACTTGGGTCTACAAAATACTTTATGAATCAGGACCTTTGTAGCTCCTGCTTTTCCCAGTATCATTCAATGTAACAATTCCAAGAAAAAGTAAAAATAAAAAAAACAAGCTTCTGATTTTAGAAGTGTATTTACAGATTTGCGAACACCAGCTTGGTCATCACATTTGAGCAAGGGTATTTTTCATATTAGGAAGTTTCATATCTGTCCTTCATGAAAAACAGCGAGCATTAACCTCCTGTTTCAGTAACAAGCGGCTCTCATAAGCCACGTGAGATGAGGACCTGGGGTCTGCTCAAGTCACCAGGCACTCTACTTTATGGCTGGAAGAAGAGAGATGCCTTGGATGGTAAGGGTCCGACAAGGGAAATATCCAATTGCATTTCTACCTCTAACACTGGGAGTGATATTGTCATGCTGGGATAGAAAATTGGCCGAGGCACCAAAATAAAATTCGTCCATAGTGAACCAGGTAGCTAAAAAATGGCCCACATTTACAAATTGGAGCAGTTTTGAAATTGTCAACACATGCTTGTTAGATCTGGCATTCTTGACGTTGTCTCCTCTGTCTTTTTTGCCTCTGCTTCCCCTATTTTGACTGTGTGCTGTACTCTGTTTTTGCTGTTTTTGGTATACTGGGCACTTTATCACTGCTGACCAGTGGTAAAGTGCAAGTGCTCTTTGTGTAAAATGTAAGTGTAATTGGCGTTTCCATGATTGACAAATTTGATTTACTAGTACGACCCTAGTACAGTGCACTAGAGGTGCCCAGGGCAGGTAAATGCTACTAGTGGGCCTGCAGCACTGGTTGTGCCACTCACATAAGTAGCCCTGTAAACCTGGATCAGACCTGCCACTGCAGTGTCTGTGTGTGCAGTTTTAAACTGCCAGTTCGACCTGGTAAATGCACCCACTTGCCAGGCCTAAACCTTCCCTTTTTATACATGTAAGGCACCCCTAAGGTAGGCCCTAGGTAGCACCGTGGGCAGGGTGCGGTGTATGTTAAAGGTGGGACATGTACTGATGTGTGTCACATGTCCCAACAGTGAAATACTGCCAAGTTTGGATTCCACCGTTGCAAGGCCTATCTCTCTCATGGGTTAACATGGGGGCTGCCTTTAAATAACTTTTAAGTGCAGTTTCCCGTTGGGAGCAGACAGAAATATGGAATTTGGTGTCTCTGAACTCACAATTAAAAAATACATCTTTTGGTAAAGTTGGTTTTTAAATTGTCCGTTTGAAAAGGCCACTTTTAGAAAGTGGGCATTTTCTTGCTTAAACCATTCTGTAACTCTGTCTGCTTGCGTATTCCCTGTCTGAGTCAGACTGACAGTTGGGCTGTTTGTGAATCTCTAGACAGTGGCATCGAGGGAGCTGGGGTGTAGCCTGCATATCCTGATGAGCCATCTGGCCTAGAGTGGAGGGAGGAGTGGTCACTTATACCTGAATGGGCTGTGCCTGCCCTCACACAATGCAGTCTTCAACCCCCTGGGGTCAGTCTGGAGCCAGGCCTGGGCAAGACAGGATCTTGTGAACAATAAAGGAGACTTTCCTTTGAAGTTTGCCTACTTCAAAGGCAGAAAGGGATGTAAGTCGTGAACTCAAAACTCCAGATGTTTGGATTATTTCTGGAATCAAGAGTAACCTCTGCCAAGGAGAGGAGCTGAAGAGTTGGAGGAAGAGTACTGCGCCATTGCCTGTGACTGTGCTTTACTGAGTTGGCCTGCTGTTGCTGCTTCTGCCTGAGGGAGGACTAAGACTGGACTTTGTGGTATATTCCTGCTTGTGAAGAATCTCCAAGGGCTTGGATTGAGCTTGCACCTGTTTTGAAGTCTCGGGGCCATCAAAGACTTCCTCTGCCAGCACCTGGACTCTCTGGTGAGACTCCTGCCCTGCCAAGTGGTGACCTGTCCAGTCTCTGGGCCCTTGAGAGGTGAAGTTGGCAGAACAAGGACTGAAATCCAGGCACAGAACTCTGTGCAGGAAAAGCTCAATGCACCACCTGCAACACAGCTAAAAAATGACACACCGCCCACTTCGTGGCTAAAATTAACACCCCATCTGCATCGTGGCTGGGAGATCAACGCATCGTGGCAAAAGAAATGATGCAAAACCCTCTTGTGGCTGCTGATAAAGACGCAAACCCCATGCAGTGCGGTTTTCTGACACCATATGACTAGATTTCCCACGCATTATCGCTGGGTGTCATAAATGAACGCAAACCTGTGCTGATCCGAGGTGCCCGTCCAGAAATCGATGCATCACTCTCTTGTGGGACAGAAAAACGACGCATCGCCGACCCGACTGGAGAAGAAACAACACATGGCCTCACTTGCGAATAAGGAATCTACACATCGCTGACTTTTTTGATGCACGCTTGCCCGTGCAGCTTAATTTTTGATGCAAACCAGGTACGTTGTGTAACAACAACGTTTCCTTTATTTTCTATGGAGTAAGACTCTTATTCTTCTGAAAATGTATACCTTGATTTGTGTTTGTTGGCTTTTTTTCGTTTTTGTCTTGTTTGATTTAAATAAATATTACCTAATTTTCTAAACTGGTATGGTGTCCATTTTGTAGTATTGTCACTGTATTACTGTGTGCGTTGATACAAATACTTTACACATTGCCTTTGAGATAACCCTGACTGCTTGCACCAAGCTATCAAGGGGGTGAGCAGGGGTTATCTGAAGTGTGTATCTCTGCTGCCCTGGCTACAGTGAGGGTCCCTGCTTGGACAAAGTGCAAACTGACTGCCAACCAGGGTCCCCGTTTCTAACAGTGCATTGTAGGTGTTTTCTCAAGGTGTGGGAGATTCCCTCTTGTATTTGTAGTTGCTGCAGCCAGTATATGGTAGTAGCATGGAAACCAACAGTAAAATCCAGACCATCAGGCCATAAAATGTGACCAAAAACAGCAAAAACTGTCCCACACACTCAGTCCATACCTTCTGGTGCTGCCGGATTGTCCTATAGACCAGACCTACCTGGGGGTTAGATATGAAATATTGTACACCACTGCTTATGCATTTAACCCCTTCGCTGCTAGGCCTTTTCCCACTCAGGTGCCAAACCTTTTTTGGGCTGTTTGGGGCAGTTAGGCACTTAGGCCCTCATAACTTTTTGTCCACATAAGTTACCCATGCCAAATGTGCGTCCTTTTTTCCCAACATTCTGGAAATTCTAGAGGTACCGAGACTTTGCGGGTTGCCCTGAAGGAGACCAAGAAATTAGCCAAAATACTGCAAAAATTCTGTTTGTTTAAAAAAAAGTAGAAAAAAGGGGTGCAGAAGAAGGCTTGTGTTTTTTCCCCCTGAAAATGGCATCAACAAAGGGTTTGTGGTGCTAAAATCACCATCTTCCCAGCTTTCAGGAACAGGCAGACTTGAATCAGAAAACTAACATTTTCAACACAATTTTGCCATTTTACTGAGACATACCCCATTTTTTCAATTTTTTGTGCTTTCAGCCTCCTTCCAGTTAGTGACAGAAATGTGTGTGAAACCAATGCTGGATCCCAGAGAGCTAAACATTTCTGAAAAGTAGACAACATTCTGAATTCAGCAAGGGGTCATTTTTGTAGATGCTACAAGGGTTTCCTACAGAAATTAACAGCTGAAATAAAAAAATATTAAAATTGAGGTGACAAAAACAGACATTTTTCTCCACGTTTTACTCTGTAACTTTTTTCTGCGATGTCAAATATTTTAAAGCAATATACCGTTAGGTCTGCTGGACTCTTCTGGTTGCAGGG